>NC_083346.1:91666523-92266523 GCF_019175385.1 Lycium barbarum
CAACCTCGAGATCCCCTATTAGATCTTCTTTCAGAGAAGCCCCCGCATATGCTGCCCCTACTTTAAATTGGTTGTCTTTAAGTTTTGCCCTTCGCCTAATACCCCGCGGTTGTGGGTTCGAATCCCAACTCAGTAAAAAAAAAATCGCAAGGCAGAATTTGCATGGGCAGAATTCTGCCTTAATGCAGAAATTTGCAAATTCTGGCCATGTGCAAATTCTGCCTGAAGGGCAAAAGTTAAAAACCACCATTTTGAGGGCCAAAAATTAAAGACCACCCCAGAGAAGGGCAATCCTGCAAATTGCCCATGTTATAACATATATTAAAAAAAAAATAGTTTTTGGGCCTAATACACGCATAAGGGGTACTAGCTAATTAGACGGCCCGTTAGCTAGTCCAATTCTAAACTCTAACCCCAAGTGTTGGAAGATGTGCACTAAAAACATTGCAAAACAACTAGAGTTAGGGTTTATACTTTGCACCAATTAGAGTACTGTATAGGCTGTGAAAATAGGGGATTCATTTGTCACGCGAGAGGATTCCCAACGACTAGTGATTCCAGTCGTGGTTGCTATAGACTATTTACTTCCCCAAAGGAGAAATATTGTAAGACCAAAGACATCTGAATCTGAATACACATCTAAATGACTAAGATGTTGTCTTTAAACCTGAACTTTGAATGATTGAGACTGTTTAATAAGCAACATCTAAATTTTCTTAATTTGTTTATATTTAAACATAATAAGTATAAAATTCAAATAAAAAAGTAATTAAATATAAAAATTTAAATTTAAATAAAATAAAATCATTATTTAATAAAAAAATAAAATTTTCATTTCGCTAGTGATGGTTGAGATGGTTTATAGTGGTGGTGGTGGTTGATACGCTCAAATTACACCTTTAATTAGCGTAAAGTAGACAATGTCAAATATAGTAACCTAACGAGGTTGGGGTCGAATCCCACAGGGAATATGGTGTGCAAAGGTTACTAAACTCGTAGAATGCTTAATTTAGGTCTAATGTCTTAATCCGATGATTTTCGTAAAAGTTGATTTGTGTATGACTAATAGCTAACTAATTGCTTCGGATTGTAGTTTATGGTAAAAGAAACCAAGGTTGTGTCCCCTTTAGATGAAGTGTATGATCATGGGTATTGCTCTCGATATACTTCTAATGGATCGTTTGTATGGATGCACTTAACTTCTATGTGAATCTAGACTATTTTCCAATAAGAAAAAGACTATTTCTTTCTATGCTTTTTCCAAAGATAAGAAACTATGGATGAAAAACGGTTAATTATGCCAAGTAGATTCCTCTTATTCCTAAGTGAATTTATTAAACAAGGTTTAAAGCCTTGAGTTCTTGCTATGTGTTCTTACTAAACCCTAGTTATTTTCCCAAATAAACCCGGGTTTATGGCATTAACTAATGTTTGCAACCACTAACCATATGATGAAAACGAAGAACACATAAACCCTAACAATTCATTATGTGTATATCGCTAACAATCCCCAATCACACCACACCCATCATTGGGTTCACAACCCTAGTAAGGAAATTTAGCTACTCATAGAAGAAGAAGAACAATAAGAAATAATTGAGATCATAATGCTTACGAATGATTGCTTGGAATTGAAGAGAAATTAATTGCAATTGTTTGTAATCCCAAAAGACTTCAAAAACTATGAGTATTTAGTGCTAAGGAAATAAAAGCTGAAATCTGGTGAATTCTATCTTACAAGAAACCTATATCAGGTATTTATAAGAGCCTAAGTCGTGAGAAGTAAAAAGACAAAATTGCCCGTCGGGTTTGTTCTGCGGACCATAAAACCATTATGCGGACCGGCAAATTACTGCCCTTCAACCGTCAAACAGTCTCCTGCACTTTTCTACGCTACTCTTTGATGGACCATAAAATGTTTTGCGGTTCGTATAATTGTTCCGCAGGATGGATCTTCTGTGAACTGCTTACTATGACCGTTCTACGGTACATTTGACGTTCTGCAGAAAGTTCTACGGGCCGTCTAATTGCTCCATCAATCTGCCTTTTTTAATGACTTGTTATTTTCTCCACTTCTTTCCGCATTTTCACAAACTTCTCCAACTTTTGCCATCAAAACACTTAATACCTGAAATGCAATAAAAACGACACGAACTTTCTTGAAAACAAGTAAAACTCTTTGCCAAAAGCGTCACATGTGCCGAAATTACACGGCACATCAACACCCCCAACTTAAAGTCTTTGCTTGTCCTCAAGCAAGTCACAAGACACAATGACTCAACTAAACTCAGATATCACAGAGTAATGATGTCTACAATGGTTTTGACTCCGAACTACAGGCATGTACATTTTTCTTCCAAGGACCACCCTATTTTCTATTTTCAAACCATATGCACAACTCAAGCGTACTACGACTAACAATAATGCTTCAATGCATGACATTACATTATCAGACATATTATGATGCACACAAACGCTACTTTCGGCGGTCACCTCATTTTGATCAATTCTCATCCTTACACCCTCACATCGTCCAAAGAATGTCCCAACACAAATATATACAACAATAATGGGACGGAGATCAAAGATAAGAGAAGAACACTCACACTCACAAAGAAGTTCATATCTACACATGAAAATACCATAAGCTTGCCCTTAGCTTCTATGCTTTCATCTTAGGTTCGTTCAGTTGTGATCACATTAGGACTTGTTTCTGGCTTGTAATGTAGGTTTAGGGACGAGTAGGATACTCTTTGGATATTAGTAACTAACCCTCCTTGAACACTATAACATCTCCTCACCTTAATTTGCCTCTTATTCAACCCCTTCCTTTTCTTTCAAGTTTTCGACCTCGATGTGGTTTTATTCCTAATCAACTTACAATTCTTTTTGTGTTACACTTTTTTTATTTTTTTTTATATGCAACCACCACATCGGATCCCAACTCAAGCTCTACCACCCTCAACTTATGTTTTTAACATCTACTTTACATTTATTTCACCCCTAACTTAGGCATTTTTCCTCATCTATCTAGTAGCATCAAGGAGGGAACGGGTGCGAAGATGGATTTATTTCACAAAGGGTAAGGTTTCATTATTGGCTAGCCAAGAAAAAGGTCAAAAGGCTCAAAAAAGGGAAAACTAGGGATATTTACAATTATATGGTCAGGCTTATTTAGGCAAAGTGACTATTTACTCAAAGAAAGCCTAAGATCATCTCACAACTAAACCAACTGTCGGATTCAAACATGACTAATCGGGAAATTTCTAGATTATACATGCATAAATAGAACAAAACTAACAACTCACACACACACATTGGCATAAGGATGATCATATACAATTATGACCTCTTACGTATTCGTTCGTTACACACAATACCCCAATTACTAATGTCAGACAAAGATTCAAATCATGTCAATCAGTAGCTGTTTCTAAGTATGCATTTTCAGTTTTTCGAGGGGTCCAACATTTTCAACAAACCACAAACAACATGCCACAAGTTCCAGAACACTACCAAATAAGTCAAAACTACTCTATTCTATCTAAGTGACAACCTACACATGCCAGTTTCAACAAAATAAAGCCCCTCAGGAAAAGAACTCTGGCAAAGAAAAGCCGAGGAGGGTCCTAAACACATATATACAATATTCACAAGAAACACATAGCCCACCCCCAACTAAAGATCATGCATTATCCCCAAGGCATGAAAATAAGAAAAATAAAGGGATAGGACTACCTGAAATGCTCTAAGTGTTCTATACGTCCTGAGGTGTGATCACCTCAGTGGTGGTATCCGGTGCCTGCTCTGTTGCTGGAACGGTGGTACCAACATCTGGCTCTATCTGACTCTGAGTGTGTGGTTCCCCCTCGGGACCCGTGGTACTAGCCTCTGTCGGTATCACAACACCAGGCACTGTCACCTCAATAGGAGGAGCATGGCTGGATGAGACCCCCGTAAAATGGGTCTCCTGAAGAGAGCGTCTCTGCACCTTTCTGCCTGTCCTCCTCACTTTCATCCTCCTCCTCATCATCCTCTCCTTCATCCTAGGCCTTTTGCTTATAGCCTGGGGTGGTGAATCATCTCCCAACAAGTTAACAACTGGCAACAGAGTAGCCAAGTCTAGAGTCTGTGCTGGTGGTGGGTTTTTAGTCGCAAGTCCCTCTTTAAACTTCAATGCTAGCACATCTGTCTTTAACTGTATCAAATCCGTGTGCATCGTCCCCAAATTAACTGTGGGGCTTACCTTCTCAAGCTTAACAATTTGCCGCTCAAGTCCATCAATCCGAGAATGCATAGGGCTATGGGAATCCTCCTAAGTCTTTCTTGCGAGCTCCAAGGCTGCTGTCACCCTTTTATCTATAAACCCCTGCAGCTGAGCCATCGAGTTAGCAACCTGGCAGTCTGCTCTATCGGCTTTGACAAATGCATCATGGAAGTTTTGAGCATTAAACTGTATCATAACGCCTCCAGGCAAGACTGTGGATGCTGGGGCCACATGGCTGCTCGGAGGGTTCGGAGTGCTATGAACAACCGGGGAAGCATGGGTGGATGGCCCTGTAGATGAAATCGGGGTACCTGAAGTGGACTGAGCTGTTGTACCTGTGTCAGTCGGCCCCTCCTGCGAAGTCTCGGGGGCTGCCTGCTCATTCACCTGGGATGCTAGAGCAGGTTGTCCAACTGTGAACTCTGTGGTAACATCAATAGCAGTATGAATATCCCTATATTTTCTTTTCCATAGGTCATTCACACTCTTGGCCTGTAACTGATGATGTCGGTGTGCATAGCTATCAAATTTTGCCCATAGGCACAATGTTGTAATGAGGCAAGGATACGCTAGTGATAACTCCTTGGTCAAGGCTCTCTGCTGAATTTGTTGAACCACCAACTCCCCCAAATTTATATTGTACCTAGACATGATAGTAGCTACGAGTATGACCCTCTCAACTGGCAATGTGTTATTTGACTGAGTGGGGTACAATTCGTGGATCAAAACGCTCCACCAAAATTTTCCTTCAATTGACAAGTCTGCTTTCTTCACAGTGGCTGAGGTATTCCTACTCCACTCAGGGGAACCCTTTGCTATAATGAAGCAACCCAAGGAAACTTAGACAACTTGTCTTGTCGATCACCACCTAACCTGTACTTAAGCTCATCCGTGTTCGGCGGTGGTACCTAGTCGGGGCCAAAGTAGAAACAATTGATTGTCTCATTAGAAATATTGATTTTCAGGCCTCGGACTGTCACTTCTTCCAACGGGGGTGGTTTCTTCCTCTTAAGCTGAACCGGCTTGTAGGCATTTTTGACCTCCGTAGCATAATTTGCCTAGAATTCTCAAACTAGAGCCGAGATATATTCACCTAGAGGGTGGCTAATGAAGTTCCACTTATAGTGGTCAAGAGTTGCAAGGATTCATGGAAAACCCTCCAGTCTGTCTAAGCTGGTTTTTTTCTCCTCATGGATGCTCTTCTTCGGTCCAGCCCCCTCTTTCTCTTCAAGCCCCTGGTCATATATTTCTTTGGAGCCTGACACAGAAAATCTGACGCTGTGCTCGGATCTTTCTTTCATTCGGATTTCTCGTATCCTAGCATCTTCCACGTCATCTTCCGCGCTGCTAGAGGATGTTGAAGGAGGGACTTGTACTTGAGAAGAACCCCTAGCTCAGGTGACTCTCGCTGCCGGTGGTTTGTCATCCCCTACTTCAGTAGCCCCTTGGTCAGGCTCATCATGGAGTCCCTGCGACCTTGTGCTGTGTCCCCGCCTCTACCTCTTCCAGTAGTTGGAGCACCTCCTCAAACCTTAGGAGCTATACCTGACTTTCTTGTTGGAATGGAGAGTTAAGCCCAAGCAATCAAAATTCTTTACATAGGCACCTTGTTCTTTTTTTTTCCTGAGACGGCTAGGGTTTGTTTCTAGGAAGGGAAGGGAGGAATTATGTATGGAAAGGAAGTAATAGGGGTTAGTGGGGTGGGATTTTAGGGAGTGAATGGGAGGAATTTTAGGGATTTGTGTTTTAGTGGGAAAGGGAAGGTGGAGGATTTTGAGTTGGAATGGTTTCTTTGTGTTTAAACTTACCCAGCCGCCTTTTGAATACTTATACGTGTGTTAATTACGAATTGAAAAAAATGACCGTCAAATTTTATACGAACCGCAGAAAGTTCTACGGCCCTTTCTATGGTCTTGGTACTTACCTGGGATGATGAACTTGCAACCATTAGACTGTGACACGTTTATGCTTTGTTTGACGGACTGTATAAAATTTTACGGTCGTCAAATCTTGGCGTAAACGCGTCACATTAATCTGGTTTCTCTTGTGCCATTAGACATTCCGTTTTACGGTCTGTCAAAATTTTGACGGTCCATATAACGTACCATATAATAGGAACAATGGGTGATGTTTGTCACCTTTATTCCGCGCTTCCTTTTATGGATCGTCAAAATTTTGATGGACCATAAAAACTGGCGCACAATTTCCATCGGAGTTTTTGCAACTTTTTCTTCCAACTTTTTCATATCCAGCACCAAAACAAACGTTACCCTATGCACATCCTACCTATATTACAAAAATTTCAAAAATAGAAAGACTACACATGGGTTGCCTCCCAAGAAGTGTTTGATTTTACATTGCAGCACGACGGTGTTACCAATTTACTCTTGGTCAGGACTCGTTGAGTCAGCATTCATCCGAAGGTGCTTCAATCAGTAACAATCAATAGTTCTATCTCCAATAACCATCCCATGATAGTGCTTCACCCTCTGCCCGTTCACCTTAAATATCCGCGTTCTATCTTCGAACTTCAGTTCAAGCGCCCCACCTCAAAAGGACGGGACCACCTTGACTTAAGTTTACACGGTAGCAGTTTTAATCGAGAGTTAAACAGTAGGACCAGATTACCCTTGTAGAATTTTTGCTTCAGGATTTTCTTGTCATGATACTGCTTTATTCTCGCTTTATAAAGTGCTGCACTTTCATATGCCTGGTACCAGAATTCATCCATCTCATTGAGTCGAAACAACCTGAGTATGGTCGCCTCTTCCCAATCCATATTCAATTTCTTCAAGGCCCATATAGCCTTATGTTCAAGTTCAACCGGCAGGTGACAAGCTTTTCCAAAAATGATCTTGAAGGGTGAAGTCCCAATCGGAGTCTTAAAAGCATTCTGATAAGCCCATAGAGCATTATCAATCTTGCGGGCCCAATCAATTCTATTTGCATTCACCGTTTTAGCTAGAATACTCTTGATCTCCCGATTGGAGACTTCAACTTGCCCACTTGTCTGAGGATGATAAGGTGTTGCCACCCTATGTTTTACGCCGTATTTCTCCATCAATCCCACGAAGGATTTATTATAAAAGTGGGAACTACCATCACTGATTATAGCCGTCGGAGTACCAAATCGAGTAAATATGTTCTTCTTGAGGAACCCCATGACACTCTAGGCCTCATTGTTAGGTAAAGCCACCGCTTCTACCCATTTTGACACATAGTCCACAGTAACCAAGATATACTTCATGCCACCAGAACTCACAAAGGGTCCCATAAAGTCAATCCCCCAGACATCGAACACCTCCACCTCCATCACGAAATTCATAGGCATCTATTGTTTTCTGCCTATACTCCTTTGCCTCTGACATTGATCACAAGTGTTACACCCCTCGTGTTCGTATTGGTAGAACATATGGTTTCCTATTCGGGTATGCCCTTGGAATAGAGACCTGAGCCCCAATTTGGAGGTAGGAAATGTCTTACCCCGTGTACAAGTGTACCAGCAGATATTACTGGCAATTTATAGAGTTAGAAGTTGAAGGAATCGAATCGACGCGATCTGAATTGAATCAGAAAAATCTGCAGAACACTAGTCATCATTGACGAGTCGTCGACATGTTCGACGGACCGTCGACGTGCGGCGTCGATAGGATCCCGCAACCTTGCATTTGCAGGCACAGGTCGACGGAGCAAGTCGACGGACTGTCGACACGTCAACGGGCCGTCGACCTGCTCGTGGAACCGGACCGCTGTAGCCTTTTTGGCTTCCAAGTATAAATAGGTGGTTCACGACCCTATTTCATATTTTCCTTCTTTCCAAATCAGAAAAACCCTAATATATTCTCTCCCAATATTTTCCACCATATTAGGGAGGATTTGACAAGACCCGGACCCCGTAAACCCGAGCTTGTGAAGAAGAAGGTTGATTTTAGGGTTTCTTCAAGGTTGTGAAGTTTAAGGAGTTGAAGTTGAAGTGATTCTTGAGATTTTTGAACCCTGAAGGTATGTAAATGATTTGTACCCTTGTAATTTAGTTTATTATCAAGAGTTTTAGTGAACTAAGCAAAAGGAAGGTATTTGTGGGAGTGGTAAGTTGATGAAGGACAAGATGGTGACTTGGGGTAATTTTAAGAGATGATCGGGAATGGATTTAAGTATATTTTGATGTATATATTTATGTGTTATCATCGTGTTGTGGGTATTGTGATTGATGTTGGATCGAATGAGAAGATGAAGAGTTGTTAAACTTATAGGGAAAATGTTGCCCATAAATGTTCAAACTCTATTCGTGTTTATAATGATTAGTAAGCGAGGTAAATAGCCTAATTAAGCTCTATGTTATCTTAATTGTAGACTTGCAAGTTCGAGAGGTAGAAGTTGGACGATTGAGTATACTTCAAGGTATGTTCAGGCCATTCTTTCCTTCTTTCGGCATGATCCTATGATATGATCCAATAAGTGAGTAAGCGAGCTTCCATATTACTATACTCTTAGAAGCATTAGATGTACTCCAGTCTTTGATGTTCATGTACCCTATTTATGAGTGATCCTTCTGTTCATGGGTCCAGTCTTATGTAGCTAGTTCCATGCATACAGTTTATTCATGCATTACATTCATTATATATATATATATATATATATATATATTTATGTACATTGACCCGTGACCAGAAGGCGTTATATATGCATATATTAGATATATGTAAAGTATGAGAAGAGATATAAGCGTTATATACGCATTACCACTATGATGATGATATTGATTATGGCCGCAGAGGAGCCAATATGATATGACGAGATGCCATAGAGGCTTATAGGCGTTATATACGCACATACATCAGGAGTTATATACGCACATATATCAGACGTTATATACACACACATATATAGATGCATGACCATCATTGGTAAGCATGCGCATACATATTATGTGCCCACAGAGGCATTGTCAGTTATACAGATTTATGTAGACTTAGGCAGATACTAGTTCATACAAGTACATGCAGTCGGTCATTTCAGTTTATGAGTTCAGATCTTATCCATGATTCTTATGTATCTATATTGTTCTTATGCCTTACATACTCGGTACATTATCCGTACTGACTCCCCGTTGCTCGGGGGTCTGCGTTTATGCCCGCAGGTACAAGAAGATAGACAGGTGGTCCAGCTCAGTAAGACCTCTAGATCTAGCAGTGGTCAGTGCGCTCCATTTAATCTGGAGCTACAGTCAGTTTTGGTATGCCCCTTTTTAGATGTGTATACATATGGGCATGACGGGGCCCTGTCCCGTCCTTTCTACAACTTTTATTCCAGTAGAGGTCTATAGAGAGTTGTATGTATTAGTTAGATGATGTAGTCTTGTCAGCTTCTATTCTTTTGTGTACAGTATATGTAGCAGGATAGCTGGCTTGCACTGTTCTTTTGCATGATGTGTATATATATGCAGATTGTACAGAGTTATGATGTTTCCCTCTTATGAGACTAGTCTATGCCGTTTATGGGCCTTTGAGGTTTAGCAGGTTTCAGATACGTGTTTAGAGGTGTTTGGTCGCTAGAGGTCAGACACTCGTCACGACTCATCGGTTTGGGTCGTGACAACAATGCCGCACCAATAGATTTGTATCATGAAAGATAGTCGGCCACTAATAACCGCATTCAAGAACCTTCGCAGCAGTCTGTTTACCACTATGATGACCCCCAACAGGAGAGTCATGGCATGCCTTTAGAATCGCCATCACTTCACTTTCGGGAACATAACGCCGAATGATGTTGTCAGCGCATGTTCTGAACAAGTAAGGGTCGTCCCAATAGTATTGACGAGAATCCCACAAGAACTTTTTCTTTTGGTATGCTTTGATATCTTGTGGAACTATGCCTGTCACCAAATAATTGGCAATGTCAGCCAACAACCTCTCATCTGGAAACATATCATCTATATCTAGCTCATCAGAAGATCTCCCAGCTTCTTCAAGCCGAGAGAGATGGTTAGCAAACTGATTCTCAGTTCCCTTACGGTCTTTCACCTCAAAGTCAAACTCTTGGAGCAATAGCACCCATCGGATCAATCGTGACTTTGCTTCCTTCTTTTCTATTAGGTATCTTAATGCAACATGATCAGTGTATGCCACGATCTTGAACCCCAACAGATAGGCCCGAAACATCTCAAAAGCAAAAACTATTGCAAACAACTTTTGCTCTGTCACTGTGTCACTCATTTGAGCATCATTCAATGTTCTTCTTGCATAATAGATCAGATGCATGATTTTATTATGTCTCTGGCCAGGCACAGCACTGATAGCAAAGCCACTTGCATCACACATCAATTCGAACGGTAGAGACCAGTTATGAGAAATAATAATCGGCGTTGTGGTCAACTGCTGCTTCAATTCATCGAATACCTTGCGGCACTTCTCATCAAATTTGAACTTAGCCTCTTTTTCAAGAAGCTTACACATCGGGTTAGCAATCTTTGAGAAATCTTTGATGAAACGCCTGTAGAAACCTGCATATGCCAAAAAAATCCGGACACACTTAACTGAGATAGGTGGAGGAAGCTTCAAAATCACATCAATCTTGGCTTGATCGACCTCAATCCCCTTTGCAGAGATTTTATGCCAGAGGACGATGCATTCTTTCACCATGAAGTGGCACTTCTCCCAATTCAGCACCATATTAGTCTCCTCACAACGTTTAAGTACTTGAACCAGATGGCCAAGGCAGTCATCAAAAGAATCACCAACAACCGAGAAGTCATCCATAAAGACCTCGAGAAAGTCTTCCACCATCTCAAAGAATATTGACATAATGCATCGCTGAAACGTAGCCGGTGCATTGCAAAGACCAAACGACATTCTGCTGAAAGAAAATGTCCTATACGGGCAAGTAAAGGTCATCTTCTCTTGATCCTCCAAGGCAATGTTGATTTGATTGTAGCCCGAATAACTATCAAGGAAGCAATAATAAGAACGCCCTGCAAGCCGATCAAGCATTTGATTAATAAAAGGCATAGGGAAGTGATCTTTGCATGTGGCGGTGTTGAGCTTGCGATAGTCCATGCAAACTCTCAATCCGGTTATAGTTCTCGTCGGAATCAGCTCATTCTTTGCATTGGGCACCAATGTGATGCTGCCCTTCTTTGGAACACATTGGACTGGGCTCACCCATTTATTGTCAGCAATCGGGTAAACCACTCTAGCATCTAACCATTTGATGATCTCTTTCTTGACGACCTCTTGCATATTCTCAGTCAGTCTCCCTTGATGCTGTACACTCGGCTTGCTATCCTCCTCTAACTGGATTTTATGTTCACAGATCCCAGAAGGAATTCCCCGAATGTCTGCTATGGTCTAACCAATGGCGCTCCTATATTCACGCAATACCTCTAAAATATGCACAATATGGTCCTCAGTCAGTAGGGCTGAAACAATCACTAGCAATGTATTGTTCAGATCAAGGAACTCGTACTTCAAATGTGATGGGGAGTTGCATAAGCTCCAACTTCGGTGGTTTAATGATCGAAGGCTTTGCTGGAGGAGTTGTTCTATTTTTCAGATCAAGATTCACCTTCTTTGGGTGGTAAGAATATGAACCCAATCCAACAAGCGAGTTAACCGTCTCCACATAACCCTCTATGTCTTCAGCATCAAAGTTCACAAGAATACCAGCCATAGCTTCACCCAAACTCTCTTCTTCCATCTTGAACTCCACCGCTTCATCAATAACATCAAAAGAATCAATCACTGAAATGCTCTCATAAGCACTTTGTAACTTTATCCCCTTGCTTGCTTGAAAATTAACTTCCTCATCATTGACTCGGAACTTGATTTTATTCTTCTCTGAATCCATCAGAGCTCTCCCTGTAGCAAGGAAGGGTCTCCCAGAATAATAGGAATGTCCCGATCAACAACGCAGTCAAGAATCACAAAATCTGCGGGCAACGTAAATTTACCAACCCACACAAGAACATCATCAACCACGCCAACAGGCCTCTTAATAGATCTATCAGCCATTTGTAACCTCATAGTAGTCGGCCTTGGCATCCCCAAACCTGATTGCTTGTATATAGCAAAAGGCATCAAACTAATACTCGCTCCATTATCACACAAAGCATGAGCAAAGTCATGGTGCCCAATAGAACAAGGAATGATGAATTCCCTAAGATCACCCTTCTTCTGGATAGTAGTTGTTGAAATGATGGAACTCACAGTGTGAGTAAAACTCACAGTTTCATGTTGCATCATTTTCTTCTTGGTCAGCAGTTCCTTCAAATATTTAACAAAACCAGGCATCTCCTTGATAGCTTCCAAGAAGGGAAAATTCAGAGACAACTGCTTCAGCTGATCATAAATATTTTCGAACTTAGCATCTTCCTTCTTTTTCACCAACCTCTGAGGAAAGGGAGGTTTAGATTTGAAATGCTGCGCCAAAGGGCGGAGAGCCCCTTTCACAGTTTTCCTGCTCTCTTTATCAGCCTATTTCAAAATCTCTGGAATATCAGCAACCTTCTCGTCAGTAGGATTGTCATCAATAATTGGTGCGTCAGACTGCACCGCTTCCTCTTTATCTATCGGCTCAAGCTCAACAACTTTCTTTTCAACAGCTTGGAGTATTTTACTACTCCGAGTACTGATGGAAAACACCCGGTCTACACTGCCCCTTCCCTATTCTTCGAATTTGGAATAGTGTCACTAGGAAGTCCTCCCTTTTTAGGAGGGTGCTGCTCTCTAGAAATATCACACATCTGTGACTCGAGCTTCTGAATAGCTACTGTATGGGAACCCACTGTCTCTGTTAGCCTTGATAATGTTCTTTCAGACTTTGATTGGTTTGCCAGAACCTTGTCAAGCATTGCTTTAACCCTCGAACTACCTTGCTCTGTTGATTGCCCCTTCAGTGGTATATACGGATTGGAACTCTTGTTCCTAAAATTTTTGCTGTTGTTGTAGCTCCCTTGGTTCGAACCACCATAATTATTATTGTAGTTCCCTGAGTTGTTGTTGTTGTAAGCACCCTGACCCTGCTGAGGTCTCCATTGATTCTGATTCTGGTAACCACCTTGGTAGTTCTGCCTTTGATAACCCCCTTGAGAGTTGTTCACATAGTTTGCATCATCAACCTGCCCAGGAGGTCCCTCGTGAAATGGACTCTCTTGGACTTGGTACATCCCTTTCGGCACACTTGACTCATCTTCGCAAACATTTACCTTCTTGATCTAGGAATCATCAAACTTCTTGGTTAGAAAGGAAATATTTGTTGCAAGCTCAACCAATGTCTGCTGGGTATGTTGATTCTTCTTCACCATATTTTGGATCATTACACTACCATAAGTCACAACATCAGCATTGTTCGAGTGCCAAGCCTGAATATGCATAGTCAGCCTGTCAACTATGTTGGTCACTCTGCGGTAAGATTTAGTCATAAAACAACCATCGGCTGCATTGTTTGCAATTGATTGCGTGTCACTGGATCCAGCCCTTGATAGAACTTCTCCATTAATATGTTCTCCGGAAAACCATGATTTGGAATTTTCTGCAAATACTCCTTAAATCTCTCCCAAGCTTCATATAATTGTTCCCCTGGTCGCTGCTTAAATTCATAGATCTTATCACGAATCTCAGCCTTCTTGCTAGGAGGGTACCATTTCTTGAGGAAGACTGCTGCCACCTCTGCCCATGTAGTAATAGAATTCCGGGGCAGCTTCTCGAACCATGCTCTTGCATCTCCAGCTAAGGAATATTTTACTAGCCTTAGCCGAATATCATCTTGTGAAACATTTTTTTGGATGTGATTAGCACACACATCCACAAAATTCTGCAAATGACGTTGAGGGTCATTATCGGCAGAGTTCCAAAAGTAGCCCTCAAGCTTCAACAACTGGTATAAAGAGGAGTCAATTTTAACCCTTGTAGCTCCAACTCGAGGATGAACAATAGCAGATGCATAGTCCTCCTCAGGAACAAGATCAGCGAAAATATTCTCATCATCTGAATGATTCGCTTGATTATTTAATTGATTCCCCTGGTCACCAACACGTTGGTTTTGCTGATTCTGATTCATGTTCACCTGGTTTATAAGGAATAGCAAGCAAGGTGTGATGGAATAAGCAAAAATACTTCAATCAAAGCAGACACTATTTAGTAATTTCAAAATCGTAGTCCCTGACAATGACGCCAAAATTTGATTTACACCTTTAATTAGCGTAAAGTGGATGATGTCAAATATAGTAACCTAACAAGGTTGGGGTAGAATCCCACAGGGAATATGGTGTGAAAAGGTTACTAAACTCGTAGAATGCTTAATTTAGGTCTAATGTCTTAATCCGATGATTTTCGTAAAAGTTGATTTGTGTATGACTAATAGCTAACTAATTGCTTTGGATTGTAGTTTATGGTAAAAGAAACCAAGGTTATGTCCTCTTTAGATGAAGTGTATGATCATAGGTATTGCTCTTGATATACTTCTAATAGATCATTTGTATGGATGCATTTAACCTCTATGTGAATCTAGACTATTTTCCAATAAGAAAAGACTTTCTTTCTATGCTTTTTCCAATGATAAGAAAGTATGCATGAATAACGGTTAATTATGCCAAGTATATTCCTCTTATTCCTAAGTGAATTTATTAAACAAGGTTTAAAGCCTTGAGTTTTTGCTATGTGTTTTATGGGCGATTTTAATTTAATAACTCATCATAAACTTGAAGGGGATCCTTGGCGTAACTGGTAAAGTTGCTGTCATGTGACTAGGAGGTCACGGGTTCGAGCCATGGAAACAGCCTCTTGTAGAAGTGCAAGGTAAGGCTGCGTACAATAGGCCCTTGTGATCCGTCCCTTCCCCGAACCCCGCACATAGCGGGAGCTTAGTGCACCGGGTTGCCATTTTTTTTAACTCATCATAAACTCTTGCATTAACATCATTTAATCTTGAGTTTCATAGATTTTTCTCAAACTTTTCAAGAACACATGGTGAGCTAAAGTTAGATTTTTAAATTCAAGAGGTAAATTCTTAGCCATATCTTTAAGTATTGTTATAAGTTAAGTGTATAAATCGTATTAATAAGTGCCAACCACCATAAGATTGAGATAATACACAAAACCTAGAAAAAAATGTTTATAAAGTTTGGATTTTTGAATGAGAACAAGATAAATAATGTAATGTCGGGTTCGTTGAGTTGTTTAATGTTTATAATGACTATAACAGCTCGATTAAATAAATATAAAAACAATAATTGAGGATTTGGGCATTTTAGCCATAAGTTGAGTAGCATTTGGATGTTGTTGATTTCAATGGATTGAATTTGATATTTCATGATATAGTTAATATATAATGTGATTCTTTGACGTGATTGAATCGTGTTGGGTTTACGTTAGCTCAAAGAAACAATAGCTGAGTCAAGATGTATCTTCGCTAAAGTCTTTTACTCACAACTTTATACATGCAAGGTATATTTTATAATATTTCAGAATCGTTAATATGTGCTCGAGGTGATGAGCGAGCATGCATTCTCTATGAAATTTATAAGTTATGTCTTTGCTAAAGTCTTTTACTCACAACTTTATGCATTCAGTTGCTTTACATACCAGTACAATTCAAATGTGTTGATGTCCCTTTTTAATTGCTTGGGGGCTTCCAGCTAGCTAGGATTGCTCGTATAAGCTGCTTGGTGAGCCTCAGTTCCTACGGGGCGTTATCCTGCTTTTAGTCTTTCTAGTTTTAGACAGCTAGCTTTTCAGTATTCGTAGACGCTTCATAGACATAGTCTAGTCAGTCAGATATTAGTAAACTTTGATGTGTTAGCCTTGTTGGCATTTATTTCAGATGTTTTATGTCACGACCCAAGCCGATGAGTCGTGACGAGTGCCCGACCACTACTGACCTAGCACCCCTAAACTTGCACTCGCATCTCACTGAGCAACATGGTGGCCCATATCTAGCTTATAACTGAGTTATACTAACTTATGTATGCATCAAGAACTCGCAACTAGAATATATATATTTACATACGTACTGAGAGTAACAGTGCTAGCCGACTAAGCCGCTACATATGCTGTACAACAAACATCCCGACTATATACAACTTTCTACATACCTCTATAGAACACGAATTGTAGAAAGGATGAAAAAAGGCCCCGTCATACACATATATATAACTGTCAAAATAGCATACCAAAAGAGACTGTAGCTTCGAGCCAAGTGGAGCGCATTGTCTGCAGCTGAGTGGAAGACCTATTGGGCTGGATCGCCTGTCTGGCTACCTGAACCTGCGGGCATGAACGTAGCGCCTTCTAGCGAAAGGGACGTCAGTACGAAGCAATGTACTGAGTGTGTAAGGCAGTGATAACTGAAACTAAACTTAAACAATACAATTTGGAGGCCAAAGAATGCCCTGAATATCTCACCTGACCTGTCTCATATGTAATGCAGTATAATATTATTATATATCTCACTGACCAAGTGGCCAGGCAACTATAAAATCTCACTGACTCGTCGGCCAGGCAATCTGTCTCACTGACCCGTCGGCCAGGCAATCTGTCTCACTAACCTGTAGGCCAGGCATATCTCATTAACTCTTTACTCTGACGTCGTATTGACGAGTGGTTTGTTGCGTTAGAAACTAGACTTCATGAACTTCAATTTAGGCTTTTGTTTCAATTCAAAACTCATCATATGCTAGAAGATATTCTTTCCCAAATTTGGCTCTTTGTTGTTTAAAATAGGACTCATCTTCTTCCCAAGCTCTACTAACTCAACTTCATCAACTTGTTTCCTTATAGGACCTCCTGGCATTCCTTATGTGCATCCTTTATTTCTAGAATATACTCAATAATACTCCGCTCCTGATATTCCCAAGTTGTTTTACTTAGCCATCGCTCAACATACCCGCGTTAGAATTTGATAAGTGCTTCTCTAAAAGTACAGGGTATAACATTCCTCCCCCCTTAGGAACATTCGTCCTCGAATGTTGAAATATGACTCGTTTCGATATTGATGTCAATATTCTCACCTGCATCCGCTGGTATTTACTTTACTTACTTGCAATTTTACTCACGTATTCGGAGCCGAACTTATTCAAACTATGCAACTTATGATCCTCCTTGCGGTTCCTTGGAAACGATACACCTTAAGTTAAAGAACCGTAAGCATAAATTGCAAACTTACGACGCTATATCGATTTGTTGAAGCGAAAATTCTCTCCCGTTCATTTTTAGGGTCTAAACCTTTATATTTATGGTCCATTCAATCTTTCCTCATATTTCGCTGGCAATTTCTGAGAACTTATCCATTAACCTCACCATTCATATGTTTAGTAATCAACTTGATATTCCTTTCTTTTTACCCTTATGACCTCTATCCTCTATTTCTCAGTTAATTAACAGTTGTATCTGGAGCTCTTCTGCTGAAATGTTACTCCATCTCTTGTCTGTGTACCGTTCAGTTGTGCCGGTACTGATTGATTCTACTCAACTAGTTAACATATTTTCCTTAACCCCTTTTTGGATTTTCTTACACTGAATACTTGGCATTCCCAGTCTTACTGCAGTAGTATTCGGTGATCTTTTACACTTGAACGCGCCTCAATTTCTGAGGACTATTTTTTCTTGGATTCCTTGGTTTCTTTATATGATCAATAACGTGATTTCTTCTTAATACATATGCAGTCCTTCCTCGCGTAACTACTAGCTCATCATCCCTACGTACATGTAGAATCTATATTCATGGCTTCACAATTCCTTTGGTATCTCTTGATTACTGTTGTTTTACTACCAATGGGTGTATTCTGGAGTTCACTGAATTTCCTGCCCAATCCATTTTTGAATATTATCCCCCTTCTCTTGTGACTAAAATTTATGCTCATACGCACGGTTGTCCCCTTTTCATTATCACCTGTCTGTCTATTAGTTCTTCATACTTTATCATCCTTATTGTCTTTTAGACCTCTGTCGTCTACACCCTTATATGCTCGCTTACCCAGTACTTACCATATAATCTGATTCACTTTTGGTCCCATCCATCTTTTTGTGCCCGTTTAATATGTCCGAAATTCTTACTCCTTTGACCTTTATGTATCCTTCATGCGCTTCACAGATATTCCTTGCCTTCATCCTCTTGGAGTTTAGCTTATTCTTCCCCCTTAAGGATACCCTTAGAAACTGGTAATATAGTATCCCTTGCTTCCTTGTATCAACTAAATTGATTAATAAACTTTAGTTGATTCACTCTTTTTCCTTTCTAATAAAACTTCTTATGCTCGGTCTGGGTTATCGGTAAATCTTGTACTTACATCAAGAATATCTCGAACCTCTTCTTCAGTGATCCTCTTCTTTCAATTTATCCTTGAAGTTGCTATTCCATAGTACGACTGATGAATTAGAGATAAATTTGGAAATTTGCTGAATTGTGAACCAGGCTCCTTACTATATAGTAAATTTAAATCAATTCACTCTTTCCTTGGTCTGTAATTTCAATCATAGATATCTAGTAGAACTATTACTTTACTTGTTCCATGAGGTTTCATTGCCACCAGCTTTGTGGCAATCGGACGCATCATCCTTTTTTCACTTCCTTTGAAATTCTTCTTGGACTCTTGGCCTTCACTTGATTCTTACCTGATAAATCTCCCCTATAGTCTGGAATCCTCTATTTGTGGTTCGACTTTATCAGTTGTGCAAATATTTGAAGTCCTCAAATACTCATTTCCTCTATTTACCTTTTTGCGATTGAAGACTTCGTCTGTTCCGTCTTCTATACTGATCTTATCTTGTAACCCACCAAATTTGGTTTATCCTTGTAATACCATCGTAAGTCGAAGCGCTATCGCATCTATTTTCCACGACCCGCTCTTTCATTTGCCCAACTCACACTATTCTGTAGTCTTTCTTTACTAGATGGTTGTACTATAGTCTGGCGTCATAATTATTCCAATATCTTGTCGATCCTTGTCTCTTTCTTATCTTCCATTTTCATACCATAACTTGTTCCTATATCCCTCGTACATTCATCCTATTCCTTGATGATTGAATTTATATACTTCCTATTAAGACTATTGTTCCATGGTATCGATGTTTTGCCTCTTGGCCAAACTTATCAGCTTATTAACCTTCCTCTTGTTCTGGATGGTTACACAACTTTCTTTAACCAATTCATTAGTCTACTTTCCTTACTTTCGCTCTTAGGGCCTTTCTTGACTTCCCTTGCCCATAAAATGCTCTACCCCACTTGCCATTCTACAACATCAGTCCTGGAATTCGTAGAATATTCTATTAGAAGTATGAATTCCTTCTATTTCTGAAATCGTCTTTTGAGGAGGAGGGGGGGGGGGGGGGTTTCTGCTTCCTAGGTGAACGCATCAATATGGCTTCATATTTATCCCTTTTAGATGTACCCTAAGAGTCAGAGATCCCTTAACGTCTTCATAACACCCAATTATTACTTCTTAGATTATATCCATACTCATCGTTGTTATACTTCAATCATATTTGTCAAGATCTATTTCCGGGACCTTCGCATTCATCCTTTACCCTATATTGCCATACTCTATTCTTCCTGCTTACTTACTTTGGATATTTATCCGGATGGCTTTTCGCCTCTATCGACGCCTTAACCCTTTTCTTGGAAACCTTACTTGATCCTTACTAGCAACATACTTTCCCTTGCTTACACTTCTCTTCTATGGAGGAGGATCCGTCAGAGGATAGCTATGAGACAGACCCATCTGAGGGTTCGTATGAGACATCAGTGGAGCAGGAGGCTCGTGAGGTTGCACCAAATTTTTTCCCTCTAGTTTCTCCTATGATTGAGCATTTCGTCAGAGCAGCCACGAACGTAAGTGTTACGGAGGTATCTAGCCCTCTGTCTTGGCCTTCAGTCAACCAGGAGCTGCCAGAGCATTCGTATCCTTCGGATTATGATGGGGGAGATGAGGATGGTCAGACGAGTGGAAGGTGGGAGGATAATGAGAGGGATAATTCACTTCACAGTTCCCAAGACCAGGACCAGGACCAGGACCAGGATAAGCCGGTTACAGTTATATGGGTCTTCTTATTGAAACTCCTTATGTTATGTGTGATTATTATGGGATATCATCTAATGGTTGACAAATGGGGATTTTAAAGAAACCGATAACTGAAGTATTTATGGGTAATTGCGACTAAGATATTTCTGCTACCATTAGGAACCCCGAGACTAGGAATGAAAGGCAATCATGTTTGTTGACTTGTGGCTATGAATATTTTCTAGATATTGGAAATTTCAAAAGTTAAGATAGTATCTATCCAACCGGGAAAATAAGGGACTTTTCCAACCTTGGGGGAATGCATTACAGAGTCTTATTTGGATTTCCCACTAGAATTTCAAATTGTTTTTTTAAAAGATGTGTGATAAAAGACCATGCAGCAATAAAGAGGACGGGTATGATCCTTATGAGACGATTTACCTTGATTTTTCAGATAGATGTGGTGAAGGCCACTTGACGATAGAAAAATAAAAGCGATGTCGGCTTATGAATAAAAAAAAAGAGTAGGTGGTTGAGTGAAGATCATTCATTAATTCTATATTTCCAGAGGCTCATAATCAGGGCTTAGAAAATATGCTAAGAAGTCCTACAGATTCAGACATGCGAGAATTATGAGAAACCCGAATAGCCCGAGGAAAATTTGGAGCATATGAGCTTCGATTAGAATTTTAAACGACCGTGAGGTATGAGTCTGGCTAGCTAGGCAAAAAAGGGAGAGATGTATTAAAGCCACAGATTCGGGACAACTTTAAATAGCAACGGGATATTTCGTAGGTGAGGTACTAATATGCGATGTAAATGATAACTCATGTGTGGCCACATTAACTATTATGCGTGCCCTTACGATCGATCTTACGATATGCTAAAGGTATTGATTGAGCTGGGTATTGAAGTTAAGGTAGCAAGTGCTACAGGGCAGATTGATATTGTTTTCGCCAAATGTTAAAGTTGGATAATCATGACGCAATAATATCAGGGAGAAGAAGGATATGTGTATATAAGAGTGAAGAGACTATGATGTCATGAGAAGAAGAGAAGTGTAAGCAAGGGAAAGTAAGTTGCTAGTAAGGATCAAGTAAGGTTTCCAAGAAAAGGGTTAAGGCGACGGTAGAGGAAAAAATCCATCCGGATAAATCTCTAAAGTAAGTAAGCAGGAAGAATAGAGTATGGCAATATGGGGTAAAGGACGAATGCGAAGGTCCCAGAAATAGATCTTGACAAACAGGATTGAGGTATAATAACGATGAGTATGGATATAATCTGAGAAGTAATAATCGGGTTTTATGAAGACGTTAAGGGATCTCTGACTCTTAGGGTACATCCGAAAGGGATAAATATGAAGCCATATTGATACGTTCACCTAGGAAGCGGAAAAAGTCCCCCCCTCCCCCCCTAAAAGACGATTTCAGATATAGAAGGAATTCATACTTCTAATAGAATATTCTACGAATTCCAGGACTAATGTTGTAGAATGGCAAGTGGGGCAGAGCACTTTATGGGCAAGGGAAGTCAAGAAAGGCCCTAAGAGCGAAAGTAAGGAAAGTAGACTAATGAATTGGTTAAAGAAAGTTGTGTAACCATCCAAAACAAGAGGAAGGTTAATAAGCTGATAAGTTTGGCCAAGAGGAAAAACATCGATACCATGGAACAAAAGTCTTGATAGGAAGTATATAAATTCAATCATGAAGGAATAGGATGAATGTACGAGGGATATAGGAACAAGTTATGGTATGGAAAGGGAAGATAAGAAAGAGACAAGGATCGACAAGATATTGGAATAATTATGACGCCAGACTATAGTACAACCATCTAGTAAAGAAATACTATAGAACAGTGTGAGTTGGGAAAATGAAAGAGCGGGTCATGGAAAATAGATGCGATAGCACTTCTACTCACGATGGTATTAAAAGGATAAACCAAATTTGGTGGGTTACAAGATAAGATCAGTATAGAAGACGGAATAGACAAAAGTCTTCAATCGCAAAAAGGTAAATTGAGGAAATGAGTATTTGAGGACTTTGAATATTTGTGCAACTAATAAACTCGAACCACAAATAGAGGATGCCAGACTATAGGGGAGATCAGGTAAGAATCAAGCGAAGGCTAAGAGTCCAAGAAGAATTTCAAAGGAAGTGATAAAAGGATGATGGGTCCGATTGGCACAAAGATGGTGGCAATGAAACCTCGTGGAACAAGCAAAATAATGGTTCTACGTGATATCTATGATTGAAATTACAGACCAAGGAAAGAGTGAACTGATTTGTATTCACTACATGGTAAGGAGCCTGGTTCACATTTCGAAAATTTTTCAAATTTATCTCTAGTTCATTAGTCGGACTAAGGACTAGCAACTTTAAGGATAAATTGAATGAAGAGGATCACTGAAGAATCGAGATATTCTTGATGTAAGTACAAGAATTACCGATAACCCAGACCGAGCATAAGAAGTTTTATTAGAAAGAGGGAATCAAGTAAAGTGTATTAATCAATTTAATTGATACAAGGAAGCAAGGGATACTATATTACCAGGTTCTAAGGGTATCCTTAAGGGGGAAGAATAAGTTAAACTCCAAGAGGATGAAGGCATGGAATATCTGTGAAGCGCATGAAGGATACATAAAGGTCAAAGGAGTAAGAATTTCGGACATATTAAACGGGCACAAAAATGAGGATGAGACCAATAGTGAATAAGAGTATATGGTAAGTACTGGGTAAGCGATATATAAGGGTGTAAACGAGAGGTTAAAAAGACAATGGGGATGATAAAGTATGAATAACTAGTAGACAGACAGGTGATAAGGAAAAAGAGATAACCGTGAGTATGAGCATAAATATTAGTCACAAGAGAAGGGGGATAATATTCAAAAATGGATTGGGCAGGAAATTCAGTGAACTCCGGAATACACCCATTGGTGATAAAACAACAGTAATCAAGAGATACCAAAGGAATTGTGACGCCGCGAATATAGAGTCTACATGTACATAGGGATGATGAGCTAGTAGTTGCGTGAGGAAGGACTGCATATGTATTAAGAAGAAATCATGTTATTGCTCATATAAAGAAACCAAGGAATCCAAGAAAAATTAGTCCTCAGAAATTGAGGCGCGTTCCAGTGTAAAAGATCACCGAATACTACTGCAGTAAGCCTGGGAATGCCAAGGATTCGGTGTAAGAAAATCCAAAAATGGGTTAAGGAAAATATTAACTAGTTGAGCAGAATCAATCAGTAACGGCACAACTGAACGATGCGCAGACAGGAGATAGAGTAACATTTCAGCAGAAGAGTTCCATATACACCTGTTAATTAACTGAGAAATAGAGGATAGAGCTTATAAGGGTAAAAATAAATGAATATCAAGTTGATTACTATTCATATGAATAATGAGGTTAATGGGTAAGTTCTCAGAAATCGCCAACGGAATATGAGGAAAGATTGAATGGACCATAAATATAAAGGTTCATACCCTAAAAATGAACAGGAGAGGATTGTCGCTTTAACAAATCGGTATAGCATCGTAAGTCTACAAATTATGGTTACAGTTATTTAACTTGAGATGTACGTTTCTAAGGAACCGCGAGGAGAATCATAAGTTGCATAGTTCGAATAAGTTCAACTCCGGATACGTGAGTAAAATTGCAAGTAAGTAGAGTAAATACCAGTGGATGCAGGTGAGAATATTGACATCAACATCAAAGCGAGTCCTATTTTAACATTCGAGGAGGAATGTTCCTAAGGAGGGGAGGAATGTTACACCCTGTACTTTTAGAGAAGCACTTATCAAATTCTAAGCGTGTATGTTGAGTGATGGCTAAGTAAAACAACTTGGTAATATAAGGAGCGGAGTATTATTGAGTATATTCTAGAAATAAATGATGCACATAAGGAATACTAAGAGGTCCTATAAGGAAACAAGTTGAAGAAGTTGAGTTAGTACAGCTTGGGAAGAAGATGAGTGCTATTTTGAACGACAAAGAGCCAACTTGGGGAAAGAATATCTTCTAGAATATGATGAGTTTTGAAGTGAAACAAAAGCCTAAATTGAAGTTCATGAAGTCTAGTTTTCAACGTAACAAACCGCATGTCGATATGACATCAAAGTAAAGAGTTATAGACGTTACAAGTCTGGCTAACAGGCCAGGGATTTAGCCTGCACAAATGCGCCAACCTGGGCGCGAACGCGCAGAAGGGCATCAGATAACCCATCGCGAACGTGACACCTCCCAGCGCGAACGCGAAGGGTTAATTTTAAATCAGTGGGAACCGACTTTAACCCTCAATATAAGGGCTAAAACCCCTCATTTTCACCAAAAATATTTCCCCAAAAGCTCAACAACATATTGGTGTGTGTGTGTGTGTCATAAAATTGAGGGATTTGAGTGATTTTGAGTAACGAGACCATATAGGAGACTCGAGAAGCGTATAGGGATTTGTAGTTCTTTTTCTAAACATCAAATCTTGACTGAACGAAGGAATCTATCGAAGATAAACAAGATTTCAAGATTTTACAACCTTGATTGAGGTAAGAATATTCTTTACTATGGATATTATAAATTGTATATGGTGATTTAGTTGATAAAGCTTTGTAAAGTCAATTGATTGGTTGAGAAATTGGGTAAACATCGTGTGAGATGTTTTATTGAGTATATTGGTATTAATGATGATATTGTTGATATTAGTGTTGTTACTATTGATGTTTTGTTGGTATTGTGATTTCGAGCTAGGGATATAAACAGAGGAGATGCTGCCCGAATTTCAGCAGATCCTAAGAGAATTTAGTTTGAAGGCTTAAGACAAGCATATGACAGTGAGCCTAACAATAGTATGAATGGTTTTATATGTAGATTACGAGACTACGAATGATCTTATGTAGATTGAAACACATGAAGTAGGTTGGAAAGCCGAGAAGTAAGCTTCCAGGTATGTTAAGGTTGTTCCTTCTTTTCTTGGCATGATTCCATGTATGGTAAGAGCGTAATGAACCTTGTGACTAAAGATTTGTCAAAGTAGAGCTTGTCATATTGTTGCATAGTTTCTGAGTGTTATGTTATTCTTTCTAAGGGGCTATATTCCCTTCCTATATCCTTTAGTTCATAGAGAGACAGAAGAGACATGTTACAGTATCGGTATTCCTTGCACATACATGATATACATATATTTTATTCAACCTGGCCAGTTGGTCAGTGAGACATTTTATTTAGCCTGGCCACTTGGTCAGTGAGACATTTTATTTATCCTGGCCACTTCGTCATTGAGACAAATATGCCTAGCCTACGGATCAGTGAGTCAGATTGCCTGGCCGAGGGGTCAGTGAGGAAGATTGCCTGGCCGACGAGTCAGTGAGATTTTACAGTTGCCTGGCCACTTGGCTAGTTAGATATCTAATAATATTATATTGCATTTCATATGAGACAGGTCAGGTGAGATATTCAGGGCATTCTTTGGCCTCCAGATTGTATTGTTTCAGTTCAGTTTCAGTTATCATTGCCTTACATACTCAGTACATTGCTTCGTACTGACGTCCCTTTCGCTGGGGGGCGCTGCATTCATCCGCATGTTCAGGTAGCCAGACAGGCGATCCAACTTAATAGGTTTTCCACTCAGCTGCAGACAGTGCGCTCCACTTGGCTCGGAGCTGCAGTCCCTTTTGGTATGCAATTTTGACAGTTATATATATGGGTATGATGGGGCCTTGTTCTGTCCTTTCTATAGTTCGTGTTCTATAGAGACATGTAGACAATTGTATATAGTTGGGATGTTTGTTGTACAACATATGTAGCGGCCTAGTCGGCTTGCACTGTTACTCTCAGTGCGTATGTGTATATATATATATATATATATATATATTCTGGTTGCGAGTTCTTGATGCACACAAGAGTTACAATAGCTCAGTTATAAGCTAGATATGGGCCACCGTGTTGCTCAGTAAGATGCGAGTACAAGTTTAGGGGTGCTTGGTCAGTAGTGGTCGGGCACTCGTCACGACTCATCGGCGTGGGTCATGATATTTTAGACTTAAACTGTACTTCCGCTTTTTAATATTTTTCTGCCAGACTTTTTAGTAGATCAACATGTGTTGTTCTTATTTCTTATTTTAGTATGTTTTGATATCACATATTGATTAAAGCAGCCTATGGGTTCGTTCGGTCACATGCAGTTAGGCACCGAGTGCCGTGTTACGCCTAGGACAGGTTCCGGGGGGGGGGGGGTGAGAGTGATAAAGCTTAGTATCAAAGCGCTAGGTTCAAGTGTCTTAGGGCGTATATGAAGCAGTCTCTAGTGGAGTTGCCTTTATATGTGTGAGGGCCCCACACATATAAATAGTTGACCATCAAGACATTCTAGATTTGTCTCACTTCTTTCATACTCTAGTTCGTGCAGTTAGAGCAGTACTTTTAGGAATTCTTCTAACTTGTGCGAATTACGTATTTCAGAAATGGCTCCGAAAAGAAAGTATAACAAGAGGAATACAGCTACTAGCAGAGGGATACCGTTGATGCAGCTACATAAGAGAACACTTAAGCTCAGACGGCTGCCCCAGCTAATGCTACCGCTACACCTCCTAATGCTTCGGACGTGGATGTTAGAGGAGCTATTCAGTTGCTTACTCAGATTCTGGCTAACCAGGCCCAGCGACAAGAAACGACCCCTAGCCCAGGTGCTATTAATGGGTCGAACAATTCTAGGACTCAGGAGTTTCTGCGGATGAAGCCGCTAGTGTTTACAGAGTCTAAGAAGGATGAGGACTCGTAGAATTTCATTGATGGACTCCAAAAAGTATTTCGTGTGATGCATGCTGCTGATACAGAGGCAGTGGAATTTGGAGCTTTCCAGCTACAAGATATGGCCCATATTTGGTATGAGACATGGGAACAGTCCTGAGGGGAGAATGCACTTCTTGCTACTTGGGATAAATTTGCAGACGCTTTTATTGACCACTTTATGCCAATTGAGGTCAGGGAAGCCAAGGCTACTGAGTTTGAGAATCTAAGGCAGAATGACATGATTGTTCAGGACTACTATATCAAGTTTATTTCATTGTCCAGACATGCTCCTCACATGGTTCCTGATATGAGGGCCGTGGTTAGGAGGTTTGTACTTGGGCTTAAACCCGAATTGCATAGGGATGCCAATACAGCTACTCAGAATGACAAGATGACTATTTCCAAGATACTGGCATTTGTACAAGGTAACGAGACTAGGTTTAAGAAAGAGGAAGCCCTGCAGAAGCAGAAAGATAGAGAATTCAACAAGAGGGCTAAGTCTGCTGGTACTTTCAGTCAGGTAGGATCTCAAGAAGGTGGAAACCGTCAGTTCTTTAAGAATAGGTCATCAGGACCTGCTCCCTCTACAGCTAGTGCTCCATCTCAGAGGTCCAAGTTTAATCAGAAAGGCCGAAACTTTGGAACAACAGGCTCACAGTTACAGGCCAGCATGACCGACCGTGGTTTCCAACACCCTACTTGCAATACTTGTGGCAAGAAGCACTCAGGAGTATACCGTTCGGGTATGGATGGTTTTTTGGGTGTGGTCAGCCAGGTCACTTTCTGCTGGATCGTCCGTCAGTAAGATAGAATACCGGAGGTAACAGTAATATAGCTCAGTCCACTAATTCAGCAGCTCCTCGAAATTCCCAAGCCCAGCAGGGGCGTGGGGCAGCAAATTCTGGAAATATGGGTGGTGGTCAAAACCGTCTATATGTACTGTTAGGATGTCAGGATACAGAGACTCGTGGCGACGTTCTCACAGGTATGCTAACAGTCTTTACCTTCAATTTTTTTCTCTTATGGACCCAGGATCTGCTCTATCTTATGTAACCCCTTATATTGCTAAGAAATTTGGGAAAGAACCCGAAAAGTTTCATGAACCCTTAGAAGTATCCACACCAGTTGGGGAATCAGTTATAGCTAGACGTATTTATAAGGGTTGTCCGGTGTTAATCTACCACCGCAGTACCATAACAGACTTAGTAGAATTAGAGATGGTGGACTTTGATGTAATCATAGGTATGGATTGGTTAGAGTCTTGTCATGCCTCAGTGGGTTGTAGAACCAAAACAGCAACCTTTGATTTTCCCGATGAACTTATAGAATGGAAGGGTAATTCAGCAGTACCTAAGGGTAGGTTTATTTCCTATCTTAGAGCCAGAAAGATGATTTCCAAGGGGTATATTTACCTCTTAGTTTGAGTCAGGGATGCAGACACCCAAAATCCGACTCTTCAATCAGTACCAGTTATCAGTGAGTTTCCAGAAGTCTTTCCAGATAATCTACCCGGAGTTCCTCCCGATAGGGAAATTTCATTTTGGGATTGACCTACTTCCCGGCACTAAGCCGATATCTATTCTGCCGTATAGAATGGCCACAGTAGAGTTAAAAGAATTGAAAGTTCAGTTGAAAGATCTTCTTGACAAGGGATTTATAAGGCCAAGTGTCTCACCTTGGGGCGGATCGGTCCGAAAGAAAGATGGATCCTTGCGTATATGTATGGATTATCGCCAATTGAACAAGGTCACCATTAAGAACAAGTATTCACTTCCCAGAATAGATGACTTATTCGACCAACTTAAGGGCGCTCAGTGTTATTCCAAGATTGACCTCAGATCAAGCGACCATCAGCTAAAGGTTAAGGAAGTTAATATATCTAAGACTGCTTTCAGAACCCGCTATGGTCATTTTGAATTTCTTGTCATGTCGTTTGGATTGACGAATGCACCAGCAGCTTTCATGGATCTTATGAACAGGTTTTTCAAGCCTTATCTCAATTTATTCGTCATTGTGTTTATTGATGACATATTGGTGTATTCCCGTAGTGAGGCTGATCATGCAGAACATCTTAGAATAGTGTTGTAGACACTCAAGGATCACAAGCTTTATGCAAAATTCTCAAAGTGTGAGTTTTGGCTTGAGTCAGTGGCATTCTTAAGCCATGTGATTTTAGGCGAAGGTGTTAAAGTTGATTTTCAGAAAATTGACGCTGTTAAGAACTGGCCCAGACCCACTTCAGCATCAGATATCAAAAGTTTCTTAGGTTTGGCAAGCTATTACAGGCGTTTTGTTGAGGGATTTTCCTCCATCTCAGCTCCGTTGACTAGGTTGACTCAGAAGAAGGTCAAGTTACAATGGTCAGATGCATGTGAACAGAGTTTCGAATAGTTGAAGAAGATATTGACTTCTGCTCCAGTGTTGACGCTACTAGAAGGAACCACAGGATTCGTAGTTTATTGTGATGCTTCGGGAATTGGTCTCGGATGTGTTCTAATGCAACATGGTAAGGTTGTTGCGAATGCATCTAGATAGCTTAAGACGCACGAAAAGAATTATGTGACTCATGATCTAGAATTGGCAGCTGTGGTTTTTGAACTTAAGATATGGCGTCAAAACTTGTATGGAGTGCATATGGATATTTTTACCAATCATAAACGCCTGTAGTATATTTTTAAGCAAAGAGAGTTGAATCTTAGGTAGAGAAGATGACTCGAATTGCTTAAGGATTATGATGTAGACATCTTTTATCATCCAAGGAAGGCAAATGTAGTGGCTGATGATCTTAGTCGGCGTTCGATGGGAAGTTTAGCTCACGTCGATACAGATAAGAGAGTTATGACGAAGGAAGTTCACCATTTGGCAAGTCTTGGAGTTCAACTTTTAGACTCCGAGGATGGCGGTGTGGTCGTTCAGAATAAAGCTCTTTCCTCCTTAGTTGTTGAAGTTAAGGATAGGCAGTATAAGGATCCCTACTAGTTGTAGCTGAAAGAGGGGATTCACAAGCATAAGACGACGAATTTGGAACAAGGGAGAGATGACGGTACCTTGAGATAGTGAGGCAAATTATGCGTTCCAGATGTAGATGGGCTCAGTGAGCGAATTATGTCAGAAGCCCACCATTTCAGGTATTCCATTCACCCAGGTTCCACGAAAATGTATCATGATCTTAAGGAGATTTATTGGTAGAATGACATGAAAAAGAATATAGCAGATTTTATGGCTAAGTGTCCAAATTATCAACAAGTGAAAGCCGAACACCAGAGGACTGGTGGCTTGGCTCAGAAGATTGATATTTCCATTTGGAAGTGGGAGATGATAAATATAGATTTCATAACAGCTCTACTTCGTTCAGCTAAGAGGCACGATTCAATTTGGGTGATTATGGACAGACTTACGAAGTCAGTGCACTTCTTGCCAGTTAAGACAATAGATTCAGCGGAGGACTATGACAAGTTGTATATTCGTGAAATTGTCTGACTTCATGGGACTCTAGTGTCCATTATTTCAGATCGTGGTGCCCAGTTCACAAATTTTTTTAGAGATCCTTTTAGAAAGGATTGGGTACAAAACTTAATCTTAGCACAGCTTTTCATCCTCAGACAGATGGCCAGGTGGAGCGTACCATTCAGACTCTTGAGGATATATTGGGAGCATGTGTCCTTAATTTCAAAAGTAATTGGGATGATCACTTGCCTCTTATTGAATTTGCTTACAATAACAGTTACCATACTAGTATTGGAATGGCATCGTATGAAGCCTTGTATGGGCACAGATGTAGATCACCAATTGGTTGGTTTGAAGTTGGTGAGGCAAAGTTGTTGAGACCAGACTTGGTCTATCAGGCTATGGAGAAGGTCAATTTTATTCAGGAGCGGTTGGAAACGGCTCAGAGCTGCCAGAAGTCTTACACGGATGTGAGATGGAAAGACTTAGAGTTTCAAGTTAATGATTGGGTGTTTCTTAAGGTCTCACCTATGAAGGGTGTCATGAGATTTGAAAAGAAGGGGAAGCTTAGTCCCCGCTATATTGGGCCATACAGAATCCTACAAAGGGTTGGTCAAGTGGCTTATAAGCTTAAGTTGCTGCAAGACTTAGTTGCTGTGCACCCAGTATTTCATGTGTCCATGTTGAGAAAGTGTGTGGGAGACCCCTAATTGGTTTTCCCGACTGATAGGATAACAGTCAATGATAGTTTGACTTACGAAGAAGTCCCAGTGAAAATCCTTGATCGCAAGGTTCGCAAGTTGAGAACGAAAAAAGTTGCCTCAGTAAAGGTTTTATGGAGGAGTTAGAAAGTTGAAGAAGCTACGTGAGAGGCAGAAGAAGTTGCCTCGGTCACATGCAGTTAGGCACCGAGTGTCGTGTTACGCCTAGGCCATGGTTCAGGGCGTGACAAAGCTCTAGTCAATCCGACGAGAGTTGTCTACCATGTTGGTTATAAGCTGAAATAATACAACGAATGTTAAAGTCGAATGATTCTCCCTATGTTAAAGAAACAAATTACTTTTATGCTAACATATGAAAAGTTCAAGTTCAAAGCTTTTAAATAATTTTAAGTTTTTACATGTTTCAAATGCTTTTAATGTTTTCAAGTTTGATATGCCTTAAAAGAACTTTATGTTGGAAGGGGAGGCCACTAAAGCAAATTCAAGGTCCCAATTTTTATTTACATCTTATTTACATATTATTATAAAATTAGGAATAAGAATACCACGTTTATATTTTTTGCTGACACGTGATAGATGTTATATTCAGAAAATAATTTGAGTTTTATAGTAAAATACAATATATGAAAATGGACAATTTGATTATGACTTCAATTATTAAAAATATGAAACCTATCTTAGAATTGATTATTTCTTATAAATTGTGGATTAATCCATTAGTCATTTCAAAATAGACTTGAATTCTCCAAATGTATGAAATTAATCTGACATTCAATATGATACAAAAACTTATAAAAATAAAATGTTATTCTAATCATCAATATATGTTTCTTAGTGAGGGGATTACTAAATAACCTGTGTGAATAATCAAGATGGTCTGTAGTTTGTACACCATTATTACAAAAAGAAACAGGAAAAGAAAAAAATTGAATAAAAATACATAGAGTTTTATTTATAAATTTAAGTTCTTTTATTAAGGTTTAATTTTAGATCATCAATTTAATTAAGTCCCCGTTGATCCAATTTTTAGTTGATTTAGGCTCATTTGTACATCGGAATCTGAATGCACATATGTATGATTAAAATGTTGTCTCTACAATTCAAATAAAAAAGTAATTATATATTAAAATTTTAATTAACAAAATCATTATTTGATTAAAACAATGAATTATTTATATTCGCTAGTATAACGACCTTTCCAGTCGTTATGGGAACCCCACCAAATAGATACTTTCCAGGGGTAGAACGAGCCAGTAAAAACTCAATCGTGTGAGCTTATGAGCTGAAATTTGACTTGTTTGTGGTTGCTGCTTGATTTTCTTGAGTCCGCCTGGGGGTGACGTAGAAAATTAGAACACTGTTGGTAATTCCGAGGCAACGGGTGGATTCGTAGGACGTCTTTATGGATATGTGCACGTTTGTTTTGTGTTTTGGGGGCCTTGGATGAAATGTTGGGTCATAGGGGAAAAAACTGGACAAAAGTCGAGCTTACTGCCCAAATGGGACTGCTGCGGCGGTACCGCTATAGCTGCGGGTGGAAAGCTTCAAGGGGCCATCCATTTTCTCGGTGGCCACTCTGGCGGGAGGTTGATCGCTATGGCGGTACCGCTATAGCGGTGAAGCGGATCCTCTTAGTCTGTTATAGCGGTCACTTGACAGCTATAGCAAGACCGCTGCAGCGGTGAAATGACCGTTGTAGTGGTCGATGGAAAACAATGACCCGAGTTTTAAACACTTAGTCTCTCATTCTTTATTCATTAAACACAAACACAGTTCCCAACAAGCACCTAGGTGAAATTCCAAGCTAGGGCAAGAAACTCATGAGAGGTAAGTTTCATCTATTCCTTTATATCATTTCGTTCTCCTTCATGATTGTCATCCCCTTTGTGGGTCTTTAATGGTGAAATTGAAATAGAAACTCTAGAAATTAATAAACCTTCTAAACTTGATGGGTTATGGTTATTATCACTTAGTTATCATCTAAAGGCTTGGGTTAATTTCTCTTAATCATGAATTGAAAACTTAGAGCCATAAACTAAGTGAATTGAGACCTAGAGTTCTATAAAAATGGTGTCTTAACCATGAAAACTTTTTATAGTGGGAATGTTGATAGAATATTGTTATAAATTGATGATTAATGATTACTAAGGCCCTTGATAGGTTACTTAACACCTAGAAAATCATCCTTCCCTTGGAATGGGGTAAAGGGAAGGGTATTCTTGAATTGCTACTTGTGATTTGAGTAATTGTGACTCATTGATCCTTCTATTTCTAGACTTTGAGCGTTCTGAGGCTTTAAGGAAAGGAAAAGTTATAGCGGAGATACTTGCGTTGTTCTAGCTCTACATTTGAGGTAGGTTACGGTCTACTTGAGTTAGACTTTGGTTAGTTGATTGTATGTTTTGTGAATTCTTTAGGAGAAATCATGTCTAGTTTTCATGCATGATATTGTGTTGCTAAACTCCTATGTGAATGTGATTGAGTGATTATGTAGGCTTCGTGCCACTATTCCTGTGTGTTAAATCTGTAGTGGATGTGTTGTGATGAGAAGCTAATATGATCTTCTCGAGGGTATTGTGACATTAAATGATGATTTGAGCATTGATAATGAGAAGGTAAGAAACACTGTTCTGTTAAGAGGTACGGAAAGGCAAACATGTGACCTAGATTATAGGCATGTGGTCCAAGGTTAGTTTCGGAAACGAGAGGTATGTTTTTATGTCCCACATCCGAGGTTCATTCCGGAGCAGAGGTTTGTGCTTGGGTCTGAGGAGTGAATCCGGAACGAGTGGTACATGTACACCATGGGTCCTCTGCAGGTCATGACTACTGAGCAATGACATCAGTTAGCATGTATGTACAATGAGTGTGGTTATTGTGGTAAACTTGTTTCCGTGTGATTTCCGTTGATTGTGATTATCCTTGGTTGACTTGTTGTGGTTTATTGATATTCATGTCTGTTGACTGGCGTGTTTATTATATTGATTTTATGAATTATGCATGATACCAATCTTAGTCGGCCTATGATAGCTATCAGTACATAGTTTTTGTAATAATACTACCTTGCTGCATTCCTTTGAGTGCATATTGTGATACAGAGACTGCTACTCGTCCTCACGTCTAGCGTGGAGGACGTTTGCTGATAGATTTAGGGTGAGCTTCTTTCCATGCCAGGCCGCCCGAAGATCTTCTTCTTATTATGTCTTTTCTTATTCTGGACATTATGGATATTTATTAGTCAGATTTCATTCCTTAGACATATTTTAGATTAGAGTCTTGTACGATGACTTTCGAATTTTGGGGATTTTTTAATAGTTAGAACTTCCGCACGTATTTCGATATTTTATGGCATGACTCATTTTGTTTATTTGATGCTTGAATGAGTAATAACTGGTTAACTTAGTTAATATAAAATTGGACTTGGTTAAATAGATGACTTGTGTGTTAGTTCACCCACTCAGATTTAGTTGGGTGCCAGTCATGGCGGGTTGGGTCATGACAGAGTTGGTATGAGAGCTTTTGGTTCGTTGACCTTGTCGTACAAGTACTTGTCTAGTAGAGTCTTACGGATCGGTACAGAGACGTCTGTACTTATCTTCGAGAGGCTACCGGACACTAGGAAAACTCCCTTTTCTTTCTTTCTTTCTTTCTTTCGTGCTACTTGATTCCAATTGGTATCTGCTGATTTAAATTGGTAACTGACTATTCTTCATTCTCTCGCAGATGGTGAGAACACGCGCGGCAGCAGTTAGAGGTAGAGATGGAGGCAGAGGAGCTGGTAGAGGGGCGGCCCCAGCTGGGGGCGGCGTCCCAGTGGTTGACCCCATGCCTCCAGTGGTTCGTAATGAGGCAGCAGGAGATGGAGCTGCACCAGCCCAGCCAGTGGCAGTACCAGTTCTGCCAGGTGCTGCAGCTGCTCAGGGTATACCAGATGCTATGGCATATGTGCTTAATTGGTTGCACGGGTTAGCACAAGCCGGAGCTATACTATCCAGTCCAGCAGGTAGGGGCGCAAGAGTAGCAGCCCCAGGTCCGGACAGAGCACAGGCTCCGGGGGTTCAGCAGTGGCACCTCTCTTGTAGGAAGTTTCGGGTTTTGAGGCCTTTCCGAGGCCAGTTGCAGGGCCAGAGATGACTGGCGAGGAGCATGATCTGTTTTGGAGGTTCACTAAAATGAATCCTCTTGTGTTCTATGGTACTGAGTCAGAGGACGCATATGATTCATCATCGAATGTCACGAGAAGCTCCATAAGATGGGGGCCGTGGACAAGCACGGGGTAGAGTTTGTGACCTTCCAGTTCTTGGGTGATGCCAAGCTATAGTGGAGGGCATATGTGGAGTGTAAGCCAGTTGGGTCTCCTCTGTTGACTTGGGTTCAGTTTTATTCCGTGTTTTTGGATAAGTACGTTCCGCGTACTCTGAGGGATCTAAGGAAGGATGAGTTCGCTACTATTGATCAGGGGAACTCGTATGTTGCGGTGTATGAGTCCTATTTCCACTTTCTATCCCGATATGCTCTTCAGTTGTTGCCTACTGAGGGGGAGATGATACAGCGGTCCGTGAAGGGGCTGAAATCTAGGCTTCAGTTATCAACTCTTCAGCTTGTAGCCACTGGGCTTCATTCCAGGAGATAGTGGAACATGTCCATATTGTTAAGTGTATTAAGCAGGAGAGTCATGCGAAACAGGTAGAGAAGAAGGCCCATAGGGGTGGGATTTTCAGCAACTCCTTCTCGAGGGGTCAGCGTTCGCAGGTATATTCATGGCGTCCGGTTCAGTCCGCGATGCAGGGGGCCCATCAGGGGTAAATATCAGGCTTCCGGTCAGCATAGAGGCTACACTACTTCATCAGCTTCTGTTCAGCAGTATTTGCTGGATCGTGCTTTCTTTGAGTGTGGTGAGATAGGGCATATTATGTGTATTGCACCAGACTTAGACAGAGGGGTAGGGGACTCAGTATCAGGCTCCTCGAGCTCCGTTTGCACCAGATCAAGGGGGTAAGGATCGCGCACCGACAGGGTGGGGTGGCCACACCGCGGGTAGGGGTGGTGCCCAGCCTAACCGAGGCGGTCCTCAGGCAGGTAGAGGCGGACAGCAGCCCGACAGGGGCAGGGCTCAGACTAGTCATGGTAACTGCGGTGGTTCACAAGCCACAGGAGGGTGCAGTCATTTGTACGCTTTTCCAGGTAGACCCGATGCTGAGGCCTCCGATGCTGTTTTCACAGGTACTATCTCAGTTTATGACCGGATGGCTTCTGTTTTATTCGATCGTAGCTCTATTTTTTCTTATGTGTCTACCTATTTGTTGTGGGTCTCGATATGATGTGTGATACCCTTGATGCCCCTATTTATGTATCTACTCTAGTTGGGGATTTTGTCGTGGTGGATAGCATCTACCCTTCGTGTGCGATTACTTTTATGGGGTATAGTACTTGGGTGGATTTGATTATCTTAGACATGATAGATTATGATGTTATTTTGGGTATGAGTTGGTTGTCTCCGCACTATGCTATACTAGATTGTCATTCTAAGACTGTTACATTAGTTATGCCCGGGGCATCTAGACTCGAGTGGAAGGGTAAACTTAGTTCTCTCCCTAAGAAAGTAATATCCTTTGTTCGTGCTAGGAAGCTAGTAGAGAAGGGTTGTCTAGCTTATTTGGCACATATTCGTGACACCAATGTAGATACTCCATCCCTTGATTCGGTTCCAGTGGTACGCGAGTTTGCGGATGTGTTTCCCGCGGACTTGCCTGGTATGCCACCGGATTGTGACATTCACTTTAGGATTGATTTAGACCCAGGGACTCGTCCTATCTCTATCCCACCTTATAGGATGGCGCCAGCAGAACTCAGGGAATTGAAAGAGCAGTTACAAGATCTTCTGAATAAGGGTTTATTCGTCTGAGTGCCTCTCCGTGGGGTGCTCCTGTGTTGTTTGTTAAGAAGAAGGATGGGTCTATGCGTATATGTATTGATTACCGTCAGCTGAATAAGGTAACTATCCGAAACAAGTATCCCATTCCCTGTATTGATGACTTGTTTGATCAGTTATAGGGAGCTTCTGTGTTCTCTAAAATCGATTTAAGGTCAGGGTACCAGCAGTTGAAGATTCGGGCAGAGGATGTTCCTAAAATCGCTTTTTGGACCAGGTATGGGCACTATGAGTTCTTGGTTATGTCTTTCGGGCTTACCAATGCCCCCAGTTGCGTTCATGGATTTGATGCATAGTGTGTTTAAGCCCTATTTGGACTCTTTCGTAATAGTGTTCATTGATGATATCCTGGTGTACTCCAAAAGTAAGGAGGAGCATGAAAAATATTTGAGGATTGCTCTTGGGGTATTGCGGGAGAAGGAGTTGTATGCTAAATTCTCCAAGTGTGAATTCTGGTTGTCTTCTGTGTCTTTCTTGGTGCATGTTATTTCGAAAGAGGGTATTATGGTGGATCCTCAGAAAATTCCAGCATCAGAGAATGAGCTAGGCCCACATCAGTGATCGAGATCCGTAGTTTAGTGGGTCTGGCTAGCTACTATCGTCGGTTTGTGAAAGGGTTTGCCTCTATTACTTCTCATCTGACCCGCTTGACTCAGAAAGAGATACCGTTTCAGTGGTCCGACGAGTGTGAGGAGTGCTTTCAAAGGCTCAAGACCTTGTTGACTATAGTACCGACTTTAGCATTACCCATGGAGGGCAAAGATTTTGTTGTTTATTGTGATGCTTCACGTTCTGGTTTGGGTGTTGTTCTGATGCAGGAAAAGAAGGTGATTGCTTATGCTTCTCGATAGCTGAAAGTGCATGAGAAGAACTATCCTACTCATGATCTAGAATTGGCAGCGGTGGTGTTTGCGCTGAAAATCTGGAGGCACTACTTGTATGGTGTCCATTGTGAGGTGTACACAGATCATCGCAGTTTGCAGCATGTGTTCACTCAGAGGGATCTGAACTCTAGGCAGCGGAGATGGATGGAACTGCTGAAGGATTATGACATCACCATTCTGTACCACCCTGCTAAGGCAAATGTAGTGGCTGATGCATTGAGCAGGAAGTCGGCTAGTATGGGGAGTCTGGCTCGTTTGATTTCTTCCGAGCGCCCGTTAGCTAGAGAGGTCACACTCTGGCTAACAGTTTTATGAGGCTAGATATTTCCAACACAGGCAGGGTGTTAGCTTGTGTTGAGGCTCGGTCATCATTTTAAGAACAGATTAAGGCTAAGCAATTTGAGGATGCTAAGTTGTGCAAAATACGTGATAAGGTGTTTTTTGGTGAGGCCAAAGAGGTCGTGATTGATGAAGAGGGCGTGCTGCGAATCAAGGGGCGATTATGTGTGCCATGTGTGGGTGACTTGATCAAGACCATTCTGACAGAGGCTCATAGTTCGAGGTATTCTATTCATCCTGGCGCCACTAAGATGTATCGTGATCTGAGGCAACATTACTGGTGGACTAGGATGAAGCATGATATAGTAGAGTTCATTGCTCAGTGTCTGAATTGCCAACAGGTGAAGTATGAACATCAGAAACCTGGGGGGTACACTGCAGAGGATGCCCATTCCTGAGTGGAAGTGGGAAAGAATATCCATGGATTTCGTGGTTGGTCTTCTGAAGATGCTAGGGAAGTTTGAGGTTATTGTTGACAGGTTGACTAAGTCTGCTCACTTTATTCCGGTAAAGATAACTTATGATGTGGAGAAATTGGCTAAAGTCTACATTCATGAGGTACTTCGGCTTCACGGGGTTCCTATCTCCATAGTGTCCAACAAAGGAACCACGTTCACATCCAGGTTCTGGGAGTGCTTGCATGAGGAGTTGGGTACGAAGTTGGATCTTAGCACAGCCTTCCACCCTCAGACTGATGGGAAGTCTGAACGAACTATTCAGGTTCTTGAGGATATGCTTTGTGCGTGCGTGATAGACTTTGGTGGGCATTGGGATCAATTCTTTCCTTTGGCCGAATTTGCCTATAATAATAGCTACCACTCGAGTATTGATATGGCCCCATTTGAGGCGTTGTATGGAAGGAGGTGTAGGTCTCCTATTGGATGGTTTGATGCGTTCGAGGTGAGGCGTTGGGGTACCGACCTTCTGAGAGAGTCCCTAGAGAAGGTGAAGGTGATTCAGGCCAAGCTTCTGGCAGCGCATAGTAGGCAGAAGGAATATGCAGACCGCAAGGTCCGAGATCTTGAGTTTGAAGAGGGGGAGTAAGTGTTGTTGAAGGTCTCACCCATGAAGGGTGTGATGAGGTTTGGGAAGAAGGGCAAGCTTAGCCTGAGGTACATTGGTCCGTTTGAGATCCTCAAGTGTGTGGGGGTAAGTGGCTTACAAGTTGGCTTTACCTCCCGGTTTATCAAGCCATCATCCGGTATTTCATGTTTCAATGTTGAAGAAGTACCACGGCGATGGTTCTTACATAATCCGTTGGGATTCAATTTTGCTAGATGAGAATTTGTCGTATGAAGAAGAGCCCATTGCTATCTTAGATAGGGATGTTCGCAAGTTAAGGTCCAAGGAAATAGCCTACGTGAAGGTTCAGTGGAAGAATCGCCCGGTGGAGGAAGCGACTTGGGAAACAAAATCGGATATGTGTAGCAAGTATCCTCAACTTTTCCCCGAGACAGGTAACTTCTCCCTAGATTTTTCATCTTTGTCCGTTCGGGGACGAATGGTGTTTTAATTGGTATCTGGTGTAACGACCCTTCCGGTTGTTATAGGAAATGTAGGATCACCCCACCAAATAGAACCTTTTCAGGGGTAGAACGAGCCAGTAGAAACTCAATCGTGTGAGCTTATGAGCTGAAATTTGACTTGTTTGTGGTTGCTGCTTGATTTTCTTGAGTCCGTCTGGGGTGACGTACAAAATTAGAACTCCGTTGGGAATTCTGAGGCCACGGGTGGATTCGTAGGACGTCTTTATGTATATGTGCATATTTGTTTTGCGTTTTTAGGGCCTTGGATGAAATGTTAGGTGATGGGGGGGAAAAATGGACAAAAGTCGAGCTTACTGCCCAAATGGGACCGCTGTGGAGGTAGAAGTACCGCTGTGGCGGTACCGCTATAGCAGCGGGTGGACAAATTCCAGCGACCATCCATTTTCTCAGTGGCCGTTGCAGCGGGAGGTTGATCGCTATGGCAGTACCACTATAGCGGTGGATAGATCGCTATAGCGGTGAAGCGGATCCTCTTGGTCTGCTATAGCGGTCACTTGACCGCTATAGCGGGACCGCTGCAGCGGTGAAATGACCGCTGTAGTGGTCGACGAAAAACAGTGACCCGAGTTTTAAACATTTAGTCTCCCATTCTTTATTCATAAAACACCAACACAGTTCCCAACAAGCACCTAGGGTGAAATTCCAAGCTAGGTCAAGAAAATCTTGAGAGGTAAGTTTTATCTATTCCTTTCTATCATTTTGTTCTCCTTCATGATTGTCATCCCCTTTATGGGTCTTTAATAGTGAAATTGAAATACAAACCCTAGAAATTAATAAACCTTCTATACTTGATGGATTATAGTTATTATCACTTAGTTATCATCTAAAGGCTTGGGTTAATTTCTCTTAATCATGAATTGAACACTTAGAGCCATAAACTAAGTGAATTAAGATCTAGGGTTCTATAAAAATAGTGTCTTGACCATGAAAACTATTTGTAGTGGGAATGTTGATATAATATTATTATAAATTGATGATTAATGATTACTAAGGCCCTTGATAGGTTGCTTAACACCTATAAAATCATCCACTCCTTGGAATGGGGTAAAGGGAAGGGGATTCTTGAATTGGTACTTGTGATTTGAGTAATTGTGACTCATTGAGCCTTCTATTTCTAGACTTTGAGCATTCTGAGGCTTTAAGGAAAGGAAAAGTTGTAGTAGAGTGACTTGCGTTGTTCCAGCTCTACATTTGAGGTAGGTTACGGTCTATTTGAGTTAGACTTTGGTTAGTTGATTATATGTTTTGTGAATTCTTTAGGAGAAAGCATGTCTAATTTTCATGCATGATATTGTGTGGCTAAACTCCTATGTGAATGTGATTGAGTGATTGTGTAGGCTTCGTGCCACTATTCATGTGTGTTAAATCTGCAGTGGATGTGTTGTGATGAGAAGCTAATATGATCTTGTCGAGGGTATTGTGACATGAAATGATGATTTGAGCATTGATAATGAGAAGGTAAGAAACACTGTTCTGTAAAGAGGTATGGAAAGGCAACACATATGACCTAGATTATGGGCTAGTGGTCCAAGGTTAGTTCCGAAAATGAAAGATACATTGTTATGTCCCGCGTCCGAGGTTCGTTCTGGAGCGGAGGTTTGTGCTCGGGTCCGAGGAGTGAATCCAGAACGAGTGGTACATGGACACCATGGGTCCCCTGCAGGTCATGACTACTGAGCAATGACATCAGTTAGCATGTGTGTACAGTGAGTGTAGTTATTGTGGTAAACTTGTTTCCGCGTGGTTTCCGTTGATTGTGATTCTTAAGATCTTGGTAATTTGATTGTGATTATCCTTGGTTGACTTGTTGTGGTTTATTGATATTCATGTCTGTTGACTGGCGTGTTTATTATATTGATTTTATGAAGTATGCATGATACTAATCTTAGTCAGCCTATGATATCTACCGGTACATAGTTTTTGTACTAATACTACCTTGCTGCATTCTTTTGAGTGCAGCTTGTGATACAGAGATTGCTACTCGCCCTCACATCTAGCGTGGAGGACGTTTGCTGATAGATTTACGGTGAGCTTCTTTCCATGCCAGGCCGCCCGAAGATCTTCTTCTTATGATGTCTTTTCTTATTCTGGACATTATGGATATTTATTAGTCAGATTTCATTCCTTAGACATGTTTTAGATTAGAGTCCTGTACGATGACTTTCAAATTTTGGGGATTTGGTAATAGTTAGAACTTCGACACTTATTTCAGTATTTTATGGCATGACTCATTTTATTTATTTGATGCTTGAATGAGTAATAACTGATTAACTTGGTTGATATAAAATCGGACTTGGTTAAATAGTTGACTTGTGTGTTGGTTCGCCCATTAGGATTTAGTTGGGTGCCAGTCATGGCGGGTTGGGTCGTGATGGTGGAGATGGTTTATAGTGGTGGTGATAGTTGTGATGGTGGAGGTGGTTGTTGTTGGCGCGATGACAGTTGGTAGTGGTGGTGGTGGTTGTGATGGTGGAGTTGGTAGATGTTAGTAGTTAGGGGTGTTGATGGTGGTGGCCGAAGAATATATGGTTGTTGACGATGCATTGTTAGCGGCGGTGCTAGTTGTGATGTTGGAGGGCATAGTTGGTAGTAGGGATTGGCCGCAGTGGTGGCAGTGGCTGATAGTGGCGGCGATAGTGGTGATATCAACCTATATAATTATAATGATGGAGGTGGTAGCTAGGTATGGCAGCGACTGACAGTAGTGATGGTTTCCAGTGGTGGTTGTGATGGGATAGGTGGCTGGTGGTGGTGGCTGGTGGTTTGGCGACGGTAATGGTGGTGATGGTGATTGTTATGATAGAGGTGGTTGGTGATTGTGGATAGAGTGGTGGTGAAAATTTTCTATACAAAATATATTTTAATGATATTAAGCCTTTGTAAAAAATCTTAATAATGAAGATTTATTCGGATTAGATAAGTGTTTAAATCTTAATCTACCTATCTATATCTATACTATTTTAAAAGCATGAAAATAAATGTTGATAGACCAAAATATCCTTCAAATATTGAACGACTTTTATACCCTTTGAAAACTAGATTATTTATTCAAAGAGTAATACCTATTTCGAATTTACGCAGACTTTTAATCCTAATCAAGTTTAATCTCTACAAATATTATGTATACATGAAGTTCCAAACTAAACCAATTCTATAAAGTCAAAAAGTGAACTTCCAGTCACGTAACCACTATATGAAAAGGAATTCTATTACAATAACATCATTGGCGGCCATTATCTACAAAATATCAGTTAAGAAAATAACTTCGTCTCGGATAAAATCGTATAATATTTAATAATATTTAAAAATTTGAAATTGTTATAAACATTATTTATTATTATGGATGTCTATCTTTAGGAGAAATATTAGGGTTAGTGACTTTGGGATCAAGTCACTTTTCCCCTATAAATATAGAGGTTCTCCTTCATTGTAAATGAATCCTAACAAGAGAAATAAAGATATCTCCTCTCTTCTCTCTTTCTCTACAATATTTTGCTTCTCGCTTTATTATTTTATAACACGTTATCAGCACGAGTCTCTAATCTTTTCAAGGTCTATATTTGACAGTTTTAACTCAGTTCCAAACGGACGATGGTCTGATGTTGGTTATGAGTTACGACGTGGACACTAAATAGTTTGTGAATTTGCTTTGCCATTAACTGAAGTAAATCCGGTTGAGCCAATGGAAACCTGGGTATTTCGTCTGCCATATCAATATGAAAATAAGAAGGTTGAAGAATAATCATGCATATTTTTAAAGATGGTTGCCTTGATGAGAAAAGAAAATTTAAGGTACATGCGAAGTGCTTCTGCTTCCAAAGAAAACTAACGGTATGTATTCTGACTGTTATGATCAAATGAGCCTTACTTTCTCATGGTATACTAACTGGATCAGAATTTCCAGGCGATAACTTAATTGTTTCAGTGAATGAAATTCTATATTTAGCAACAATGAGCAAAGAAAAGAGATTATGTACAATATTTCTAGTAGTATTTTATTGGATATCTGTAAAGCGCATAGATCTGTTGCTCTAGAAGTTTAAGTGTTTGGGTTTGGTATTTATGTAATCATATATGATAATTATTCCAAGCTTTGGTAGAATGGTATGTTAAACTGCAGATTAGCAGCGCATAACTTTCTTGGCAAGATAGAAGTGTTCAAGGTAAGTTTTATTCTCTTTCCTAACACTGTCATAAGAATGTTAATTACCGTGAAATTATATGATTTTTCATTATGTATTTCTATATGTATTTTGGTGGTCTAGAAGTATTGGTATGACTTTTGACAAGCAGAAAAAGATTTGAGAAACATGTTGAAGCATTGTTTTCTTGTGGTTGAGAAAAATAATGAGCTATTGAAAATTATGCATAAAGCGTATCTAAATGACGAAGTTTCATTCCCCAAAGTGAATGAAGAAATACCAAAACACACCTCCTGAAGAGATAAAATAACAAAGGATATAAATGTTATTTTGCGGTATGAAGGTCATCGCTGCACGTACATGTCGTACGTCAAATCATCTTGGATACTTTTTATTATATATTGTTCCAAGGCAAATGAAAAAGATTTTGTAGAATATTTTCTATTTTAACCACATTGATAGCATGATTAGTTGTTATTGATTTCCCTGAAGGAAATAACAAATTCATATACTTTTCTTGATCAAGGATGTGATATTTATGTGGTTACCGCTAAGATACAAAATATTCGGATGTTAATAGTGTATCTCCATGAAGGAGATGTTTGAAATACTAAAGTTTAGAACATAATGTTTACTTTTCGTTATTTATGAATTTATTATCATTAAAAGTAAATTAGTTTACTTTCTTCTTACATGACATCAGAAATATCTAATCAAATTCTCTTTCATGACACCAGCAGTGTCTGAGAAATATTTGGTAGTACAAAATTAATGATCAAGGTCCAGAAGAGCCTAATAATTTGTCTACAAGAATCATGACACCAGTAGTGTCCGAACAATATGTGATTATGGAGAATAAATTAAAGGCTCCTGAAGAGCTTATATACTATTATGTCATTCATTCTAGATTGTAATATAAAAAGTTGTTATGATCGAAACACAAGTTGTAGTAAACCCGAAGTTTACTAAAGTAAATGGTTATCATATCAAAGTTATAAATGATTGGAGGATTAAATATCTCCAAAATTCTAGTGGGTAAGAAATATTTATGTGAATGGTTCCCCTCTTTATTCTCCAAATTCTACTACACAAATATAAGCATGATGAAATCACATGTTACGGTAAACCAGAAGTTTATTGGTACAAAAAAAACAGTTCATGTCATAGTAAACCTGAAGTTTACTAAAACAAATAGCACATGACATGGTAAACTTGAAGTTTACTATTATAAATAATATTATTAGTCGGCATGAGCGGTTTGGCCATCCCGATTCAAATATGATGTGCAAATTGAGTATTTGACATATATTGAAGAACTAGAAGATTCTTCAAGAAGTTATTTTTGTTGCTTGTTCTCATGATAAGTTGATTATACTGGCTAAAGTTGGGATTGAATTTCCTAAATTCTGAAAAATTATAAAAGGTGAATATGGGTCCGTTCACCTGTTATGTGATGTCTTAAATAGATGCATCGATGAGACGGTCACATGTTTATTGTCAACCCGCAGTTTGACATTGCAAAGTTACTTGCCCAAAAATGATTGAGTTGAGAGCGCAATTTTCAGATTATGTAATCAAGATAATTCATCTTGTGAATGCTAGTTTATATCCAAGCTGGTTTGGCGTTGAATGCCTCCGATAAATAGCTAAATCATTGTTTATGAGAACAAAGCTTCATGTGCTAGTATGAGATGTGATATATTGTATATAACATCACTTGTATGCTTCAGACTACTAAATTATGATAAATTCTCCCCTCACAATTGGTTCAGGGTTAGGAACCAGATATTCCCATCTAATAGTTTTTTGTGTGTGGTATATGATTAATTAATCTACCATGATGCACAAAGATGGATTCCGCCAAATAAGATGGGATATATGTTAGTGTTTCTAACATAAGAGGGAGAGAATAAGCAGCTGAGGAATATGTTATAAATTATCATTAGTATGATCCTCATTCAAAAGATAATTCAACTCAAATGCTAGAAGCATTTGCTGACCCAAAATTAGAAGCATTTGCTGACCCAAAATTAATTTCTAGTTTCAGCTGCAAAATGCTCCTATTAAATTCATGTCCCTGAAGGACAGAGTCTACAACATGCATGAAGCGTGGTAGACTAATCGGTTTCAAACGCAATAATCATTGAAAAGAAAGAGGAGCAATTGATCAATGATCATTATAAAGAGGCAATGTGCTCTTGAAGAGCCTATGACATAACACTTTATGCAACCTCATGAGAGGTTTAGGTACCTAAAAATAATGGAAGTGATGAGATCTCAATAAGTTATGTCACATTACGAACCGATACAAATGATATATCGTCGACGATATCTTTGGTACAATATAGCGTAATATTGTAAAAGACTGTGAGGATATGAATTCTACGTATATATAACATGCTAACGTAGAATTATTACCAAGTGAAATGATGCATTTTGGTAAGCTTCAAGCTTATTGGACCTACAGTCCAGACAATAGAAAATTTCACTCATTGAGATATTAATGGATATTGTCACTTGACAAAATTATATGAAAAATCCTGAAGAATTTTGAATGCCTGAATCATATACAAGTTCTAGAAGTTTTGTTAATTATTCTTATGTGAATTAAATCAAGTAAGGTGAATGTGATTTAATTACCTTAATGAATGTTTATTGACTAATGGTCTATTTATCCCTACGTCTTTGTGGAAATCAAAATCCATCGTATTGTTAGTGCAAGTTGATGATTTGAGAATTGTTGAAACTCTTGAAGAGTTTTCAAAAGAAATAGATTATCTGTCAAAAGAAATTGAAATGAGAAACTTGCAGAACTCTTTCGTCCTGAAGTGGCACATCTTTATGCAATTGATGCATTTATATTTTTTGCTATGACTTTGAGAGATTACAGTCACACGATGTTGTTCTATATGACAGTCAAATCATATAAAGATAACATTTATTTATAAAGCAATTCAGGAGTGCACTTGGAGTGATTTCAACAATATTATATGCTGATGCAACTCTATCCAAAGGCTGAAGATGTGGCAATATACATATCCCAACTAAAGAGTGGATTCATAAAAGGATAAAGCTTATTTCACAAAAGTTGTTCTTCACACACAAGCTCCAGAAGTATGGTGATATCAACGTGCAAGAGATTTGTTCGAGCGATAATATGACTGATTTATTCACCAAGTTTCTACAAACTACAACTTTCAAGAAGATGGTGCACAAGATTGGAATGCGAAAATTCAAGTTTTGGAGTGATATACCCATCAGGGGGAGTTAATACGCGTTGTACTCTTTTTCCCTAGCCAAGGTTTTGTCCCAATTGGGTTTTCCTGGTAAGGTTTTTAATGAGGCAACCAAATAGCGTATTATTAGAAATGTGTACTCTTTTTCCTTCACTAGATTTTTTCCCATTGGGTTTTTCTAGTAAGGTTTTAACGAGGCACATTATCTATCTAATAGACATCCAAGGGGGAGTGTTATAAATATTATTTATTATTATGGATGTCTATCTTTAGGAGAAATATTAGGGTTAGTGACTTTGGGATCAAGTCACTTTTCCCCTATAAATATAGAGGTTCTCCTTCATTGTAAATGAATCCCTAACAAGAGAAATAAAGATATCTCCTCTCTTCTCTCTTTCTCTACAATATTTTGTTTCTCGCTTTATTGTTTTATAACAGAAATCAAATAATAATAAGAATTATTTTAAATTAGTAATGGACTGTAAAGTTTCAATACTTTATTAATTCCGCTAATTGGACAATCATATTGAATAAAGAATCCCACATGTTTTTAAACTACAAAACCATGTTGATCCTATGTAAACAAGAACACTATGGCGCAATTTTGGGTTTCAGGAAGAAAGCTTAATTACCTGGTTGTACTAGATAACATTACTACAAGATAAAAAAAAAAAAAAAAAAAAAAAAAATTACTGAATAATGCCTAAATGTTGGCTCCCGCAAAAATAACATATTTCATTTAAATAGAAAATGAATTGTATAAAATTCTAACATTTATGGCATTGACTAATATATGTCATTTGAATTTCATTAATATTCAGTCACTAAACAACATTATGTTCATAACAAGTCTAATTTCAATATCAATGGTAACTTTAAGCACATTCATCAACCGATCTTTCGGAGTAAGAAATTAATTATAATTTTTTTCAAATAAAAGGAATTGAAGAAATCATAGAACAAACTATTGAGGATATAATAAAATTGGAGGATGCTAAAGTCACTCGTGAAGAGACACTTAGTGTACTAGCAACAACTGAAGATGATGTATTGAGATTAAAATATCTAATTTTTTTTTCTTCTTCAAAATTGATCGACTATCTAATAACAACACAATATGCAAGGAAGGCGTGTCATTAAGGTAAGATGCGTGATAGTTTGATAGGTTATCGAATGTGCATTATTTCTATTTTAAGTTTGTAGGGTTTAAGTATTTCTCACTACATATTGTAAACTTGAAAAGTTAGTGCTATTATAAAATTGGGAATGTTAAATTTTCTAATAACATCTTTTACCTCACTATTAAAATTAATGTCTAATAACATTTTTGCAATATAATGTAATTACAAGTAAAATTAGCTAACATTTTTTTTTGTGTGATAAATTGATAGGGAATAACATGCAACTGCACGTTTATAGAGACTAGTATTATATTAAAAGCACGAAGGGTTTTAGAAATGTTGATTGAACTTTTTGTCCTTCATTAAAAGACTCTACAATAAATAAAATAGTCATTTTACTTATTTTTCTACTATTTAAAAGTTTTAATCAACTATATAAGAATCCTAAATATTTGACAGTTTGAAATCAATTAGGAAAAAAAAAGAAGGAAAAATGGCATTCAATTACTTTCCATCCAGTAGTTCTATTCCTATAATTTAGTTGGCAACTTTGTATAGAAGAGAGTTCACGTGCTCTTCTGCAACGTGAAGTATCAAAAAAATTTATTATTTTCTTTTATTTATTTGTATGAATAGAGATTGTTTCCAGATTTTGGTGGCAAATAAAATCCTATTAGGATTAGAAAAGTACATTTATACCTCTATAAAATAACTTTGTCGATGGGTGAACAAAAAACCCTCCTCAAGTACATGTTCGACAGCGTTTTTTCTGAGATTGTGTTCTCTTGTAGTTATATAATCTTTATAATTTATATAGGTTAAAATTGTATATGATTGATTGATGTGTGGCTAATGATCTAATTTTATTTTTTATTTTTTCATAGATTGATTGATTCGTGCCACAAATTCTATTGTTCCGTCCTACTAATTTCTTCAATCTTGCTACCTAGCTCGAAGGCAAAAACAGGGTTAGAGTTTTCTATTTTGAGTGCATAATGTAAATTTCCACTCATAAAAAAAATAGATTACAATTATTTACAGACGGATGTAGAATTAGTAAGCTGCTATGTTCATGATTAATATCTAGAATTTTTTTTGCTAATGAAAATAATGCAATGACGTTTTAGAAATAAAAAAAAAAAGAGCTAAGCAGAGGAGGTGTTTTTGACTATTCACTCATCAGTAAGTAGTTACTAACTATTTTTTTCCCACAACTTTTGTAAAGAATTCTTTGTCATATCATGTGAATTTTGATTAAGAATTTTATTCACTTCTTTTGACGTTCTAAAGTTTGCAAAATACAACATGAATTCGGTTTTCAAACTTTTAGTTGCAATCTGGTCCTAATTTACTCTTGCATAATGTCAGTTATTTTAAGAAAATCCTGCCAAAATTGTTAGCTCTGTGAATCAAGCATGTAAGTTTATAGATGACATTTGTATGTATAACAGAGCCTCAACTGAAAATAGATGTTAGCGCTTAGGCTTCATGTCAAACCATAAAGCATTAGGGATAGGGGTATTGATCATGATTCGGTTTGGATGATTTTTTATTTAAAACAACAACAACAACAACCCAGTGAAATCCCACATCGTGGGGTCTGGGGAGGGTAGAGTGTACGCAGACCTGACTCCTACCAAGGTAGGACGGCTGTTTCTGAAAGACTCCCGGCTCAATAAAACCATAAAAGAAGTCAGATAAGGTTAAGAGATTCGGATAAGAGATTTAAAGCGATATGGAAATGAAATAATGCAAGCGACACAGATAACACATGATAATCAGAGCACAGGAAATAACATATAATAGCAGAAATCGGGGCAGATGACACAAGATAACCAAAGCACAGGAATAACAGATAATAACAGATAATAGCAGAAATCGGAGCACAAGAAATTATATTGCAATAATGCGACTACTAATGAGAACGGATAACGAGACTATCTACTATCCTTCTACCCTAATTTGGGTCCTCCAAACCCTCCTATCTAAGGTCATGTCCTCGGTAAGCTGTAATTGCGCCATGTCGTGTCTAATTACCTCTCCCCAATACTTCTTCGGCCTACCCCTACCTCGTCTGAAACCATCCATGGCCAACCTCTCACACCTTCGCACTGGGGCATCTGTATCTCTCCTCTTCACATGCCCAAACCATCTCAATCTCTCTTCTCGCATCTTGTCTTCCACCGAGGCCACCCCCACCTTATCCCGAATATCCTCATTCCTAATCCTGTCACTCCTGGTGTGGCCACACATCCATCTCAACATTCTCATCTCAGCAACTTTCATCTTTTGAACGTGAGAGATCTTAACTGGCCAACACTCCGCCCCATACAGCATAGTCGGTCTAACCACCACTTTGTAGAACTTTCCCTTAAGTTTTGGTGGCACCTTCTTGTCACATAGCACTCCGGAAGCAAGTCTCCATTTCATCCACCCTGCCCCAATACGATGTGTGACATCATCATCAATCTCCCCGCTGCCTTGCACAATAGACCCAAGGTACTTGAAACTACTTTTCTTCTGGATGGCCTGGGTACCAAGCCTTACTTCCAAGTCAGCCTCCTGAGGTGCTTCACTGAACTTACACTCCAAGTACTCTGTCTTGGTCCTACTCAGCGTAAACCCTTTAGACTCCAAAGTATGTCTCCAACACTCCAGCTTAGCGTTAACTCCGCTACGAGTCTCGTCAATCAGGACTATGTCGTCCGCGAAAAGCATACACCATGGAACCTCACCTTGAATTTGTCGTGTCAATCCATCCATCACCAAGGCAAATAAAAACGGACTAAGAGCTGATCCTTGATGCAACCCCATCACAACTGGAAAGTGCTCTGAGTCTCCTCCTACTGTCCTCACCCTGGTTTTGGCTCCCTCATACATGTCCTTGATCACCCTAATGTACGCCACAGGTACACTTTTAGCCTCCAAGCATTTCCATAGGATCTGTCTTGGAACTTTGTCATAAGCCTTTTCTAGGTCGATGAATACCATGTGTAAGTCCCTTTTCCTCTCCCTATACTGCTCTACCAACCTTCTCATAAGATGGATGACTTCTGTAGTTGAACGTCCCGGCATGAATCCGAACTGGTTTTCTGAAATAGACACACCTCTCCTCACCCTCATCTCCACCACCCTTTCCCACACTTTCATAGTATGGCTTAGCAGCTTGATACCTCTATAGTTGTTGCAACTCTGGATATCTCCCTTATTCTTGTATAGAGGGATCATTACACTCGCCCTCCATTCTTCGGGCATCAATGCCGTCTTAAAGATGACATTAAACAACCTAGTCAGCCACTCCAAACTTGCCGGGCCCGCGCTCTTCCAGAATTCCCCCGGAATCTCATCAGGTCTGGTCGCTCTTCCCCTGCGCATCCTACGAACAGCACCCTTAACCTCGTCAACCTTAATACTCCTGCAATAGCCAAAGTCGCGACGCCTTCCTATATGTTCTAAATCACCCAACACAATGTCTCTGACCCCTTCTTCATTCAAGAGTTTGGAGAAGTATGACTGCCATCTCCGTGTAATGACAGTCTCCTCTAGCAATACTTTGCCATGCTCTTCCTTGATGCATTTTACTTGATCCACATCACGTGCCTTTCTCTCCCTCGCCTTGGCTAGCCTGAACAATTTCTGGTCCCCTCCTTTCTCTTCTAGTTCAGCATACATGCGTTCAAAAGCTGCCGTTTTTGCCGTCGAAACCGCCAACTTCGACTCCTTCCTCGCCATCTTATAAAGTTCTGTATTCGTCCATTTCTCCACCTCATCCTTGCTTTCTATCAACTTCGCATACGCCACCTTCTTTGCTTCCACCTTCCCTTGAACTTCTCAATTCCACCACCAGTCCCCTCGATGCTGACCACGACTACCTGTCGAGACCCCCAACATTTCCCTTGCTACCACCCTAATGCAACTAGCCGTCTTATCCCACATACTGGTCGCATCCCCACTACTATCCCAGGCCCCCATATCCTTCAATTTCTCTCCCATCTCTAGGGCACTAATAGTGGTCAAACTCCCCCATCTGATCCTAGGTCGGTCCTCCACGACCCTCTTCTTCCTCGTCATCTTGATCGCTAAATCCATCACCAAGAGCTTATGTCGGGTTGTAAGATATTCGCTCGGAATGACCTTAAAATCCTTGCACAGACCTTTATCATCCTTCCTAAGGAGTAAAAAGTCTATTTGAGTCTTAGCCACCGAACTACGGAAGGTTACCAAGTGTTCCTCCTTATTTGGGAAACTCGAATTGGCTATCACCAACCCAAAAGCTCTTGCAAAATCCAAAAGTGAGACTCCTCCTCCATTCCTGTCCCCGAAGCCAAAGCCTCCATGCACATCATCATAACCTCCCGAAATAGGTCTGATGTGTCCATTGAAATCACCTCCCACGAATAGCTTCTCAGTAGGCGGTATGCCTCCCACTAATTCGTTCAAATCCTCCCAAAAGCGCCTCTTCTCCTCGTCGCCTAAGCCCGCTTGCGGCGCATATACACTAATAATGTTCAGAGTGAGTCCTTCAACGACCACCTTAATCGACATCATCCTATCAGTGACTCTCCTAACCTCTACCACCTGATCCCTTAATTCAATATCTACTAAAATGCCCACCCCATTTCTATACTTCGACCTACCAGAGAACCACAACTTATACCCGTCTACCTCCTTAGCTTTAGGACCTACCCATTTGGTCTCTTGGATACAAGCTATATTAATCTTCCTCTTCTGAAGAATCTTAACTAGCTCTATGGACTTCCCCGTTAACGTTCCAATGTTCCAAGATCCTACTCTCAACCTAGACGCTCCTTTAACCCACTTACCCCTCCTAACCCTCGCCCCCGTCCCTGAATGAGAACATGACCCTAGTCTACCATCACTAAGCAAAGCCACGAAAATGAGTATGAACTAATAAACTATTCAAAAGTCTAAAGTTAGCAAAAAATGTAACTACAAGTGTATGGACAAATAATGAATATGGCAACCGGGGGTACCAACTCCAATTGAAATGAACCTGATCGCCGCAGGAAAACACTGTTCAACGTCCGAGTACTGTTCACTGTTCACTGTCGGAGTACTGTTCACTACCGGAGTTACTGTTCACTGTTCACTGCCGGAATTATTTTCACAGAGACCTGAAACAGGAGCAGAGAAGAGGGGGAACAAGAAAAGAAAAAGCAAAAAGAAAAAAGGAGAGAAAGAGAGGGCTGGCCGGAAAATGGTGCCGGAAAAAGTCTCCGGCGATGACGCAACTGTGTTTTGGCAGCGCCAGGAGCAGATAAAAAAGGGGAAAAGGAGAAGAGAAGGAAAAGAAGAAGAGAAGAAGAAGAAAAGGAAAGAGAGAAAAAAAGTAGATCTGGCCGGAAAAGTGGCCGGCGTTACCTGATTGCCGGAGTTACCTGGTTGCCGGATGTGGTGGCAGGTGGGGTGGGGTGGGGGGGGGGGGGGAGATGTTATCGTTGATGGTGGAGGAGAGAGAAGAGAGAGAAGAAAATTAAATTTTAAAATACAAGAACCTATTCAAACAAATTAATTCATTTTTTATTATTTCAATTTCTATAGGTTTTTATTATTTTTGTCGATTTCTTTCCGTCAAATTTTAATAAGATTGATTAATTTGTTGGATAATGAGTTTTAATTATTTCTAGATCTTTCATTTAAGTACAAGAACCTAATCAAACAAATTAATTCGTTTTTATTAGTTCGATTTTTGTAATTTTTTTAGATTTTTATTTTATTTTTGTCGATTTTTTGCTTTGTCAAATTTTAATAAGATTGATTAATTTGTAGGATAATGAGTCTTTAATTATCTTGTAGATCTTTCATTGTTGACCAGCAACGCCTTTTCAAATCTTATGAATGAGGTGAGTCGGGTAAATACAAGATGTTTAATAAATGTTATCCTCTTAAATTTCAAATTACGTAAATAAAAATTTATTTGGTTGTTTGTTGATTATATTGTTAAGTACATCATTTCGAACAATAGTTAAGCTAACTTCTGCTAAGACTTCCCGAAAAAGATTTATTCTGAATCCGGGTTAAGCTAAGATCTTTAGATTTCATCATTCATGAGTCATGACACGAAACTTCTATTAAAATCAACTGTAATACTAACATACTTCAACCAAGTGTCACAGTAAAAGTTAAACGAGTAGTTATCGAAGTGTCCTTTTTGAAATCAAAATCATTTTGTGAAGTCAAGAAATCATTTTTGCCAAACATAATTTAGCAATTAAGTCAATGTAATAACATTATTTCGTCATGTAAATGAATGTTGCAACTATTTTAACGTTTATCGCTATATTAAATAATTTATTTCTTTTGTAATTTATTGACACGTGCAATGCACGTAGGCTAAAACTAGTATAAATAAGTACACTTAATGATTTTAGGTCAGAGGCCTTAGTCAAATAAAGAGTACTTGATCCAATGAGTAGTTATATTTCAGAAGCATTTATTACTTTTCCCCCCTCAAAGTCACCTTACTCTTCTTAGTGGACATGTTAATGAAGTAGGATACCTAAGAAAGAGATACGTATATGATAGTCTAAAGACATGTAATATACAGTAGATACTAGATCCTAAATCCGTGCATCTCCAGTAACAACTTGCGTGAAATCCCATCTAAATACTACGTATTCATAAAACACATTGCTTACATGACGTGAAAAAGTCAACTTAGCTTAAATACAGAATTCACTGAAATAATTTAAAAAGTTCGAAAGATCAACAAAAGAATCTATAATTGGACTATATGTCTGCCTAGCATATTAGCATAACAACACACGTAAACATCTTTGCCCTCTGCTTCAGCCAAGTGTACTTAAGTCACCCAAAAGCAACAAACCAAGAAATTTAAAAACAAAAAAAAGACTGATTTTCAGTAAACTTACTTCCAAACGCAAACTTCTAATTAAAAAGTCATCAACTATAGAACTATATATATCACTTTCTTGTTTCTTTCAGAAAATATTATTTTTGTCTTACGAGAATAGTGCAATTTTCTTTTTACATCAATTTCTGTGCGGCTTTTCGTGTTTGTGCACATTCTAAAGAGTTGTCCAACTGTCTTTTTTTGTATATTTGTGCCAAAGTGGATTACTAGTTTACTACCAATCAACCATCACTTTCTATGTATGTTATATACATCTTGTTAACTTTCTGAGAAGGTGTTACAATATTTGCTTCAAGTTTTATTCTTGCAACGTAAATGGGGTTTGGTTAAAATTGGTGATTTTGTTATAGAAATGGTATCTTTACCAATTTGAAAGGACCTGCCATGGATCTTGAAGCAAGCTTTTATCATAATCGTGTAAAGGTGAGTATTTTTACGTGTTAATGTTTAGTTCTTTGGTGGCTTAGATCATAAAAAAGCTGAAATAAGCTACAAAATTCGTCACTAATCCGTCGCTAAATTGTTGGTAGTTAATTTTTTTTTTTTTAATGATAATCTAAGGATTTTGTTGTTTAACTGCAAATTTACCGATTGCTAATTCCTGTTTCTTCAGTTGTTCCATATAAAAAGTGTTGTTGATTATCCGCTGCTAGTTCATTTAAAAGTGAGTAATGTAGTTCTTTGAGTGGTTTAGATAATAAGAAAGCTGGAATTAGCTACGAAGTTCTTCACCAATCTGTCGCTAAATTGCTCGTAGCTAACAAAATTCTTAGAATTAGCGATGTATTTTGTTATTTAGCTACAAAATTTATTCATTTCTAATTCCTGTTTGTTAGTAGTTCCATATAAAAAGTGTTGTTGACTTTTTGGGGTTGCAGAAAGAATCTTGGAGGACAATCTTGACATTGGCATATCAAAGTTTGGGAGTTGTTTATGGGGATTTAAGTACCTCACCACTCTATGTGTTTAAGAGTACTTTTGCTGAAGACATTTTACACTCAGAGACAAATGAAGAAATATATGGTGTCTTGTCATTTGTATTTTGGACGTTGACTTTGGTTCCTCTATTGAAGTATGTTTTCATTGTGCTTAAAGCTGATGATAATGGTGAAGGAGGTACATTTGCTCTTTATTCACTCCTATGTAGACATGCTAAATTGAATCCATTGCCTAGTTTCCAAGTAGCAGATGATCAAGAATTGTCAACCTACAAGAAGGATATAAGTACTTTTGGTGCAAAAGTTAAATCAACTCTGGAGAGATATAGAGTATTACAGAGATTTCTGCTTTTATTGGCTCTTATTGGAGCTTGTATGGTAATAGGAGATGGTATTCTGACACCTGCTATTTCAGGTATGCTACTGCTTTCTGGTTTGTTGGTTGTAACCTCAAAAGTTTGATGCTCGTTCGGTTTCAATTTGTTTGTCTTAGCTTGAATCGGCACAAAGTTAAAGAAAGTAAAGGAGACTTTTGAATCTTGTGGTCTTAAACTAAAGATATGTATAATGTACCAAAATGCCCTTTAATCTTGTGGTTTTAAACATGCCATGTGGGATGTTGAAATTAAAGAGTTGCCAAATTAGGAAAGAGACATTCTTTTTTAAACAAACTAAAAAAGAAAGTAAGACAAACAAATTGAGACGGAGAGAGTATTAGTTTCTGAAAGCTTATATTTTCTTGGGGATTATCTGCAGTTTTCTCAGCGGTTTCTGGTGTTGAACTCTCTTTGGCGAAAGAACATCACAAATGTAAGATTCGTAACCTTGTTGTGTGAGATTTTTCTGGTATATGCAGTTTTATTCTGTGCTTAAACTCAAAAGAAAATTTGACATCATGGCCAACAATGGAGGCGTTTGGTCTTTGAAATTAGATAGCTCACTGCTACATTTGTAGGTGGAACTTGGCACACCTTGAAAGTTCAAACTGTTACATTTTCATGTGTAAACACACCTTGAGGATTTCGATCTCGTTCGACCATAATACAATAGGAGTTGAAGATTAGAAGCTGGTATAATTTTCATAGGACTTGTTATTAGTCATATGGACTCAGACTTGAAGGCACATAAGGGACCATTCTTCCTATCATCAAATTGCAAGCTATAAACAAAGAAGTCATCAAGTAATAGATTAAGAGCTATTGCTGTCCCATTTCCTTTATGATGAATGGGAAAGTTGGACTCTTCTGTTGCTTTTGTGTTCTATAAGATTGGGCGGTTGTCACACCCAAGCAGACAAACGTGATCTCCACTATTATTTGTTAGCCAAGCCAAATTTTGGTGTTGTTAAACCATAGGAAGGCTGGTCTCAAATGAATATATAAAAGACATCTAGTGGCTGAGAAACTAAAATGAAAAGGTGACATCCTCACGACTCACGTGGGATGGTGGAGGCTATTTTATTATAACTAATAATAATATTGAAGAATGGTTCTTCTATTTATAGGTGGTGATTGTCATTTAGACCTCACTGAATTTCATTGGTTAGAAATATCTCTGGATGGTATAATGGAAAATATTAAAGTACAAGTTAAAATTGAGCACTGATTTGTCAATCATTTTGTGCTTAAGCGTGTTTACCTCAGTGTTGTGGTAGTTATGGTTGCTTGCTCTCCCTTGATGGGGATTTATGCTAGTTGCATTTATAATAGTGAGATAGAACTGATCTCTGAGGTACTCATTTTATCAGCTTGATATCTCGAGCGGAGTTCTAATATTTGACAAATTTTAGAGAATGGGGATTAGTTCACTGCTTATTTATTGTATTCCCAATCATATTAAGGATTTCTAATAGAATTGAATTCTTAATACCTCCACCCAAAATGACGTGCTATCCTTTCTCCTATTATATGAAAATTTTGCAGATGTTGAAGTTCCAGTTGCTTGTATTGTACTGATAGCCTTGTTTGCCCTTCAACATTATGGCACCCACAGGGTTGGATTTCTGTTTGCACCTGTTGTCGTGGCATGGCTTCTGTGTATCAGTGCTATAGGTGTATATAATATACTACACTGGAACCCTCATGTGTATCGAGCACTGTCTCCTTATTACATGTACAAATTCCTGAAGAAAACTCAAACAAGAGGCTGGATGTCCTTGGGAGGAATCCTTTTGTGCATAACAGGCAACTACATAGCTGTGTCTCTTAAATGAATAGATATCTATTACTTCTCTCAGTATTATGAAAATATGATCACTTAGTACTAAACTCATTCTTTCAGGTTCAGAAGCAATGTTCGCTGATCTTGGGCACTTCTCCCAGTTGTCAATAATGGTATGTGTTTATCAATCGTTGATATGTTAAGAGTTTGCGCTGATTTTCCTACCTTATTTGGATTTTGCTATAATTGATTTTTACTTTTCCCAAAAGGAAAATATAAATCTTTCATATTTGGGCAACCCCTTTCTTAGAGGTAAAGGCTTTGTGCTTCTATAAATTGACTATCCTTCCTTCCCACAAGAACACAATAGCATCCTCAATGTAGCCACTAAAGAGTCTTGTTTAGGGGGAGATTATTCACTTCTCTATATAATTTTATGCCTTTTCTTATATTAGGCTTCTCATATGTAGGTCAATTGGCCAAACCACAACGTATTAAAATATTATGCATCTTTTACTATACTTTTCCTTTGTTTCCGATTTGTCATCGGTCAATATTTGCAATTGTTAGCTTCCGCATAGCGCCCTGATTATTTCGATCCCAACAATATACGCATCCTGTTCTCTCAACTGTGATAGAGCTTTAAGGTCTTTGCTGATGGAATTTGACTAGTTCACATATGCACTCAACTCTAACAGTGAGGCCGTACCATTGTCTGAGAGACTAGTTCCCTTGTGCAGATTGCTTTTACCTCCATAATTTATCCATCACTTATTCTTGCATACATGGGGCAAGCTGCTTATCTATCGCGTCATCATGTTATGGAGAGTGACTATCAGATTGGCTTCTATGTTTCTGTACCTGGTATGTTCACTTTTACTAAGATGATAGATTCGGCAAATTCAGCTAATGATTGACATCTCAGACTATTGCTTCAGAGAAATTAAGATGGCCGGTTCTGGTGATTGCCGTACTGGCTGCAGTAGTTGGGAGCCAAGCCATTATCACTGGAACCTTTTCAATTATTAAGCAATGCTCCGCTCTCGGATGCTTCCCAAGAGTCAAAATACTTCATACATCGTCAACAATACATGGTCAGATTTACATCCCGGAGATAAACTGGACCTTAATGCTACTATGCCTGGCTTTTACTATTGGTTTCAGAGACACCAAAAGGATGGGAAATGCTGCAGGTATGGATATAATCTTATTCAACAAGGATAGTAAAAATCTTTTGGGTGGAAACCATTTTATCCTGCTTTGATTCAGTTGAAAACTTCAAATGCCTTCTGTTTTTAATGGGATAATTACATTTTTGGACCACTCAAATGAATAAGAGCCAGAAAATGTATAGGTTTTGTATATTAAGTATCAATATACATATACTATACATATTGTATACATAAATATACATATGATATACATAATCAGTGTATATGCCTTGTATATTTTGCTAGCGTCCGTAATTAATTTCGGCCGATGGGCCAAAAATGAAACAAGCCCGTTTTTAATTGGAGTCACTCAGGGTTTACTATTAAAGTTTATTATCCCTTCTCAGTGTTATTTGCGCTTGATACAATCATACAGCTAAGTGAAATTTATTGCACTGTATTTCAAGGACCCAGGGACTTGGCCCCGTTTTCATGTTTCATTGTGCTCTGATTTCTCCGTATGTGCATAAATACTCATTTATTTATAAATTTTTTTACTCGTTTGTGAAGTGGTCAAAGATATCGTAGACGAAGCATCATTTTAAAATGTCTAGGCTGGTTGAACTTCATTACTGAGCTCATCACAAAATTCTCTTTACATCAGGTTTGGCAATCATAACTGTCATGCTGGTTACCACTTGCTTGATGTCACTAGTAATTGTTTTGTGCTGGCACCAGAGTGTTCTCCTTGCAATCTGCTTTGTGATCATTTTTGGGTCAATTGAGGCTTTATATTTCTCTGCTTCTTTGATCAAATTTTTGGAAGGAGCATGGGTGCCTATTGCCATGGCTTTTGTTTTCATGATAGTAATGTGCATTTGGCACTATGGTTCACTGAAAAAATATGAGTTTGATGTTCATAATAAGGTCTCAGTTGACTGGCTACTTCAACTATGCCCTAGCCTAGGCATTGTAAGGGTCCGTGGCATTGGTGTCATACACACTGACGTTGTGTCCGGAATCCCAGCAATCTTCTCACACTTTGTTACCAATCTTCCAGCATTCCACCAGGTCTTGGTTTTCGTTTGTGTCAAATTTGTCCCTACTCCTCACATTAGACACGAGGAACGGTTCCTTGTTGGATATGTTGGCCCTAGAGAGTGCCACGTCTATAGGTGCATTGTTAGATATGGTTATTGCGATGCTCACAAGGATGATTCCCAGTTTGAGGATGATCTTGTATGTAGCATAGCTGAGTTTATACGGACGGGAAATAAGGATTTGGGGGACATGACTGTTGTTGGAACCCCTTCAACTCAAGCATCTACAGTTGAACTTCGTGAGGACGATGAAGTGAAAAGTGACTCGGTTGGAACATCGGAACTTAGAGAAATACATGCTTCACCGATAACGAAGCCAAAAAAGAGGGTAAAGTTTGTCATACCAGAAACTCCGAAGATTGACAGAGGGGCCTACGAGGAGTTGCGGGTACTGATGGAAGCTAGGGAAGCAGGAATAGCTTACATATTGGGGCATTACTATGTGCAAGCTAAACAAGGATCTAGCTTATTCAGGAAAGTAATTATAAATTATGGTTATGAGTTTCTTAGAAGGAATAGTAGAGCAATCACTTATGCATTAACTGTACCTCATGCTTCTACTTTAGAGGTAGGAATGGTCTACCATATATGATTTTGGGTATAGAGGAGACAACCAAATACTCAATGAAATGTGTACATATATGTTTGTAGTTTTCTTTAAGAATACAAGAAAAGTGTTAATGTTATTATGATAGAGAATGAGAAATGTCTACCATATTGTTAGCCAGTGCTATGAGCAAATGTAAGGCTAGGTGGATCTTATATTCTTATCTATGTTGCTCACACTTTTCAAAATTACAGTCAGGTGCATGTCGGATACTCTAAAAGCAGTATATTTTTGGAGAATTCAACATGGGTCCGACAACATTTTTAGTTAGTCCAACTAACTTAGATTCTTATCAATTATAAATACATGTATACAATCACATCACAAGGGTTTGTAGCACCGATTATGGGCGCTTTCTTAGGAGTGAGTTAAAAAAAAAAAGGAGTTTAACTTACGAGGTTATTCTTGGCCTATGATCGGCAAATTTCGGTTTCATAGATCATATTGTCTCACTTGTGAATATATAATAAAAGTATAGTTTTTTTTTTTTTTAAAAGTATTGTAAACATAATACATATGTAATGCTAATTTCATATGACAAAATGCATATTACGAAACAAAGATAGATACTTTGTACAGCAAAATTTATTGTGACAGTGCTAATCATCGACAAGTTCTTTTTCTTAGAATAATTTCAATAATATACAATCCAGCATAAAATATTACATCCTCATAACCATATTTTTAATTTACATCTGCATAGTCAACTTTATTTTGCAACAATGTTTATATGCACAATATACAACATTATATATTTATTGTAGACAATGTATCAACCTTGCGTAAAATTGTATAATAATGTATAAGAGGGTCATTTCGGATAAATATTTTCTCCAAATAGACATAGAGTGTTATTTTTCCTCTTCTTTTTTTTTTGAGCGATAGGGATTTTATTGATGAATTTCATAAAACAAATTGAAGTTATTAGTAAAAGAGACAGCACAATAACCATCATCGAATGCTTTTAATCAGTGACAACTATCTTGTCTACAACCACATTATACTAGCATTTTGAAAAAATTATTATTTCCTGTAGTGTTTTGGCCTAGTGCCATATAAGAAAACAATTCTTACAATATTTTTGACAAGTGAAGTATTGATTCAAACATCTGGCGATGGAATGTTATTATCCGTAGACGAAACATTAAATTGTTTTATATACCTTTCCTGACCTCTGGTATAACTACGATGCATCAACAACTTTTTTTTTTGTCAGAAAAAGTACTGAAGGACATTTTGAGCATTTTAATATTATAATAAGTATATTAAAGTGGCTATTCAAGAACCTCAATGCTGCATTTACCATCATACGATTGTGGCCATTAAAAAGGATGATGTGGTCTTAATTTTCTCTGTAACTTACCTCACCATTGTCATATTAATTCATCCACATTCTTCCTCTTTTATTTCTTGCAACTCATGTGATAATTCTTCCATTATCTACCTATATTATTACCCCACTCTCCCACTATTCATTCAATTCATTTCACGAATGAATCTCTTTATCTATAAATAGAAGTCATTCTTAGCTTTTAGTGAGTAGAGAAAAATATAGAGTGCATGAAAACACAGGCGGCTCAACGATATCTGTAACCTAAAGCCAAATCTTTGTAAGAGGCCTTAAATTTATTTAATAAAATTTTATATAGTTTTATTCTAATTATTTCTCTTTGTTTTGTAAAGATGGTATATGGATCATCTTGTACCTATCTTTATTAATATTCTCAGTTATATGCTACCTTCCACCATTAGAGATATTTAGTAAACTCTATCCTCTCAAATTTAAATGAATATTTGTATAAGAAACATATATTGGCTGTTACGATAATATATTTATAAATTCACACAATCTAATAATCTCAATTTTGTACCACTAAGTAGATGTCAAAGTAATTTCATACATTTAGAATAATTCAATCTATTTTGAAGTAAAAAAAGGTTTAATCCACTATTTATAAGAAATACTCAACTCTACAAGAGACTTCATCTTTTTAAAATTATCAAAGTCGTCATCAAATTGTTCATTTTTATATATTACATAACATTTATTGCTCTCTAATTCATGCGAAGATGTTTGGCTGGGCACAAAATAAAGATAAAAGAACGATAATTGTGGTCCAAAATAAGTTATAGAAATTTTATAGCTATAAATCATCTCATAAGTTAAAACGAAAAGTTTAAAATTAGATTTTTCTAATGTCATTCTTAAAAGAAATATAAAATTTAGTCTCTTTTATTCAATAATTTTATAATATACTCCTATAAAATAAAATTTTGGGGCCCTCAATTTGGGGGGCCTAAAGCAATTGCTTTAGTGGCTCCCCCTGAAGCTGGCCCCGCATGAAAAGTGAGTTAAAAAAAAAGTTTTATTTAGTTGAAGGAAGGTGTTCTTTTGGTGGAGCTTTGGACTCAACATCTTATCCAGAGTTTGTTGAGTTACATGACATGATCGGGCTGTTGTATCCTGGAGGGGACAAGTCAGGAAGATGACTGCTGGACCAGTAAAGATTTGCAGCAATGTGCTTGAATCTCCTTAAAGAGAGCGAGATATCCACGCCTCAACTTGAAGATACTTTTATTTCTTCATATTTTTCAATTGTAATTGTATTATCACCAACAATTTTAAGCATATTCAATGGCTACAATTGAAAAATCCGCGGATGTCAAAGTAGGAGATCTTAAAAAGCCATTTCGGTTCAACGGTACTCATTTCAAGAGACGGAAGGATAAAGTACTTTTCTACTTAAGTCTCTCAATGTTTCTTATGTGTTAACTGAGAAGAGTCCAAACAAAGTAGACAACTCTTCCATGAATGATGAAGAACTTATTTCACTTCAAGAAAAAGTTAAAAAATACGATGAGGATTCATACAAGTGTTGGTATTATCTACTTAATTGTCTATCTAATAATTTTTATGATTATTACGATAGAACTTACTCTAGTGCGAAGAAAATTTGGAAAGCATTGCAGAGTAAATATGATACCGAGGAGGTTGGAGTGAAAAATATGCTGCTAGTAGATTTTTTCATTTCCACATGGTCGACAACAAATAAGTGGTAGACCAAGCTCAAGATATTATAATGATCGTTGGAGAGCTCAGGTCCGAGAAGATCAAAAATGGAGATAACCTTATTATTTGTGGCATAATAGATAAACTTCCACCTGCATGGAAGTAATTTAAAAAACTATGCGCCACAAACAAAAAGAAACTACACTTGAGACGTTGATTATGCGAAATCCGCATGGAAGAAGATGCAAGGGGTCAAGATGCACTTTTGCAACCGGAAGAGAGCGTCTTACATCCCGTCACAAACAAGGTAAATGTAATTACTTCAAATAATGTTGCTCCTAATGCTCACAAAATTAGTTCTTTGAAACCTAAGAAGAAAACGTTCAAGCAAAATCATGGTAGACCTCCCGAGACAAATAATTTTGGTAATAACCAAGTACAAAATCAACTAGTACAAAATGGAGGACCATGCTTTGTCCGTGGTTGTTTACCCCAAAAAAGGTAAAGTTAAATTCTTTAGTGGTTTAATGGATACCTGAATTGATTTGTTATAAGAAAGTAGAAAATAATGACAGTATAATAATGAATCAGATAAATATAAGATAAAAAACGATAAATAAGCCTGGGCCGAATGAGCTTTGGAGAGAATCCTTTGATAAGTTTTTCTCCGGTGGAACACTTAGTCTTGAAGATTGAATATTAATACGGAACAAAAGAATAACAATAGAACAATTTTGCTTTGGAATAGAGACTGAATTGTATAAATGAGTATAAGATATTGTATTTTGATCCCCTTACATTGAGCTTTTAGGCCCTTTTTATAGTTGGAAAGCATCAGTCTTGAGCTGTAAATCTATCCTAGTAATGAGCACTAATAATTAATAAATGCTATTGTTAATGTAGAAACGTAACGTCAGCTTTGAATGCGAACTGGTTATGTAATGTTAATTCTTCTTAATGACCTGTACCAACTGCTTCAATTGATATGATCTGGCTCCATACGGGGTCGCTTCTCCCAGTCCAATCAATCGTCACTGCACTATTCAACCTCACCTGTCACGTGTTCCTCTCTCATCATGCCACGTGTCAAGCTATGTTTTTTTATGTATACAGATAGTCCCTCTACTTCCCTGTCGAAAAAAGTGAGGCCGGGGAGTGGATTTGAAATGTTACCCAGAACACCCTTCCTTTATGGCGGGAAAATAAATCGTTCAGATGGTTCATTCAAAAACAGCCGTCAAATCAGGATTCAATGCTCCCACTGCGGAACGTCGGCGACCCTTCAGTCATGATGATTGACATAAAGCTGCAGTTCATAAAAAGAAGTGCCCCTTAGAATTCCAATCCATTCATCTTCCCTTGTTGTGTATAAATAAGGAAATTGGCCAAACCCAAATTCAATCAGATCTTTTCTTTACTTATTCGTAAAATTCCTTGAAAACCCTTCCTGCTTTCATCGCTTCCTTTATTGTTTTTCCTTGAAAAGATTCATCCATGTCTGCCTTATCATCTCACCCTTCTCCCAATCAATCTTCTCATGATTACATTCCATCTCCTGAACGCCATTCTGGGAAAGCTCCAATCTCACCCATAGGTCAAGAGATTGATATTAATTCTCATGCTGCCGATGTTCTCCCCTCTGGGTTCAAATACCACGAGGATTTCAGCGCCGTTGACCATTATCAATCAGTTGAAGAAATTTATTCCTTCATAACTGCTGACATTATTCGCAAGGTTCGTGAGGATTTCAACTTCACCCCAGAAGTTAATATTGTTGTCGTTAACCCCGAAACAGGATGAACTACCACATTGAGGGTTTTTCTATGGTTTACACCTATACTTTTGTGATAGGTTTCAAACTCCCAATTCCCGAGATCATTGAAGACTTCTGTCATCGATACCGGGTTTGAATAGGTCAAGTTGCTCCCCAGGTTTGGCACTTAATCTATTGTATCCAACTTCTGGCCGACCAAGCCGGAATTGCATTTTCTCTCGATCATCTGAGGCACCGGTATTCTCCTCAGGTTTTTCGAGGAGGATTAGTGCACCTATTTCCTCATGGAAGATACACCCTGATCAACTGGGAGGATAATTTTGACCGGGGATGGCTTCATAGGTTCGTGATTGTTACACCACGGAACTTTGGGTTGCTGAGCGGTGAAGGGACTAACGTAAGTTAAGGCGTACATGATGTCCCTACAAGTAAGAAGGGATACTTAATAATTCTAATTAAGATTCCCAAGAAGTTAAAGGCAAGGGAGAAACGTTCGTCAAATGAAACTTCATCGCAGTTCTGCGAAAGGGGAGTTCGACGGTCGTTCTTTGTACCGTCGGACGAGTCGATGCTTCGTCGATTGTGCCGTAGAATTGGGCTAGAGCAAAGGCCTTTCGACGAACAGTTCGACGCTCCATCGATCAGTTCGACGAACCATCCCTCTCACCGTAGAATGAAAGGAAATGACAGATTGCTCACTGGAAATTTAACGACTTCGACGACCAGATCGACGCTCCGTCGATCGTACCGTATATCTCGGTCGGGACTGATTTTGAGAATTAATATAAGGACCCCTCCTTCATTTTATTTCATTTTCATCTTACTCCTCCACACACCAAGAAACCTCTAGAACCTTCTCCATCATTCATACACAAGAAATCAAAGGAAATCCATGATCAACTACACCAAAACCATGAAATCAAGTGTATGGAACCCATTAAAAGTTCATCTAAGCCAAGAAAACTCAAGAGAAGAAAGTCAGGGTTTTGGTGCAAGAAGAGAAGTTCCACTCAAAGGTTGTTCATCCATCATCAAAGGTGAGTTTTATGGTATTTACATGTTATTTAAGGTGTTGAAAGTTGAAACACTTAGATTGTAGAAAGACATAGGAAGTGGGTCATGAATGAGTGAATAGTGTTATTGTTGAACAATTGTTGGGATGAATTATGAATGTTGGTATGTTGTGACTGTAAATATGTTATTAATGACACTTAGACCACAGAATAAGTATTGTATATGAGAAAACGCGATAGTGAGCTATAACCATAATTGTGGAGAAATTGAAGAGAAATGGTGAATTGTGGAAAATGTAGATGAATGATGATTGTTGTTGCGAAATTGTGAATGTTGTTATGTATGTTTGGGAGTTGATATAGAACGTGCGGAAAGTAGTAGGAACAAAGGAAATGCTGCCCAATTTTCCCTAGAAATAGTAAAATGTTCTCATAGCCGAGTAACTAATGTCAATGCGAATCCTCTTGAAGGTAGAAACGCGAGCATCGAAGGAGGACGATCAAGCGATAGGATAGTTAAACGACAAAGGTATGTGAGGCTAGTCCTTTCTTTCTATGGCATGAATCCTATAGTATGACTTTCCTTCATCTTCATGAATCTCCTAAACTCCGGAGAAACTATGAGCCTATGTTCTTGAATAGCTACACAAGGTAAGAGTTATGTTATGAGCCCAATAATGATGTCATTTATTTCCTACACTCACCTCATATACTTTTCCCTTCAAGGTGATGCAGAATGTTAATGAGGGCCCCATAAGGAAATCGGGGGATCACGACCTTACATCACCCCGATAAATTCATAGTTGTCCTGGAGTATTTATGCATGCACTATGATGAGCATATTATGATGATGATATAACACCGCGCCTATTTGGCCGGGCAGTCACCGCTAAGGCGGGCAGCGTATACACCATGGCCAGATGGCATGGGCAGACACCACTAGTGGGCGGCATGAGATGATACCCCGGATGCGGGAGGCCTGGACGCAGGCTAATAATTATCATACCGATCCGATATGGACGGGCAGCTTATATATTTATGCATATATGACATGATGATGATTATGAGTAAGCCAGCATGCATCATTTCCTTTATATTTGACAGTCAGATACAGACGTTCCTTATTAATGCTTCATTTATTTCATTGACGTATTATTATTACTGTTTATGCCTCTCATACTAAGTGCAATGTTCGTACTGACGTCTGTGTTCATGCCCACAGGTAGACAGGGAGGTGATCTTGTTCCATATTCGTAGGAGCTATTAGCTGATTTGAAGAGCACTCCATTTTCCGGAGGTGCCACTGATTATTCTTTTGTTTATATGTACATGTATGTTTTGGGCACGATAGGGTCCTGTCTCATCCATATGTCTAGTACTCTAGTAGAGACTTGTAGATACGCAGTGTGGGTGGTATGGTATCACGAGGTTTCTACCATGTATGTATATATATATATATATATTATTTCAATGACCAAAAGGCGTGTGCATATAAAAGTATTTATGTCTTCAAATGAAAGATGATTTCCTTATAATCTAAGTATGATGGTGATAAAAGAATGTTATTGAGCATGATAAGTAGTAGAACGAGTGGTGGTCGGTGGTTAGCCCCGGGTACCCGTCACGGCCCCTAGCTGGGTCATGGAAAAAGTGGTATCAGAGCAGTTCAGTCCTAAGAAGTGTCTACGAGCCGTGTCTAGTAGAGTCTTGTTTATGGTGTGTTGCGCGCCACATCAATAAACAGGAGGCTACAGGGCATTTAGGAAAAATGACCATCTTTCTTCTTATGAGATCGTGCGATAGAGCCGTGTACAAGATTTTATCCTTTCTAATAGTGTGTTGTGATTTCATAAATGCTGCCAAAGGGAAGAGCTACAGCCGCCCAGAAGGGCAAGACTACGACAAAAAGGCGGGTAGAAAGAGAGCCGCCAATGAATGTAGAAGAGGGCGAGTCATACAATGAGGCCTTATCTAATACTTCCTCCACCCCGCCCAATGTAGAAGAACCAGGAGGAGCTTCAGCTCCAGTTCCTCCACCGGTCGCTCCGGGTCAACAAGTGACTGAGGCCATTCATCTATTGACACAGTTGGTTGCCGCCCAGGCACATCGGCAGAATGCGGGCCCAAATGATCGGTCAGCTAGTACCCGAGCCCGTGATTTTATGAGCTTTAATCCTCCAGAGTTTTTCGGGTCAAAGTCGGATGAAGACCCGCAAGGTTTCATTGATGAGATGTTGAGAACATTGAGAATCATTCAAGCCTCTGAGACTGAATCCGTGGAGCTGGCATCTTATAGACTCCGAGACGTGGTGGTATTGTGGTATAATAATTGGATAGCATCAAGGAGAGAAAATGCGCCTCCTCCCGTGTGGCAAGAATTCGTAGATGCTTTCATTCACCATTATTTGCCACCCGAGGTCCGCCGGGCTAGAGCGGATAGATTTCTAAATTTGAAGCAAGGAAGTATGAGTGCCCGGGAGTATAGCCTGCAATTTAATTCCTTGGCTAGATATGCCCCGACTATAGTGGCCGATATGGGAGATAGGGTGCACAGGTTTGTGAGTGGCTTGGGGCCACATTTGTTCAAGGATTGTTTGACGGCTTCGCTACGAGAAGGGATGGATATTTCCCGAATACAATCCCATGCCCAGAACTTAGAGGGGCGACAGCCACCACCAAGAGGTGATCATGATATTGATAGAAGGCAAAATAAAAGGGCTAGATCTATGGGGGTAGACAGTGATTATAGAGGGGGATCGAGGTAGACTTATTCCCAACATTCAAGCCAGTCGGTGACTAGTGCACCTCCTCGATTTACGGGCAGGAGATTTGATCGCTCCTTTCGTTCAGGACCGGGTCAGAGTTCGAGGGCCTCAGATTCTCAGTTCAGGGAAGATTATAGTCAGAGGAGACCCTCAGTACCGCGATGCAGTCAGTGCGGTAGACTACATTCCAGACAATGTCGCCAAGGTTCGGATGCTTGCTATGCCTGTGGCCAGGTTGGGCATATGATGCGAGATTGCCCGTCAACGAGCGGTAGAGTGGGGATTAAGCCCACAGGATTATCAGCGGGTTCATCTTCAGTGCGCCCAGTAGGGCAGACTCCCCAAATCCCAGTAGGTCGAGGTAGAGGCAAAGGGGAAGTATCTACTTCAGGTGCCACTCAGCCCCGTGTGTATGCTTTAGCCGGACGACAGGATCTCGAGTCCTCCCCAGATGTGGTTACAGGTACATTATCTGTATTTTCCCATGATGTATATGCCTTGAGATCCGGGTTATACTTTATCCTATATTACTCCATATGTTGCTGGTCGTATTAGGGTGAAACCTAAAGCAACCAAACCTTTGAGGTAACTACTCCGGTTGGTGATCCCGTGATAGCTAGACAAGTGGATTGGTTGGCCTTATGTTATGCTAAAGTGGATTGCCGAATGAAGATAGTACGATTCCAATTTCTGGGAGAGCCCGTGCTTGAATGGAAGGGTAATACAGCCTCTACAATTGTTACACCTCGGAACTTTGGGTTGTTGAGCGATGAAGGGACTAACATAAGTTAAGGCGTACATGATGTCCCTACAAGTAAGAAGGGATACTTAATAATTCTAATTAAGATTCCAAAGAAGTTAAAGGCAAGGGATAAAAGTTCGTCAAATGAAACTTCATCGTAGTTCTGCGAAAGGGGAGTTTGACGATCGTTCTTTGTACCGTCGGACGAGTCGACGCTTCGTCGATTGTGCCATAGAATTGAGCTAGAGCGAAGGCCTTTCGACGAACAGGTCGACGCTCCGTCGATCCGTTCGACGAACCGTCCCTCTCACCTAGAATGAAAGGAAACGACAGATTGCTCACTGAAAATTTAACGACTTCAACGACCAGATCGACGCTCCATCGATCCGATCGACGCTCCGTCGATCGTACCGTATATCTCGGTCGGGACTGATTTTGAGAATTAATATAAGGACCCCTCCTTCATTTTATTTCATTTTCATCTTACTCCTCCACACACCAAGAAACCTCTAGAACCTTCTCCATCATTCATCCACAAGAAATCAAAGGAAATCCATGATCAACTAGACCAAAACCATGAAATCAAGTTTATGAAACCCATTAAAGTTCATCTAAGCCAAGAAAACTCAAGAGAAGAAAGTCAGGGTTTTGGTGCAAGAAGAGAAGTTCCACTCAAAGGTTGTTCATCCATCATCCAAGGTGAGTTTTATGGTATTTACATGTTATTTAAGGTGTTGAAAGTTGAAACACTTGGATTGTAGAAAGACATAGGAAGTGGGTCATGAATGAGTGAATAGTGTCATTGTTGAACAATTGTTGGGATGAATTATGAATGTTGGTATGTTGTGATTGTAAATATGTTATTAATGACACTTAGACCACTTAATAAGTATTGTATATGAGAAAACGCGATAGTGAGCTATAACCATAATTGTGGAGAAATTGAAGGGAAATGGTGAATTGTGGAAAATGTAGATGAATGATGATTGTTGTTGCGAAATTGTGAATGTTGTTATGTACGTTTGAGAGTTGATATAGAACGTGGGGAAAGTAGTAGGAACAAAGGAAATGCTGCCCAATTTCCCCTAGAAATAGTAAAATGTTCTCATAGCCGAGTAATTAATGTTAATGCGAATCCTCTTGAAGGTAGAAACGTGAGCATCGAAGGAGGATGATCAAGCGATAGGATAGTTAAACGACAAAGGTATGTGAGGCTAGTCCTTTCTTTCTATGGCATGAATCCTATAGTATGACTTTCCTTCCTCTTCATGAATCTCCTAAACTCCGGAGAAACTATGTTCTTGAATAGCTACACAAGGTAAGAGTTATGTTATGAGCCCAATAATGATGTCATTTATTGCCTACACTCACCTCATATACTTTTCCCTTCAAGTTGAGGCAGAATGTTAATGAGTGCCCCATAAGGAAATCGGGGGATCACAACCTTACGTCACCCCGATAAATGCATAGTTGTCCTGGAGTATTTATGCATGCACTATGATGAGCATATTATGATGATGATATAACACCGCGCCTATTTGGCCGGGCAGTCACCGCTAAGGCGGGCAGCGTATACACCATGGCCAGATGGCATGGGCAGACACCACTAGTGGGCGGCATGAGATGATACCCCGGATGCGGGAGGCCTGGACGCAGGCTAATAATTATCATACCGATCCGATATGGACGGGCAGCTTATATATTTATGCATATATGACATGATGATGATTATGAGTAAGCCAGCATGCATCATTTCCTTTATATTTGACAGTCAGATACAGACGTTCCTTATTGATGCTTCATTTATTTCATTGACGTATTATTATTACTGTTTATGCCTCTCATACTAAGTGCAATGTTCGTACTGACGTCTGTTTTCTTTGGACGCTGTGTTCATGCCCACAGGTAGACAGGGAGGTGATCTTGTTCCAGATTCGTAGGAGCTATTAGCTGATTTGAAGAGCACTCCATTTTCCGGAGGTGCCACTGATTATTCTTTTGTTTATATGTACATGTATGTTTTGGGCACGACCGGGTCCTGCCCCGTCCGTATGTCTAGTACTCTAGTAGAGACTTGTAGATACGCAATGTGGGTGGTATGGTATCACGAGTTTGATACCATGTATATGTATATGTGTATATATATATATATATATATATATATATATATATATATATATATATATATATATATATATATTATTTCAATGACCAAAAGGCTTGTGCATATAAAAGTATTTATGTCTTCAAATGAAAGATGATTTCCTTATAATCTAAGTATGAAGGTGATAAAAGAATGTTAATAAGCATGATAAGTAGTAGAACGAGTGGTGCTCGGTGGTTAGCCCCGGGTACCCGTCACGGCCCCTAGCTGGGTCGTGGTAGTGATGATCCGAACCATCCTACTTTATCGTTCTGCACCCGAACCGTTTCTGGAAGCATGATAATCGTAAGTACTTAACAGTGATATTTTTTGTTATATTATAAGTGCATTCCTCATTTTAATCAAGACCCTATTTTGCATCCCCACTCTTTTTCAGCCACTCCTGTTGAACCGGAGCTTTTAGAAAGAATTTCGAATGGGTAGTCGTTCTGCTATGTGCCTTTCCCAATGTGACCCGATTGGATAATTATGACCTCTGACTGGTGGAGGGGAACGAGTCACGGTGAGCAAAGCTAAATTTTATTAACTATGTATAACTTTATGCCTCTTCTCTTCTTTTCACTCGTCTGTTCAATGTAGGCCTTCCTGTGAGAAAGTCTACTACCCCAAGGGTCCCTACTCGAATAGTAGCTTTGTCAAACATTGTAAGCGCTACTTTCTCCAGCTGAAACGTAGGCCAAAAGAAGCATCCGCGTTTCCTCCGATATGAATTAGTTCCAGAGTGCCGACCCGTCGTAGGCTTATTGAAGCATAAAGTAAAGTTCTGCATGATGCCCATCACAGGGTTGTTTATATTGATGACGACGATGAGCAGCAACAGGTAGGTGATCCCAGGGATCTCTTGCCCAATGGCTCCAGCAAAGCCTTCGGGGAACCCAAGGTTCATCCCACCGAAATTTGTTCAGAAATCCCTGATGTCCCCACTTGTGAACCATCACAAAGAAGCATTGTTCCACCGTTGAGGCTGGAACTCGGGGCTCATCCCCACGTCCCAAATTTTCAGTTGTCAGCTTGGAATCTTTACTTGCTTACCTATCCAATTTATTCCTTCAGGTATTCATTCTTCGTTTCCTACAAATTTCTTTACAAGTCCCTTGTGTCTCTAGTTCATCTTTTGATTACCCTTTTTCTAGGGTCATGTGGCTGCTACTTCCACTGCGGACCTTGCATGGACCATTGCTCCTTCCCGTGGTGAAGTGAAACTTCAAGAAGATAATGACCGCCTGAGGGTCAAAGTAGAGAGATTCCAAGCTGAAGTTCGAGATTCTGATTCTCTCCTGGCCTATTTACGAATGCGCTTGGAAGATGTAAATAATTCTCTAAGAAACCAGGAGAACTCTCTTCAAATTCTGACTTCATCCCATATTGGTCTTCAGAACAAAGCGGCTAGGTTAGACAATGGTTTGAACAACGCTCAGAGCTAACTCGATAGTGTTGAAGTTTCTAGGGATCGCCTCCAAGCCCAATGCCAAAAATTAGAACTCCGTCATGATTTGGCCATCTTAGAAACTCGGAGAGATACACTTAAAGAGGCTAGTGCACATGATTTTGACCTTCCCACATTATTCCTTTAGGTAGACTGAACTCGTTGTCGAAGATATTTAGGCCACCGGGGAAATGATTCGGGGAGTGAGGATTCTGACCCTTAACCTGCTGCAGGATCTGCTCCAAACACTTAGCCCTTGTATTTACTCTTAACTTTTATAGTAGAGTTTCTCCCCCCCCCCCCCCCCCCCCCCCCCATTTTATTTGGACAATAGTTTACTTTTGTGAAATTTTACCAAGTTTTGAATTTTAACCTGGGCGGACCGTGGGACTAGGCATGCTGGTCCCTTTCGCGGGTTTATAATATGATGGGGTCGGTTTTTTCGATCTTTGGACGTATCCTCAGTTTTTAATGAATGACGTGATTTTGTATCTTTTAACAGAGATATTTTCATCAACCTTGAAATTCCTTTGCTTTCGGGCTTTCATTATCACTCTCTCCTTTTTTTTTCCACTTTAGCTACATTCATTCTTACTGGCACTTCTACCGAAATCTCGCACCAACCATAATAGAAATTGAAGGTGATGTTGCCAGGTGGCAGCCAAAGAAGAGAACGTTTTAAGTAATTCAGTTACAGAGGAGTGGATCTTGATGTTCTTCTTGATATGTGTACTGATGAACTTCTTAAGCTCTTCTCCGCTCGTCCTCGTAGAAAGCTTCAGAGGGATTTAAAGAAGAAGCCCATGGCTTATCTTCCTGTCACTGCAACTTTGATGAGAACAATGGATGCTCTGAATAGTGATTTGTTCGAGACTACTAATTTGCTGCAATTTTTCTGTTGTTGATCTTATCCAAGGCTTTTGTCACACCTTTGATCTTTTAAAAAGTGTATTCTCAACTTCCAGTCATTTATTAATTATGACTTCTCTGAAACACTGTTTCTTTGTTGTAAAAACATAATGTTTGACCGAGCAAGCATCCTTTAAGTTTTATTCCTCTGGTAGCTATTTTCTACCTTGGTGTAACAACAATACAAGTTGCACTAAAAAAAAGGTTTGAACATACAAGACATACCCGGTTGCAGGGGCGGAGCCAGCCCTTTGGGTGTGAGTTCGGCCGAACCCAGTAGCTTTTGTCCGAACCATATATTTGTATTAAAAAAATTCAAATATGTACAAATAATTAATTAAGAACCTAGTAACTTTAAAGAATTAGAACCCCGAACCCACAAGCTTCTAATCCTGGCTCCACCTCTGCCCGGTTGCCTTGTTTCAAAAGACAAATAAGAACTTCCAACTTATTTTTGACATTAAGAATGACTTCTAATCTTCAGTTATTTTAATTTGATGGAGCCTTCATTCAAAACTTTAAATACACATGTGTGTCCCTTCTTTTTATTTAGGTGAATAGCTTCCGTATGCTTATTTTGAATAATTTTATCCGGGCCATATTCTCCCGAACACTTAAGTATTGCCATTGGGGGTTAAATGCTTTCGAATGGATAATCAATTTATTCGGGTTTAAGTACCTCCAAAACTATACATTTGCTATATTGGTCGGTGATTATCCTTCTGACTAATTTTTTTTTTTATGAATAAGGCCTTATAGTTATGCTAATTAATTTGATGTCTCCAATTCATTTGGGCATTCTTGCTTAAGTATAAGCTTCTAATTTGTTTTTCATTCAAATATATATATACAACTCTCAATCATAATATATTTGAAGAGAAAGAGTCTATTTGACTGATAAATTTCTCTTTTTGTTGTACATTGAACTATCGGGAGTAAGTTAACCAAATTACCCGGATTTTTGGGCTAATCGGCTCAAAGCTTGGCCAACAGTCCCCAGTACTACAATATTAAGCTTAATACAAATGTTCCAACTCTTTGACTTGAAAGTTGTTGCTCCGAATGACCCTTTCTTCGCCAGTCCCCAATATCTTGTCAGGGATCATCTTCTCGACTTAATACCACTTCAACAATCTCTGATGCTCTGCTGCCCTTAGCAATTGACCACTCCAATTACTCATTCAAAGTAACACGTTTCATGAAAATCTTGCCCAAAAAACCATTTTTTCTTTTTTAGCCATAAAAACCGATCGAAGGGAAAAAGAGTGCATCATGTGTTTTCAAAATTCACCCGGTAACCTCCACGTGCTTTCCCCTACTTCATTTTCCTCGTCGGAAACCATCTTTTACCGCAACAAAAGTTAGAATTTAAAAAAAAAAACTTACTCGAAATAATAGCATACCTTGAACAGCTCTGCTTTTCACCACATGATGCAAACTGCCTCTTCAGCAAAACTTTTCATAAGTTTTTCAAGATCCTATTACCGCCTTTTGCTTCGGGATTCTTTCTAATTTACCTTCTGAATTTAACCCATATGCATTACCTGGTCAAGTAATTCTAGTTCACCCTTTTTTTTTACTTCATTAATTATTTTAACACTGGACCTTCCATTCACCATAAACAGTTCCCGGGATGCACTCAACTCCATCCGGTGTCGAAAACTCTACATGTTTGCGCAATTTTGAAAGTACCGCCTCTGTATCTCGAATCCATGGCTTGCCCAAAGTAACTTTACACTACATGCTTCCATTTATAACATAAAACAATGTATTATGCTCCCCACCTCATGTTACAACAGATAGCTCTATCAATTCCTTCACTATTTTGTTCGCTCCAACCAATCCACCGGATATTTTTATGAGTGGCTCTAGCTCACCCATCATTGACAACTGTTCAATGACCCCCCCCCCCCCCCCCACGGTTGAATGACGTTGGCTGAACTTCTTGGATCGACCACAACATTTGTAATCCTATGATGATTAATCATAGCAGAAATGACCAGAGCGAGATGAGGTCTCATTTGCTTTCTTATCAACAACTGGCAACACATAATTCTGCTCAAGACTCTGGGTTCTTTAGTGGTACGCCCCTGACAACTCGTCCCTTTTGATAGAGAGAGGCGGCTCAGTGTTCATGGGTTCGTCAATTATTATGTTAATCACATGACACGGCTCAACCTGAACCTCTTACTTGATCGGATCTCTATTTCTTCCATAGTTATCCTTGGCCTGGTCAGTCAAGAATTCTCCTAAATGATCATCTTTCAAAAGTCGTGCAACCTTATCCCTGAGGTGTCGACAATCGGCGGTCCGATGCATATAAGTTCCATGATAATCGCAAAATAAGCTCAAATCTCTCTGACTGGGATTTGATCGCATCGGTTTGAGCTGTTTCATACTTTCAATTTTACTTATAGCCGCCACCAACTCAACTAAGTCAATATTGAAATTATATTTCAACAACCTCAAATTTTCAATATTGCTTGTAACTGAATCAACTGTCATGGATTTGGATTGCAATTCTCGTCTACTTTGGGCCGGATCACCTTTTTTGTCAGGAATTGGTCTCTCGAATTGATTGTTACAGCTCCGTTCCTGTCTAGAACGGAACCTCTGTTGGTGTCCATACGGTTGATACCTCTATTTTCCAAACCTGGACTGAGAATCAGTATTTCTATTGGGTCTATCTTCATTCCGATTCTGGCTAGTTGATCTAGCTGGTAACCCAACTGATTATCTTTCACTCAAATCTTTGATTTTTACCTATTCTGAACATCCGCCCATGTTGCGGCGGGGAATTCCAATAGGTTTTCTTTCAATTTCAATGAGGCGCTTCAACTTTTAGGGTTCAACCCCTTGGTGACAGCTGGTAGTAGCATATGTTCTTTTGGAATCTTATGACAAATTCCCGAAGAAATTCTGCGTCGTCTTGGGCTATATTAAATATATCCGCTTTTCTTGCAGACACTTTCTTTGCCCTAGTGTGTGCCTTGATAAAGGCATCCACAAGCAATTTGAAGGAATGAATAGAATGCTAAGGAAGCAGTGAAAACCATGTCATCGCCCCCTTGGACAACGTTTCACCAAACTTCTTAAGTAAAACGGACTCAATCTCATCCGGCTGCATATCATTTCCTTTAATAGCACATGTGTATAAAGTCACGTGCTCTTGAGGATCTGTGGTCCCATCATACTTTGGTACATATGGTATTTTGAACCTCTTTTGGATCAATTTAGGCACTGCACTTGGTGGAAACGCTAACTGAACATATCTGTTCGAATCTGCCCCCTTTAACACGAGTGGTGCCCTTGGAATTTGATCTATCTTTTTCATTCCGATCCAGTCGGCTATTTAGTTCTTTGTCATTTTTCTCTAGCCGACTGGAAAGGGCCTCTAGATACTGCATAACGTCAAGTGCTTCACTGCCAACTCGATTGCTGCCGTTGCCTTCTCCGCGATCCACAATAGTATTCGTCAAATTTGCTCCGGCATTAGTCATACCTGCTTGCAAATCAGCAATAGCCTTTGTTACTTTTCCAGCAAGTCAAGAATCTTTGCCAACCCTGGATCAACAGCTCTCACTTCTTCTTCCACGGCCTCCTAGTCATTGAGAGTCAAATTATTTCCTGTGTGTTAGGATCCCTGAGGGGAAGTCAAGGACTGATCATTCCTTGCCCTGACCTCTCTTGTTTCCGGATCTATCACTTGTGTATTGACATTGTTCAACACACCATCAGCTTTGATTTCCAATGTTTGCCATAACCTAGATTACCTGATTTCACATAATTGAAAGTGATTAGTAAGGCAGTTTAGAGCAATAAAATAATATCACAATTATCCTTAGCTGCACGGTGGGTGCCAAACTATTTACCCCCTAAAAAGGTACAGTTAAATTTGTTAGTAGTTTAAAGGATACATGAATTGATTTGTTATAAGCAAGTAGAAAATAATGACAGCATAATTATGAAATCAGGTAAATATAAGATAAGCAAGCGATAAATAAGCCTAGCCCAAATGAGCTTCGGAGAGAATCCTTTGATAAGTTTTTCTCCGGTGGAACACTTAGCCTTGAAGATTGAATATTAATTCGGAACAAAAGAATAACAATAGAACAAATTTTCTTTGAAATAGAAACTGAATTATATAAATGAGTATAAAAAATTGTATTTCGATGCTTTTAGGCTCCTTTTATAGTTGTAAAGCATCAGCCTTGAGGTGTAAATCTATCCTAATAGTGAGCACTAATAATCAATAAATGCTATTGTTTATTCAGAAACGTAAAGTCAGCTTCGAATCCGGACTGGTTATGTAATGTTAATGTTAATTCTTCTTAAATGACCCATACCAACTGATTCGATTGATATTATCCGGCTCCATACGGGGTCGCTTCTCCCGGTCAAATCAATCGTCACTGCACTGTTTGACTTCACCTATCACGTGTTCCTCTCTCATCATACCACGTCTCAAGCTATTTTTTTCCTTGTATACAATGGTCCTACACCTCAGGCGAACGTTACCGAAGAGCCACTTGCGGAGGTGATAACAGACATAAACATAGTTGAAAATGTTCTTGAATGGTGGGCTGATTCTGGTGCAAACCGTCATGTCTGCTATGATAAATATTGGTTCAAAGTGTATACTCCTTTTGAGGAGCCCAAGACCATCATGCTTTGTGATTCTCGCACCACTCAAGTGCTTGTAAAGGGAGATGTCGAGTTGAGCTTTACTTCTAGAAGGGTACTAATATTAAAAGATGTACTTTTTACTCCTTCCATGAGAAAAAATTTGATGTCTAGTTTTCTTCTTAATAAAGCAGGCTTCAAACAAATTATTGAGTCTGATCAATATGTAATAGTGAAGAAAGGTATTTTTTTGGGAAAATGGTATGCTTGTGATGGGATGTTCAAGTTGAATGTTGAGATGAATAAAGTTACAAATTCTGTGTATGCTAATTTTTGACATGCTAGTTTGTGTCATATTAATAATCGTTATGTGAGAATCATGAGTAGTTTAGGATTAATCCCAATGATTAAAAAGGATTTTGGAAAATGTGAGGCTTGTAGTAAAGCCAAAATCACAAAAAAAAACTCTTTTTCAAGTTGAAAGAAAAACTGAATTGTTAGAGTTAGTTCATACTGATATTTGTGAACTTGGAGGAATTTTTAACTCGTAGAGGAAATAGATATTTTAGCACTTTTATTGATGATTTTTCTAAGTATGCATATGTTTTCTTGATGAAAAATAAAAGTGATGCTTTCGAAAAATTTAAAATTATCTCCATGAAGTTGAAAATCAATTTGGTAGAAAAATAAAAATAATTAGAAGTGATACAAGCCGTGAATATGAGTCTAATGAGTTTAATTATTTTGTTAGATCATTGAGAAGAATTCATGAAACTACTCCACTTTATTCTCCTGCGTCTATTGGTGTAGCGGAGAGAAAAAATAGAACTTTGGTTGAGTTAACAAATGGCATGCTAATTGAGTCAATTGCACCTCTAAATTTTTGGGGTGAAGCTATTTTGACTGCTTGTTATGTGTTGAATCGTGCGCCTCATAAAAAGAAGAAATTAACACCATTTGAGTTGTGGAAAGGTCACAAGCCAAATTTGGGATATCTAAGAATTTGGAGTTGCTTAGCCTTTGTGAGGTTAATGGATCCCAAAATTTCTAAGTTGGGTAAAAAAGTTACTACTTGTGTTTTTCTTGGTTATGCTTCAAATAGTACAGCCTATAGATTTTTTAGTCTTGAAGATAAAATAATAATAGAATCACGTGATGCTATTTTTCATGAAAATAAATTTCCATTTGATTCTAAAAATAGTGGGGGTTATAGTACTAACGAAAATATTTTGTCACTACCTAGTTCTTCTACTTCTATTTTGAAAAATAGAGAAATTGATTATTTTGAGTTAAGAAGAAGTAAAAGAGCTAGAGTAGAAAAAGATTTGGTCCTAATTTTTGTGTTTTTAATGTTGGAGATGACCCTCTCACTTTACAAGAAGCTTTATCTTCACATGATGCTATTTTTTGGAAAGAAGTTGTAAATGATGAAATGGAATCACTAATTTCTAATAAAACCTGGAAGTTAGTTAATTTACCACCGGGTTGTAAAACAATTGGGTGTAAATAGGTCCTAAGAAAAAAGTTAAAATCGGATGGTTCTGTTGATAAATACTAGGCTAGACTAGTTTCTAAGGGTTTTAAACAACTAGAAGGCCTTTAAATTTTTGATACTTTTTCTCCGGTAACTAGAATTACATCCATAAGACTTTTAATTGCTATTGCTGCAATTTTTTATTTGCATATTCATCAAATGGATGTAAAAACTGCTTTTAAAAATGGGGACCTAAATGAGGAGATTTATATGGAACAACCTCAAGATTTTGTTGAAGTAGGCCAAGAAAGCAAAGTGTGTAAACTTACTAATCCCTATATGGCTTGAAACATGCACCAAAGCAATGACATGAGAAGTTTGATTCCTGCATGATTGAAAATGGTTTTAAAACAAACGAGTGTGATAAGTGCATCTATCATAAGTCTTGGAATAATTCGCATGTTTATTGATCGCCTCTATGTTGATGATTTATTGATCCTTGGCTCTAACATGAATGTTATTGGTGAAACTAAAAATATTCTTAGAAGTCATTTTGATATAAAAGATCCTGGTGAGGCAAATTTTATTCTTGGAATAAAAATTATTAAAACATGTGATGGAATTTTTCTTGACTAGTCACATTATGTTGAGAAAATTTTGAAAAAATATAACTTTCTTGATTGCAAGCATGTCGTAACTCCTTTTGATTCAAGTGTTCACTTGTTTCCTGTTCAAAGTGAAATGATGTTATAAATCAAAAGAAATATGCTAGCTTAATTGGAAGTTTGAGCTATGTGACTGACTGCACTCGGCCTGATATTGCGTATGCAGTTGGAGTACTTAGCAGGTTCACAAGTAAGCCAGGTAATGAACATTGGCATGTCATAACGAGAGTTATGAAATATTTAATTATGACAAAAGCTTATGGCTTGTTTTATAAAAAAATCCTGCTGTACTTGAAGGCTTTTCTGATGCAGATTGGAACACTTTATCTGGTGATTCATGTTCTACCACCGACTATATTTTTACTTTGGGAGGTGGTGCTATTTGTTGGAAATAAAAAAAAAAAAAAAACTGTTGTTGCTAACTCTAATATGGAGGCTGAACTAATTGCTTTAGCTTCAACTAGTGAAGAAGCGAATTGGTTGAGGGATTTATTATTTCAAATACCTTTTTTGAAAAATCAATTCCTCCTATTTTAATACATTTTGATAGCACCACTGCAATTGGTAGAGTTCAAAACTGTTATTAAACGGTAAATCCAGACCTATAAGGAGAAAACACATTACTGTGAGATCATATTTGACAAATGGTACCATTAATGCTGATTATGTCAAATCTTGTGATAATCTTGCAGATCCACTAACCAAGGTTTTGGCAAGAGAAAGGGTCTGGAGCACATCGAGTGGGATGGGATTGAAACCCATAAATTCATAAGTCGTATATGAGGAAGCCCAACCTAGAGACTAGAGATCCTATAATTAGGTTCAATGGGAAAAACAAATCATATGATGACTTGTTGAGAAAATGCACTATTTGATTTATTCCCTCCCTATGGTGTGATTGCATTATTCTGTGACGATTTATGGAGGTCGAGTTTATAAACTCTTAATGAAATTCTGTAGCTCGTATGAGTGGGGTGTTGAAGTTGCAGAAGCACCCTTGACAGATTTTACCTATGCGAGTGTGGAAGTAGGCCGCTTCCTATGAGAATTAGGCTTGTTCTCAGAAACACTCATGAAAACTGGGATAGCACAAGGCCGTAATTTGCAGGCTGTTAAAGCTCCTGTCAACACCTTTATTATTATGTTTAAGCAGTAATTCTTGATTTCCTTTAAGTAGTCATAGTTCAAGTCTGAGATCACTACGACGATCTGGAGTAAAAATTACTGTTTTACTAAGTAAAGGTTCAATGCAAAGTACACTTTCACTATGCATAATAGTCTACCTTCAGCTGATGAACTCTCTTATATTAATATTAAAATGAGTGGGGGATTGAAGGACATTTTGAGCATTTTAATATTATAATAATTATATTAAAGTGGCTATTCAAGAACCTCAATGTTCCGTTTACCGTCATACGTTTGCGGCCATTAAAAAGGATGAGTGTGGTCTTGGTAACTTACCTCACCGTTATCTTATTAATTCATCCATATTCTTCCTCTTTTATTTCTTGTAACTCGTGTCATAATTCTTCCATTATCTACCTACATTATTACCTCACTCTTCCACTATTCATCCAATTCATTTCAAGAATGAATCTCTTTATCTATAAATAGAAGTCATCCTTAGCTTTTGGTGAGTAGAGAAAAATATAGAGTGCATGAAAAGTGAGTTGAAAAAAAGAGAGTTTTACTTAGTTGGAGAAAGGTGTTCTTTTGGTGGAGCTTTGGACTCAACATCTTGTCCAGAGTTGAGTTATACGACGTGTTCGGGCTGTTGTATCATTGAGTGGACAGGTCAGGAAGATTACTGCTAGACCGGTAAAGATTTGCTGCAGTGGGCTTGAATCTCCTTAAAGAGAGCGAGATATTCGCGCCTCAACCTGAAGATACTTTTATTTCTTCATTTTATTTTTCAATTGTAATTATATTTTCAATTATATTATCACCAACATAATCAGTCACGACTAATTCGAAAATGTTCTACAACAATGGATTTTTACATCAAACACAACATCATCCTTTCTTTTTTTACACTCTCTCAGTCTACGTAATTTATAATATAAAAGACTAGGCAATAGTAGTGGAGTTATGCAGAAATAGCCATAAGATATGGAGTTTCTATTCAAGTACCTGAAAAGGCTGAATTTTCCAGTCAGAAAACTCCATGAACCACGATTTATCTGCGTTTTTGAAAATTCGGAAAACTCCATGATTAATGCCGTTTTCTTTTACACGATATTCAACATGTCGTTGGCCTTCTTCTGTTAGTAAACTGAAATAAAACTTCATGGAGTATGCGCGGCGGAGCCAAGTGAGAGCAAGGGGGTTCATCCGAATCTCGTTTGGTAGAAAACTACATTATTTATATAAGGTTAAAATTATATTTTTATGTATATACAGAAGATGTTGAACTCTCTTGAATTTTTTGTGTGTTTACTTCTTCATATTAATTTTGAAGTCCCTTAATAAAAATTATGGCTCTGTCATTTTCATGATTTGTGATACATTCTTTGTTGAGTTAATACTTAAAACCTTTCTAAACTATTCAAGCTAAGTTGAATCTTAAATTATGAAGTGTTGTTGTTACTTTCTATAATTTTCTTTATCTAAAGCCCCACCTTATAATGCAAAGTGACAATTGAGAGCGTATACATAGCAAAATATAGCTTAACACGTGGCATGATGGGAATGGAACACGTGGCAGTTGGAGTTAGAACGTTGTTTAGTCATTTTATTTGGTCGGAACAAGAAGTCCCGTATAAAACCGGAGCAACCCTTCCGGACTAGTTGGTTCGGGTCATTTATGGAAGATTAACGTTACATGGCCTGTCTAGATTTGTAGCAAACGTTACACTTTACAATTAAAGTAGTATTTATTGTCTATTATTACTCATTATTAGAATTGATCTGCAGCTCAATGTTGAGGATTGCAACTATAAAAGGAGCCTAGTAGCCCACTGTAAAAGGCATCGAAAGACAATTTCTTACAATAATTTATACAATCCAGTCTTTATAATTTGCATATTTTTACCATTCTTTTGTTCCATATTAACACTTATTTCTCTAGGCTAAAGCGTGCAAGTGTTCCACCGGAGGAAAAACTTATCAAAGAATTCTCTCTAAGGATCATAGAAGCCCAGACTCAATTATTTCATTACTGCTTTATATCTACTTATTCACTTGATTTTCTTACTTGTTATCAGCTATTCATTCATTATTTATAAGAAATCAATTCACGTATTCTTTAAACCACAAACAAATTTAACTGTACTCTTTTTAGGGTAAACAGAGAGTGACTTTACTCTGTTTGTAGTGTAAGTAAATTAGAAAGTAGGCCAAGAAAAAAAAAATACATGTAGCATTTTATACATTTTGTAAAATGAATTATTCTTATTTGTTATTTGTTATTTTGTCTTTCTTCTTTTCTTATTCTTTTTTTTTCTTCTTCAAATCTTTTCTTCTTTTGCTTATAACAGTATAGCATTCGAAACCATAACCTTAAAATAATGGTGACATCTAAAATAAAATAATAATAAGTCTAGTTGGAAATCACGACTGAAATTTATCATGATACCATGGCTGTGTAGAGGGCGGGGAAACAGCAAGCAAGATGGTCAGACTGCAAGCACAATAGTTTTCTTACATAGTAGGACTGGACTTCAACATCCCGAAGGACGGCTTGCCACAAACCTGACTTCAACAACCGGAAGGATGGCTTGTCAAGTTAGTCGGACAGTTTGAAAGATCATAGATATGAAAGTTTTTCCTACAAAATGGGCTGGCTTCCTAGCCAAGCTACTCAACTCGGAAAAACTTTCACACTACTATAGACATACTGTCAAAGCTTCAGAAATCTATTGTGCTTGTAGCAAGCTTAACTTGCTCAATATTTCATAACCCCATACTAACTTAGGATAGCCTTTCCATGCCTTTCAAAGAGAAGAACAAGAGAAATTTAGAAAGCAAACATTTTATTGATATCGGAAAATTTACAGGGAGATTGTTTGATCTTCTCTAACTATTACCTATGTCACGCCCCGAACCATGGTCTGGGCGTAACACAGCACTCGGTGCCTTGCTACATGTGACCGAGCGAACCACATGACTTGCCGAGTCTACATGGGACATGAACTGATGCGGAATAAAAAGTAAACATGCATGAATTGTGAAAACATGGAATTCAATAATCATAAGTCTAAAAATAGTAAATCTATGGAAATACATGTATATATAACTGCTTATAACATGGGGAGTGCTATAGTATAACCGACAACATGATCTAGTACTTGCGTCCTATCAGCAGAACACTCATATCTTGTCAAGAATATGAGATTTAAGTAATAATATGCATGTAAGGATCCAAACTGCATAATGAAGGTGTTGCCTCCTTGTTGACAACCCTTATCCTACGGTGGCTACGTAGTTTCGGGCTATCTGAGCCTTCTCGTTTAACTAAGCAAATCCCAAAAAAACATGAACATGTAAAATAAGTGGCACTTGCTGCCCATGGTTTTCATGAATATAACTTGCTTGTACATGGATATCATGAATTATAGCTTGCTTGCATGAACTTGTAAAACATGTATAGTATTTTCTTGAAAATAGCATAATATATCATAAACTAGCATGCATGAACTCATGGAATGAGATATACGGGTTTTTCATAGATTACAGACATATTCTTAATAATCATAAAGAAATATTAAGAACTCAATGATGGAACTATAACAATTCATACATAATATAATCATGGACATAGACCTAAGGTTATCATGAGCATGGTATAGAAACCCTAGTTTTCATAGAGAATCCTAATTTATGGATTATGAGGCGTGGGGAAGAACAATGATGTTTCCACACGTAGATAGTAACTCTACATACCTTAATCGCTCCAAAACTTGAAGAAAAGTCTGAATCTTTGAAGAAGAATTCCAAAAGCTTTGAATTTGGAACCCTTGAGAGGATTTTCACTGATTTTCGTAGCTACTGTTCGTGGCTCAAAGGGTACTTCTCCGGACCTCCAAATCCAATCTCTACCGTTCATATGTTAGAATTATGTGTTATTAACACTCAGTTAAATTTTGGGCTTGATCCAACGATTAGATTATCAGAAAACACCAAATTAATATGGATGGTCGGAATGAAACTCAACAGAAAAATACTAGGGTTTTCTCCAACTTTTTACAACTCTTGATTTTTATAGGGTAACGGGATGGATGGATTTTGTCACGCCCCGAACCATGGCCTGGGCGTAACATGGCACTCGGGCCTTACTTGCATGTGTCCGAGCGAACCTCATGGCTTGCTTGTCAACATGGGCATCAAAACAATATAATCTATATGATGCAATTTAAATAAATCATGAAAATGTAATTTGCGGAATAAAGTCTTGAAATTATCTCATAGTATGAAATATCATGGAAACACAATAGTTTGCAAACATAAAAGCATAACTGACTCTGTGAACTAACATATGTCTATGAAACCTCTAAAACATGTCTGAATACTAACTACCAGGACATGGCCCTGGACTACCATAAACTAAATACTAATGCAGACTCCATGTTGAACCCCGAGAGAAGTGGGGCTCACCAATAAGCTGATATCTGAAGTGATCCTACTGCGCAGATGTATGCTCCTGAAAACCGGTATCTGCACCGTGAAGTGCAGGCCCCCGGGCAAATGGGATGTTAGTACATGGTGAATAGTACTAGTATGTAAAACCTGCTGAAATGAAGAACATGGCACAACATAGATATAGGATATGAACTGAAACTGAATGTAACTTGAACGTGAACATGAAACGTGAGTGAAGTCTTAAAACAGTAATCAATAGAAATACTTGTATGTAAAACTACTTTGTATCGTGGGGAATGCTATAGTATAACCGACAACATGGTCTGGTACTTGCGTCCTACCAGCAGAACACTCACAACCTTGCCAGGGATATGAGATTTAAGTAATAATAAGCATGTAAGGATCCAAACTGCATAATGAAGGTGTTGCTTCCTTGCTGACAACCCTTATCCTACGGTGGCTACGTAGTTTCAGGCTATCTGAGCCTTCTCGGTTAACTAAGCAATTCCCAAAACATGAACATAATATAGTTGGCTAAGAAGCCCATGATTTTCGTGAAATAACTTGTAATCATGATTTCACGAAATAACTTGTAAACGTGGTTTCATGAAATATCTTGTAATATGGTTTCATGAGATAACTTGTCATAGTCTTGCAACCATGTTCTTGATTCATGAGTAATAACAATAGTTCATAATTATATATATATAATTGACTTGATAACATGCTTGTAACTTGCTACATAAAATCATAAAGTTTCATATAAACATAATGAGAATACATGAGGAAGAATTCATGATTCATGGATTAAGCTAGGGTTCCTAATAACCGTAATGGAAAATTAGGAATACAATAACGAATATAGATACAAAATTCATGTACATAAATACATAAATACGGGCTACCAATATGTTGGGTTTAATGCCCTAGGGTTTGAACTTCATGGATATCAAGAAACGGAGCATGGGGAAGAACGTAGAGATTCCCTCATGTGGATGGAAGTTCTACATACCTTAATTGCTCCAAAACTTGAATTAAAGACTTGAGCTTTGAAGAAGATTTCCAAAATCTTAAATTCTTGAACCTTGAGATGGGTTTTCTTGAAAACCCTAGTTTTAGAATGATAATTTCTTGTTTAGATTACAAGGATAGGTGTTAGAATTGAGTTGGAATAATTTGAGTAGGCTTACCTTGGTGTTCTTGATGATGGAAGAGGGTAGGAAGTCGTTCTAGGGCTTGAAGGAATGAAAAATAATGAGTTGAACTGATATGGACGAATATATAGTGTTCTGGAACTTTGCACTTTACGTCCAGCAAAATACTGGCCGTATTTCAGTTTACGGGCCGTAAACTGCAATACGGTCCGTATTCTGCCATATGGACTGCACTGCATCTCTTCAGTAAAATGGTCATAACGCTTTGCACAGATGTCCGTTTGACCTCCGTAAGATACCGTTGGAGAGGTATTTCAATGCTCTACAACTTTCATCAAGGAAGGTTTCCCAAATTCCAAACACGTTTTGAAATACAGGCTGTAAAGTGAAATACGATCCGTATTTAACCATATGACCTCAAAATGTCAAATTCCAGAATGTTCAGAAATTCTTGGTTTCAGTTTACGGGCACTGTTCATGGTCGTAAATTGAAATACGACCACTGTTCATGGGCGTAAACCACCATATCACAACTGAACGGAAAAATTTCAATTCCCACATTCTTTATCTGATGTTCTAAGTCTAGGATCGTGGTCAAAACTTTCGTTAAAGGTACGGGGTGTTACAGATTTATTCTAGTCTTTATAAATGATAAATCTTGTAGAATACAAAGGTTCTTGATTAAAATATTTACCTTGGAGGAAACCTTATGAAACTAGATTACCAAACCAAATTCTTGAAGGTTTCTTGATTTTTCTTGATTGCAAGAATGAGTTTCTTGCAAGATTGAAGTGTCTAGGTTCTTTAGGGATGAAGGTAGAGAGAAAAAGAATAGTCTCTTAGGGTTTAGAATAGTATTAGGGACATTTTTACTATATACAATAATAAAATAAGGAGTCCCACTTCGAGTAGGAAAAGGCTAAAAACGTAACCCAAAATCTGAAAATTCTGCTCCGACCAGTGATAGTAAAACAGGCATAACTCTTAGCAAAGAGCTCCGTTTGAGCTCCATAAGATACCGTTGGAAAGATATTCCAAAGGTCTACAACTTTCATGTTTTAAGTTGTCCCAAATTATCAACTAATAAAGGAGTTACGGGTGTACGAATTAGGCTGGTCAACCACTTTCGTAATACGTACAAACTTTCAAATTTTTCTCTAAAACTCTGACGTTACGAGTCTAACATGAGTTCTAAGATACGACGTGTACAACCTAGCCTCCTATTTATAGGAGTTGGAGGCTACGATTCTTTTTTTTTTTTAATGAAAAAATTGAACATTCAAGCGTAGAAATGTTTTCTCTTACTTTGTCTAAATTTACTGATTTATTTTTTAAAATCCAACATATTTTTATTGAAAACACAAAATAATCCAGTTGAAAATTCATATTTCTAAAATAACAGTAAAAATAAAATAAAAATTAATCAATAATAGTAAACCTAATTACAAATTAGAAAAAAATTACCCGGTAATAATAAACCCAATTGAAAAGATTGAATACTACAATGTACTTAAAATAAATGTTGTGTGCGTTGTGGGTATGTCTTTTTAACTGAATCCACCGTTATTGATAAAAGTTAGTTATAATTTGTAATTGAGTTATTATTATTTTCATTATATTATTCTTATATTTGTTCTAATGTTATGCGTTTTAACTAGTTTGCTTTAGTTAGCAAAAGAAGTAGAACTTAAAAAAAGAAATAAATGATTAAGAAAAGAAAAGCGAGAAAAAACAAATAAAAAATTAAAATAATTAATTTTAAAAAACATAAATTGCCACATGATTGCTCTTTGTAACATATTTTCTAGCTTCCACATACTACAAACAGAGTAATTAGCTTCTCGTGTCATTTGGCACTGCAAAAGAATTTAGATAGAGAAGTAAGAAATATAATAGTTCAAGGACAGCAACAAATTTCTATAATTAAGTATTACACTTACAAAAAATGTATAGTTTAAGTGATTTTTAGGTATTACCTCTTCCTTTTTCCTACTCAATTTATTGGAATTGAGCCATAAAAGGGCCCATCTATTTGATAAAGTAGGTAGACATGTAACCCTAAGAAGACAAAATCCTACAATTTATTCTAGGATTTTGAATTTGGTTCTGTTGTTTGGATGCATAGTATAAGTGTATAACCACTCATCCAAGAGGCAGTTAAATATATTCTTTTAAAGAAAAAGAGAGAGAGAGAGAGTGTGTTACTGATACCAAATCGACGTCATTTTAGCTTTATTTTATGGGGTTGGAGTGGGGGCTAATTAACAAGAGCAACATGTAAATTTTTATGTGGAGATTTGATTTCCATTTACCTGTTCAAATTTTTAAGTCAACTTCAATGACAGCTAAGTCCTTTAACTTTGATGAAAGTATCGTATCAAAAGTTCTTGACCTCTTTATTGCTAATCCATCACCTGATCACCATATACTTGACAGAAGAAAATATCATTAAATACGTTATTCTTTTCTGTTTAATGTCAACATTACAAATAGTTGCCCGTATAATTTATAGAACTTCCTTTAGAAAAAGAAATTAAACCACTGGTATGTTTGGTGCTAGGAAAATGTTTTCCACAAAAATGTTTTTCTGAAAATAAGTGATTTTGTTATTTAGTTTGTAATACTCCCTTCGTCCACTTTTACTTGTTATGTTTCGCTTTCGAGAGTCAAGCTATATGGACTTTGATTAACATTTTAAGATGTATTTTTTTCTTATCATATTAATATGAGAAGTTCAACTTATAATATTTTTCGTATAATTTTCTAAGACCTAAATTTTAATTTTATAAGATATTGAAATAATCTAATTCAATTTAATTTCAAAAATAGTCAAATTGATTCTATAAAACGAAGATTGTATATGGTAAGTTAAAAATATTATCTCAAAAATATTTATATATAATTTAGGCAAACAATATAAAGGTGTAGGAGGATAAACGTATAAGGTAGTGGTTAGTAGAGATGCTTGGGGGTGGGATAGAGTGATAGTGAAAAGTGGAATTCCATTTATAAAACTTGTCTTCTTATAAAACTATTTTTTAAAGTTTTTTGACCAACACCTCACGTATCAGGTTAGCTTGTTCAGATATATTGTCTCCATCACACACACACATATATATATATATATATATATATATATATATATCATGGTCCACCAGTCCCTGCGCACTTCGTTTTATTTTATGTTGTTGTGCCTAGACACCTAATAATAAGACTTTTGACATATCAATTAAAAACACATAGCATACCAAAGTACCCTTAGTGTCAATTTTTCATATACTAAAATGAAATTACAAATTAAATGTTACAAAATATAAAAACATATCAACGTTTTGGTGATGCTGGAGCGTGGAATGTGCCAAATGCCAATAGTGGCGAGATTCGGAACCCTCAATCCCTCATTATGACACGATAGCTAAATAGGTCACTTTGATTGAAATTCCAAAGGATAATTCATTTAAAGAGAAAACGCATTTTCTTAAAAGAAGCAAATTAAAGCACAACATTTTATATAAAAAAAATTATAATTCACTACATTATAATTTATATTAAGGGAACTAAAAACCCACTAAAAGACAAAGATGAAAACACAGAAGATAAGGAGACTAGTGAAAGATAGAGATGACAAGTTGATAAATCATTATATGATAAGTTGTTGAATCATCAGGTGATAAGTTGATGCATAAGCAAGTGATAAGTTTCTAAGTTATCTTTTCGGGTTGGAAGAGGTTCAGCTTCAAACTTCAACTCTCCTTTATGTTCTCTGAAGCAAAGAGATAGATCAGCAACATCAAAAGTAGTAGATTTACTCCATAGTCTGTATTGGTAGTTCGATCTTATATGAGTTATCATTGATATTCTCCAAGATCCGAAAAGGGTCATCTGCTCAAGGAGATAACTGCTTACAAGACTTAGGAAAACGTTTTTTCCTTAAGTGATTCCATACTATATCTCTTTCTGAAAAATAACTTACTTCTTGCGCATGTTGGCTTGCTTTTCATAGCGAACGGTCTACTGTACAATATTATCTCAAACTTCCTCATGAAGTTTCTTGATCTCCTTGGCTCATTCTTCGACATCAGCACTGAACTCAGGAGAGCTTGACAATGGAGAAGATCTAAAGCACTGATTTGGACGTTTGCCTCTAATGGATATTTCTCTATTGTTTTACTTACAAAGTTATTGTAAGATAACTTTGCTTGTGGCGACACAATATCTCGTTGACAAATATTTTTTCCAATAAATTTGTAAAAAACTTTTATTTGACCATTAGTTAGGGGGTAACTTGGGGCATTTAATTATAGGTGATGTTTTAGTTTTAAAATTGAAGGGAGGTAATTCAAGTTTTACTTATTGAGTAGAGGTGACTAAATTTGATTAGTGATTAACGGGCTTTCAGCTTGCCCAATAGTTTCATTTCTGACACTTTGGCCCTCTATTTTATTTTTAATACTTTGCCCTCAAGTTTTATTTTTAACACTTTGACCCTAAACTTTACTTTTAACACTTTGCCCCAAAGTTTTATTTTTAACACTTTGACCCAACCACTATAAACCCTAAAATACAAAAATCGGGAAAAACAAATCCTCTCCAGCGCCTTTTCCTCCATTTTTGTTCTTCCCATTTGTTCTTCGTGCTTTCTTCTTCTTCTTCTTCTTCTTCTTTTTCATCCGCCATTGCTCAAGAAAAAAAAATCATCTGATTTTACAATTTTTTGATTGAATGTCATTGGTGTAGCACTGGCATTACTTCATAAGTGTTTTCGGGTCCATTGGTAAGTTAAACAATACTGTTTCTTTCAATTGTTCATCTGGGTATAGTTGCCTTATTTGCTGATTTTCCCAGATTCGTAGTTACAGCAGTATAGTTGTTGCAACAAGTTCTAAAGCTGCTGTGTAAGAGCTTCTGAACTTTTTGCATCAGCTGTTGTAGTCCTAATGTTTCTGCAAGAGTTGTTGATAAATTATGAAGTTGTTGCAACAGATTTACTAATCTGTTGCAACAATTACAAAAAATGTGAATAAATAATTTACAACAGCTGTTGTACTTTATGCAATAATTGTGAAATCTGTTGGAGAGCTCCTACTCTTTCCAACAACTGAGTTACTTGTTGCAACAAGTATGATACTTGCTGCCTCAATTACAGCAGCTGTTGGACATATTTTACAGTTGTTGGATGAAACAGAGACTGAAGCTGTCTCCAACAAATAAGTGAGCTGTTGCAACTAGTAACCTACTTGTTGCAACAAGTATGTTATTTGTTTCAATAAGTCACTTAGTTGTTGCATTTTGTTATGAAAGAGACAAAAACTGAAGCTGTCTCCAACAAGTAATCAAGTAGTTGGAACAGGTTACATACTTGTTGCAACAAGTACGTTAGTTGTTCTAACAATCCATATAATTGTTCCATTTTGTTATGAAACAGAGACAGAGACTGAAGCTGTCTCCAACAAATAAGTGAGTTGTTGCAACTAGTAACCTACTTGTTGCAACAAGTCAGTTATTTGTTCCAACAAGTCACTTAGTTGTTGTATTTTGTTATCAAATAGACAAACTGAAGCTGTCTCCAACAAGTTACCTAGTAGTTGGAACAAGTTACATACTTGTTGCAATAAGTACGTTAGTTGTTCCAACAAGTCATATAGTTGTTCCATTTTGATATGAGACAGAGAAAAACCTGAAGTTGTGTCCAACAAATAAGCGAGTTGTTGCAACAAGTCAGTTATTTGTTCCAAGAAGTCATTTAAAGTTGTGATTAAGTTAATTAATTTGGGTCCAAAATTACAGGAAAAAACCACTCAACTGTGAACTTAATCATAAATTTAAGTGGCCTTTAGGCTTGGGGTGGTCAAAGCTGTCACCTAGAGTAATTTCAACACTTGACATTCAAGCATTGTAATTACTAGTTGTGACAACTTTGAACATCTAAGCTCAAAGGCCGCTCAAAATTGTGATTAAGTTAACTACTTTGGGTCCAAAATTTCAGAAAAAACCACTCAATAATTAACTTAATCATATATTTAAGTTGCCTTTGCCTTGCGCTGGTCATGACTGAATTTCTTAAAACAAAATATCTTCAGGCACCATTAATGGGGGACTTAATAATAATAGGTGTTGATTGCCATGGTAAATGGATCGAGGTGAACAATCGATATATTTGGCGATGGAAGGGTAGTCACATGTTAAAGACGATAGCGATGACTGTCCCAAGATATGTTGAGTTTGATGATTTTGTGAACTTAATCATTAACTATTGTGAATTAACTTGTGAACCGAAAGACCTTGTCATCACTTACATGCATAGCTCTTTTGAAAACCAAAGGGTCTTACCTTTTAAGATAATCGATCAGAGTCGTTTGCGTACTTATTTGAAAGATGTAGCTAGGCCCATTTTAAGGGTATATGTGATTGGAAGCCCGGGCGAGAACCATAATTTAGCTCAAGACCAACAAGATGTATTAAATGATAAATTGGAAGGGGTGGATATGGATATTCCAGATAATAGAAGTGCGAAGCCCCATGGAAGTGGGGGTGAGCAGATCCCTATACCCGAACTTGCGAGTAATACACCGTGTGCTGGACAATCGTCACAGTCCAGCCAAGTTCAAGATGATGAAGCAGGCTTTTATAAAGGAATGTCATTCAATTCGCGAAGTGTGTATTGCTTTAGATGTGAACATCTGAAGTGCAAGTGGTGGCCAAGGGATGTGAAGATTTTAAGTTCCAGCAAACACGGAAGAAGGTGGACAAAGAGGGCTATGCGGAAAAACAAATGCTCCTTATGCAAAACAGTTGGCCACAAAAAAAACAACATGTCCAAGCCGAAATGCTCCATAGTTATAGAATGCATTGTGTTGTAATAATAGTTATCTGTTGGATCTTTATGACATTTTAATGTTATTCTTTCTTAACATGGTAAGTTATATTCTTGGTGATTATGAACTTGGTTTATATGATATGTTGTTCGTGTTCAAATCACTAATGTGTATATTCTTGTTAATAAATTGTTGTACAGTTTCTAACAAGTAATGAATTTGTTGCAACAACTCTGTAACTTGTTGGGTTTTATCGAACAAGTAACAGGACTTGTTGCAGTAACTAGTAAGTCGTTGAACATATTACAAAAATCGGAGTTTTTAAGTAGATGCAACTAAGTTATATGTTGAGTTTTTTCTAACAAGTGGAGTGACTCAAGTTTTAATTATTGAGTAGAGAGAATCCGCCACATTTAGTGATAAACAATTGGAATCAATCTTATTTAGTGATAAACAATGGAAATCAAACAAGAGGAGTGACTTGTTACAGAAAATGGGTAACTTGTTGGGTTTTATCGAACAAGTAACAGGACTTGTTGTGGCAACTAGTAAGTCGTTGAACATATTACAAAAAATCGGAGTTTTTAAGCAGATGCAACTAAGTTATATGTTGAGTTTTTTCTAACAAGTGGAGTGACTCAAGTTTTAATTATTGAGTAGAGAGAATCAGCCACATTTAGTGATAAACAATTGGAATCAATCTTATTTAGTGATAAACAATGGAAATCAAACAAGAGGAGTGACTTGTTACAGAAAATGGGTAACTTGTTGGGTTTTATCGAACAAGTAACAGGACTTGTTGCGGCAACTAGTAAGTCGTTGAACATATTACAAAAAATCGGAGTTTTTAAGCAGATGCAACTAAGTTATATGTTGGGTTTTTTCTAACAAGTGGAGTGACTCAAGTTTTAATTATTGAGTAGAGGGAATCAACCACATTTAGTGATAAACAATTGGAATCACCCATATTTAGTGATAAACAATGGAAATCAAACAAGTAGAGTGACTTGTTACAGAAAATGGGTAACTTATTGGGTTTTATCGAACAAGTAACAGGACTTGTTGCAGCAACTAGTAAGTCGTTGAACATATTACAAAAAATCGGAGTTTTTAAGCAGATGCAACTAAGTTATGTGTTGGGTTTTTTCTAACAAGTGGAGTGACTCAAGTTTTAATTATTGAGTAGAGGGAATCAGCCACATTTAGTGATAAACAATTGGAATCAACCATATTTAGTGATAAACAATGGAAATCAAACAAGTGGAGTGACTTGTTACAGAAAATGGGTAACTTGTTGGGTTTTATCGAACAAGTAACAGGACTTGTTGCGGCAACTAGTAAGTCGTTGAACATATTACAAAAAATCGGAGTTTTTAAGCAGATGCAACAAAGTTATATGTTGGGTTTTTTCTAACAAGTGGAGTGACTCAAGTTTTAATTATTGAGTAGAGGGAATCAACCACATTTAGTGATAAAAAATTGGAATCAACCATATTTAGTGATAAACAATGGAAATCAAACAAGTAGAGTGACTTGTTACAGAGAATGGGTAACTTGTTGTGTTTTATCCAACAAGAGTAAGGACTTGTTCAACAACTTACTCAGTTTGCTGCAACAGATACTAAACTTGCTGCAACAGATACTACAGTTGTTGCAACAGATACTACTTGGTTCACCCATATTTAGTGATCAATAAAGGGAATCAGCCATATTTAGTGATAAACAATGGATATCAGCCACATTTAGTGATAAACAATGAAAATCAAACAAGTGGAGTGACTTGTTACAGAAAATGGGTAACTTGTTGTGTTTTATCCAACAAGAGTAAGGACTTGTTCAACAACTTACTCAGTTTGCTACAACAGATACTATAGCTATTGCAGCAGATACTACTTGGTTCACCCATATTTAGTGATCAATAAAGGAAATCGGCCATATTTAGTGATAAACAATGGATATCAGCCACATTTAGTGATAAATAATGAAAATCAAACAAGTGGAGTGACTTCATACAGAAAATAGGTAACTTGTTGTGTTTTATCCAACAAGAGTAAGGACTTGTTCAACAACTTACTCAGTTTGCTGCAATAGATACTACACTTGCTGCAACAGATACTAAACTTGCTCCAACAGATACTACATCTATTGCAACAGATACTACTTGATTCACCCACATTTAGTGATCAATAAAGGGAATCAGCCATATTTAGTGATAAACAATGGATATCAGCTACATTTAGTGATAAACAATGAAAATCAAACAAGTGAAGTGACTTCTTACAGAAAATGGGTAACTTGTTGTGTTTTATCCAATAAGAATAAGGACTAGTTCAAAAACTTACTCAGTTTGCTGCAACAGATACTACACTTACTGCAACAGATACTAAACTTGCTCCAACCAATACTACATTTGTTGTAACAGATACTACTTGATTCACCCACATTTAGTGATCAATAAAGGGAATCAGCCACATTTAGTGATAAACAGTGGAAATCAATCATATTTATTGATCATTATATATACTTAAGCAATTTCATGGTGTTTTGGGTCAGGATAGATGATCAACTAAGTCTAATACGCACTAAATAGAGTGATCATTGGAGTGAATTAATGGGATTCACCCACATTTAGTGCTAAACAATGGAAATCAATCATATTTATTGATCAATATATATACTTAAGCAATTTCATGGTGTTTTGGGTCAAGATAGATGATCAACTAAGTCCAATACGCACTAAATAGAGTGATCATTGGAGTGAATTGATGGGATTCACCCACATTTAGTGATAAACAATGGAAATCAATCATATTTATTGATCAATATATATACTTAAGCAATTTTTAGTAATTTGTTGCAACTTCTTTCCACAAATGTATGATCTGTTGCAACAGATTAGTAACTTGTTTCAGCAGATTATTTACTTGTTGGAACGGATTAGTAAGTTGTTTTAACAGATTAGTAATTTGTTGCAACTTCTTTCCACAACTGTATGATCTGTTGCAACAGATTAGTAACTTGTTTCAGCAGATTATTTACTTGTTGGAACAGATTAGTAACTTGTTGGGACATATTAGTAATTTGTTGCAACTTCTTTCCACGACTGTATGATCTGTTGCAACAGATTAGTAACTTGTTTCAGCAGATTAGTAATTTGTTGCAACTTCTTTCACAAATGTATTATCTAATGCAACAGATTAGTAACTTGTTTAAAGAGATTAGTTACTTGTTTGGAACGGATTAGTAACTTATTTGGAACTGATTAGTAACTTCTTCAACAACTGTATGACCTGTTGCAATCATTTAGGCAACTTTTCTAAACAGATTAGTAGATTAGTATTTTTTTGCAACTTTTTTAACAACTGTACTATCTGTTGCATTTGTTGCAACAACATTCATAAATAATAACAAGGACAAAAAAACATTGTTCAAGTAGTAATTTGTTAAACAACCAGCTCAGGGCTCCAAAACTTTATCTATCACACCCACTGCCCACTGCCACTGCATCCTCACCACTGAGTTGTCGCACAATAGAGTCTCAGGCTTCATCATGTTAGTGCCGGTAAGAAAATGCTCAATAAAAGCAAGTGAATACGATCCGCATGCCATTGCAGTTTCATTGCGGGAGAGATTCTCCTTTAGCACAAATTTCCAAGCTTCGTTGAGCAGCTTTTCAGGCAAGTGTTCAAACATGCCACTCTGCTTCAGTAGTTTCGGCCATAATTCAATGACTGGCTGGATGTGGATGAAGAACTCATCCTCTTGGATTTTTGGGACGTTGCAGTCATAAACATTTATCACCCCCTCCTCAATTATGAATTCGAGGGTGACAAACTGTCTGACATTTATGTTCATTTTAGTAAGCACCCTTTTGGCACCAACCCACTCGCGAACACCTTTGGCTAGTGCAGTACCTCTACAGTAAGCGATAACATCATCATCCCATATAAAATCATCTAGCATTTGATTGAATGGAATAGCTTCCGGCTATGTGCTTTCATCCGACAACTCTGTGTATCGCTTGAGCATGATATTGTAGAAGTTGAGATCCAAGATTATATCTGTGGAAGCATAGTGCTCAGTGAAAGTGCTTTCCCTTACACACATTAAGAGCATAATTTCATCAACATACTGCATTAAAAGTATAAGGAATGTCAGTCACCTAAACAACTAAGTGAGTTGTTGCAACAAGTGTGCACTTGTTGCAACAAGTATTGGTCTTGTTGCAACAACTCTCCTAGTTGTTGGAGATTTCTTACAGCAGTTGGGTCTATTTCCCCAACTGCTGTAAGAAAACTCCAACAACTAAGTGAGTTGTTTCAATAAGACCAATACTTGTTGCAACAAGTGTTCCACTCGTTGTAGCAAATATATAACTTGTTGCAACTAATACAACCAAAATAAGACTTGTTTCAACAAAAATAATTGTTGTTTTCAAACTTACACTAGCCAGCCACCAATCTTCCATGCTTGTCATTATCCTGAAGTCATCGGCCTTAAATTCATGCAATGAATACATCGTACCCTTGCTCTTCTTGGCATTGATGAATTTTTCAAGCTTCTTCATTTTTTAAGCATCTGCATGCTTATACACATTTACCTTTTTAAGATCAACAACAGCTGCCTTGTGGGGTGTAGAAGATTTCCTTGACCTAACATCGGCAAGTGCCTTGGAAATTGCTTTTCCCTTCTTGCGAATGCGAATATGAGTATAGGGTGAGGTCAGCTTCTTGGATGGATTGACACCCCTCTTGGATAACAAACTCTGTAAAGCAGAATTTATGTCTTTTTGTGCCTTCACCAACTCTTCAACATCATTTATCAAATCATCCATTCGCTGCTTGCAATAGGTGCATTCACAAGCACATTTCGATGTGTCGGCACCAACAAAGGAAAATCTACCACCAAATCCGCCACAACTAACATCTCCATCAATTGGAGTTTGTCCACCCACATCACTGCCAATTGTAGTTTGCCCACCAACAACACCACCAATTGGAGTTTGTCTACCAAAATCAACATCATCATCTATTATTTTTTCACCGGAAATTTCTGCCGCAACGTCATCAACATCAGGTTGACCACTAGAAATAACACCACCACCACCAACATCTACCACAACTGATTCCTTTTGATGGCTGTCACTCCAGCCAATTCTAATTTCATCCCCTCAATCATTTTATCAGGAACAGATTGTAAGGGCTCAAAGGAAGCAAGAAATGGCATCTCTAACTCCCGTACTGTCGGGACAAGCAACTGGTGCACAACCTACAACAAAAAAGTAGATATATTAAAATGGTCCTAAATCATGAAATGCAACAGATAACTAGGTTGTTGCAACAGGTGTCATACTTGTTGGACATTGTCCAACAGATTAGTAACTTGTTGCAACATGTGTCATATTTGTTGGACATTGTCCAACAGATTAGTAACTTGTTTCAACAGGTGTCTTACTTGTTGGACATTATCCAACAGATGACCAATTTTATTCTATATATATGTCTTAAGGCTTACCTCTTCCAAAGGAGGGTTAAAAAGATCAACACTTAATCTTGTGTTGCTCTTTGCAGTCAGCCATCTAAGCATTCTTGGAAAAGACACTTCTGAAGGGTAGTCCTTCACTTGTTGTCGGAGGTGTGGAATGGCTTCAAATGCCAAGCCTAGAAAATAAGATACCATCAAAATCAGAATGATGATAGAAATACAAAAAGTACAAGAAATTGACATTGCAAATGTTTTACCATGAAAGCCCAAGGGAAGCCATATAAATTGACTGTCTTCACTGTTGGCTTAAGCTCTTTCGATAAATAGTCAACAGTCAACTTGAAGCTTTCCCGGCCCCATCCATGGTTGTTGAATGCCTCATAGTCCTCCGCAAGTTTAAGCAAACCAAGTGGTATGTTCAGACTTGTATCTTTTGCCTTAAGAACACATTGCTCAAACCAAACTAAACACAAGGTCTGCTTATGCTTTTTTGACATGGTTTTGGACTGCAAATGTACAAGCAGCTTATCTCCTTTGTAGCTTTTTCCAACTAACTCCACCAAACCAGTTTCACTCTTATCTTTTCCACCCTTTCCTACTTTCTTGGCTTCTTTGGTTGTCTTGCTAGTCCGGGCTGGCTTATTCAATACAACAGTAGGAAGCTCACAAGGATGACATCTAAGGCCAGTAACTATGACAAATTCTTTCAAGCCAAAGCACACCGGCATGCCACAGTAATTAATCCAAAGCTCATCCTTTACATCCGAAAGAATTCTACGCTTCATAAGCCCATATACCATTTTTATTTGAAACCGTGCACCGGTCTCTTCAGGCAAATCCAAATACACCCCAAAACAGCTTTTCCTAAAGAAATCCTCCAACCCCTGCTTTTTAAGAATTAGCCTAAACATATCAAAGTTCTTGCCCATGCCTGATTTGACCGTAAGATCAACGGTCAAATCATTATTTTCATTCAACGGCATCCTCATGGCATACTTGTCAATACTAAAAACCTTGACGACCTCAGCAATGGAAGGTCTATTATGATCTATGTCCAATCTACTAGAAGATTCTGCAATTAAATTGGCATTCACACTATTTCTTTTCTTTGTTCTTAATTCAGCTATGAACGTCGACAAGTGAACTGTATTTTCGGAAGTACTGCCCTTTTCATCATCTTCATCCAATCCATCTACTCCATCAGCACTTTCTTCAGCTTCTAATTCTTCTTCACTTTGTTCATTTGTATGTACTGCTTCTTGGCTCTGTACTTCCTCTCTTTCTGAGGATTAATTGTCAGTTTGGCTATCTCTTTCCTCTATATTTGTTGATTCAACAATAGATTTGCTAAATCAGCAAGATTCTCTAATGATGATTGCACTCTAGCTTTTATATTATCTCTATGACCCTCAGTTGATTTCTCAACTTTTCTTTTGGCTGGAGACATTTTATCTACACACAGGAGAAAAAAAAAGCTTCAACTGATTAGTGCATCATTCAAAGTAAACAGATAATAAGAAGTACAACATTTGATCAAACAAAATACAACAAGTAACAGAATTCCCCAACAACTGAAGAATTCGTTGCAACAAATGATGTAACTGTTACAACCATTGAATAGGTTGTTGCAACAGATTCTTCAGTTGTTGAATAAGTGATTAAGATGTTGTATATCTTCTACAAACACAACCAAATAACTGAAGCAATGTCCAACAGATTTATAGTTGTTGCAACATATTGTATAGTTGTTGCAACAAGTGTATAACTTGTTGCAACAACTATAAATCTGTTGGACATCTTCTACATACAAAACCAAAAGACTGAAGCTAAGTCCAACAGATTTGTAGTTGTTGCAACATATTGTATACTTGTTGTACAAAGTGTATAACTTGTTGCAACAACTATAAATCTGTTGGACATCTTCTACAAACATAACCAAAAGACTGAAGCTAAGTCCAACAGATTTGTAGTTGTTGCAACATATTGTATACTTGTTGCAACAAGTGTATAACTTGTTGCAACAACTAAAAATCTATTGGATATCTTCTACAAACAGAACCAAAAAACTGAAGCTATGTCCAACAGATATGTAGTTGTTGCCACATATTGTATACTTGTTGCAACAAGTGTATAACTTGTTGCAACAACTAAAAATCTGTTGGATATCTTCTACAAACAGAACCAAAAAACTGAAGCTATGTCTAACAGATTTGTAGTTGTTGCAACATATTATCTACTTGTTGGCACAAGTGTAGAAATTGTTGCAACAACTAAAAATTTATTGGACATAGCTTCTATAAACAGAACCACATAAATACTAGGACAAGAACAAAAAAACCATTTATTGGATATCTACTCCTAAACCCTGAACCATACCAGGACAACAACAGAAAAAAACCATTTATTTCACTACAAACACACAACAACAACAACAACAACAACAAAAACAGCAATAACAACAATAACAACAACAAGATGGATTTTATCCAAGCTTTTCCTAAACACTTAACCAAACCAAAACAACAAGCATCTACTTCCAAGACAACAGCCAAATCATCTACTACAGACACACAATCATACAAGTTAAACAAAATACACCAAATGTATGTGCAATAATTGTTTATCCTTTATTTTCCTAAACCATACCATAACAGGACAACACCAACACCAACATCAACACCAACACCAACACCAACACCAATACTAACACCAACACCAACAACAGTATTTCACTACAAATACACTAAATAGAGGTTTTTAAAGCAAGCAACCTCAGCAACTGTCTGCAATTGTCAAAAAAGTGCTGAAGTTGCTGCAGCAACTTACTCATCTGTTCGAAAAAGTCAACAAGATTGCAAGCTATTTTTTTGAAATCTTAAGGAGAACAAGAACAAGAACATCACAAAAAAACCATAATTTGAGAACAATGTACGCTATTTACAAATGCAAAAACCCCAACAAGTCAAACAAATACCCTAAATAAGGGTTTCTCGAATAAGGAACAACAAAATAAACAACATTGAAGACAAACCCATGTTCTGCTTCTTCTTCTTCTTCTTCTTCTTTTTCTACAACCAAAATCATCAATTTCTACCAAATAACTTTTGGAACAAGTGAAACAAAAACTTTACCTTGATATTAAAGAAGAAGCAGTAGCAGCGGCACCTATAGATGAGGGTGAAGAAGAAGATGACAAGAAAAGAGGAGAGATGAGAGACGTCTAAGTGAAGGAGATTAACTGTTTGCTTGGGAGTTTTGATTTTGAAATATGGAAGAATTGCGAGGGAGTTGTGGGGAGGGAACGGTTTGGGAAGTTTTGAATAATGGGTGGGTGTTTTGGGTTTTTTTGTAGTTTGTAAAAGTTTAAGAAGTTTTAAAAATTACATTTTGGACCCCAATCTTCTTAATCCCAAATTTAATTGGGTTTTGATGTGGGGTGGGCCCTACACGTCACCTTTAGTAATATGAAGACTTTTTAGTCACCTTCAGTTAATTCTTCCGGGTAACTTGCTGAGCTAAACTATAGCGAGTTGTCATCTTTCTCCAAAAGTACGCCTGAAATGACTTATGAACTTCATATCTCGATCAAAAGTAATAGTTCACGGAATTCAATGAAGGCGCACAGTCATTTTGAAATATAAGTAAGCAATACGAGACATATCACAAAACCTATGACATGGCACAAAGTGAGCCATTTTTTAAATCATGTCGACAATCATCATTATGGATGTCACGACCCAACTGGAGAGCCATGACTGGCATCTGGAGCTAACCTACCGAGCACCTCAAGATATACATGCATCACATAATTAAACCTGAGTTAGCCATAGTGCTGTCAAAAAAATGTCATAAACTGTGAGGGACACAAGCCCAAAAGAGACATATACATATCTACGTCATCAGACTGATCTCAAGTACACAAGCCGACTAGGCTATCAAAATGATATATCAAAATATAGACCGAAAAGGTCATAGAACGTCTAGCTGTACATATCTATCTACGAGCCTCTACAAGGAGTGCATGACATCATAAGGATGGGACAGGACCCGGCCATGCCCATATATACACAAAAGAATCATACCAACTAGAGTGCAGCTCCAGAACAAGTAGAGTGCTCCTGTACCAACACTGAGATGGTAGCCTAAGGATCTGTACCGTCTCCCTGTCTACCTGCAGGCATAAACGCAGTGTCCACAAATAAAAGGACGTCAGTACGAATAATGTACCGAGTATGTAAGGCATGAAGAACAACATAATAAAGATATGGAAATAACATGAGATAAGAGAATAACCTGTACATCTAAATGCCTCTTAAGGCGGATAACATGCATGCTTTATTTTGTTTAAAAACTTTTTCATACATACATATATATAATACCGTACCTGGCCATATAGGCTCGATGTCATCCGTACCCGACCATGATAGGCTCGGTGTTATCCGTACCCAACTGCAGTGGTGTGCACAATAGGTGTCCTACCCGGCCGACTATAGCGCGGCTCGGTGTGAGAAAATAGATATATATATATATATATATATATATATATATATATATATATATATATATATATATATATATATATATATATATATATATATATATATATATAAAGCATGCATGAGAGCTCAAAGAACCGTTATGACTCTATCGGAGTGACGTAAGGTCGGTAAACCTCCAATTACCATTATGGATCTATCATCATGAACATATCTCACCTTGAAGGAATAATAATCATAAGATGAGATCAACATCAATAAATAAGATCAATAACCATAAGATAAAGATCAATAATCATGAGCCGAAATCAACAATATCATAAGAGGATCAAGGACATAAGCTCCTAACATTTCTAAGAGTGAACTCATCATCGATACCATTTGTGTAGGTTCGTAACAATAGGGTCATGTCATAAGAAAGAAAGGGACATCCTTAGCATATATTGTCGTCTCCTTAACTACTCAACGCCTATCCTCCCATGCTTGTAAATCTACATTCAAGATGATTCATACTAAGGTTAAGTCTTGGAAACTCTAATAAGGTCAAACTACATTAATTGGTAGGCTAATGAAAATCGGATAGCATTTCCTTCGTATCATCTACTTCCACCAACTCCAAAACAACTCCCAAAACTACAATAAAACATCAACAATACCATAGCCAAAGGATTACATTCAAATTATGATCAATTCAGCCCCAAAACTTCTTTTCATAATCAATCCATAAAAACAACTTCAACACAACACCTTATAACCTTTTCTCCAATTTCTTTTCCTCAAATCTTAGCATAATTACCAAATAAACTCATAAACATGAAACTAAAATGAAATCTTACCTCAAAATTCGAAGAGCACTTCAATTCCAAGGTAACTTTACCTTAAAATACTCTCCCAAGCTTTTACAATAAGAAGAGACAAGTTTAAACCTCACTTTGAAACCCTAAGCACTTAAATCTTCAATTTGATCTTTGATTTTGGCTTGGAGAAATGTTTGAATATGTTTGGAGAGGTCTCTAGAGCCTTCTTGAACTTGGGGTTATGTTTAAAATGACTTAAAATGAAGAGGGGTCGTCATACTTAAAATCAGAAAAATTCCAGCGACATTACAAAATACTGGCCGTATAACATTATACGGCCAACTTTCTAGCCGTATAACATTATACGGGCTGTATAGTTGGCCATATGATGTCACCTCATGTTTCTTCTTCTCTATAAAATTTTAAAATTCTTAAATATGGTCCATATCTCAAAATATGGACCATATCCCAATTGTATGGTCCATATACTATATTTTCCAAAAACAACTTTTGACGAACCTTTCCGCTTCGATTCACTTATTCGCTAATCCTTCTGTAACTTACCAAATATGAATTTAAACACTTATAAGCATAAGTTAAGCATATCCAACCTCGTATGACCTCGAAGAAATTCCCGATGTCCAAAATTAAGACAACTAACGTACAATGAATCTTAATGTATAAAACTACAAGGTCTAACAATGAAGTCAGCTTTCATTGAGCCTTCGGCAATCCCAAAACAAACTCCATGATCACACCTTCCCTAAACGCTTTACGAATAGAAATGGTTTCTCATACTTTTATTTTGATTTTCATTCTTTGCTAAATGACAAATACGACACCTTTTGAATATGTGTCTCATTCCATTTTGGGGCAATAAAAGTTTTCCCTTACAAGAACTAAAGTTCTGTTTCTTCCAAAGTGTCTAGACAATCCTCTATTATGAGCTTCCTAAATTATAGGTGTTACGACCAATTTAAATTCGATTAAAAACACATCAAATAACCTTTTTGAAAACAGAGTCGGCACTTAACATTTGTTTCGGAAATTAGGAATATGTTTTGAGAAAAGAATTTAACCTTCGATCTTTTTTTTGAAAACCAGAGAAAAGTGTAAGGGTTAAAATAATTTTAAGAAGAAGGTGTTAGGCATCTCAAAAAATTCACAACTGCCCTTACCGGTGGAGTTTGAAATGTTGGGGCTAAAATAGTGTATTTTATTTGTAAAATGGGATTTGGAAGTCAATATTGTATAAATCGTGTTCTTTTAGCTCTTAATTATTTTAATAATTCAACTAGTGGACTAATCTTATATTTTGGCTATCTCTTTGCAAATGGTTATTTCTTTCAAAATGAGTATGTTCATGTGTTTTTAGACTTTCAGTTATTTAATATTTTTTTTTGATTTTCCATCCGGTATCCGATATCCGTATTGGGGCCCGACTAAATTCGGATACGCGTCGGAAAATTCCACATTGAGGGGAAATCGCTTTGTAACAAAGGCGACTCCGTACCCAAAGAGACTCGAACATGAGATCTCTAAATTTTTATGAATTTCTAGTTTATAACTATGAGAGATATGAAAATCACTAAGTTATTTTAACAAGTTTTGGATTTTAAATCCAATTTGAAAATGATTTAGGCTTTAGCACTTAATTATTCAAAATTAGTTCAACTAGTGAACTACTTTCAATAATTTGGTCAGTAAATTAGTGGCTTTTCCCTACATTTAAAAGAAGTTTAATGTATCTTAGAAAATAGATAATCTTGTAAAGTGGCTATTTGAGACTTCTAATCATCCAATTAATATGTGATTTATTTGGAATCCTTTTTCTTTAACCGCTCTTTCTCGTGATTTATGAAGTTGAATCATCCCTATAAGGAAATAACGTGCATCCCCTTCACACATGAGGATATAATCATAAAAGGAAGACTTGATTTTCAGTTTTCGAGTTTAAGAAAAGCGTTTCTATACTCAAAGAATTATAAGACGAAAGTAAGAGTCTTGTTCATAACTAGAGTAAGCAAGTAGCGGATCAATGCCAATCTCATTTGCTGTGAACCACTGTTATGAGAAACTTCTTTGTATCACCTACAACTATTTTCACGCTAGTAACGACTTATTCATACATGTCCTTTTATGACATTTATATATATAACGACTTGTTCGGTCGTTTTGAGTATTAAAAACTCTTTTTCGCTATATGACTCTTATCGTAGGTTTAAAATATGGACTATGAATTGAGGGACGGTTGGCATGGGTCACGAGACACCCAGATGCGTACTGAAGAAGAAAACCAAAAACTAGAGGCTTTGAGAAAAAATTAAAAAAAGAGTTGACCAAAGTCACCATTCAGGGTAAACAAACTCGAAATCTTGATTTGTAAGTTCCCATAGGCCCGGATGACAATTTATGACTTAATTTGATTGTTTTGAGGGGTCACGAGCAGCTCGGGAGTAATTCGGACGCTTAAGTTAAAAACTAGTGATTTCTAAGAATAAGAGTTGACCACGGTCAAGTAGTTGACCTTACGATCTTGAATTCATGATTTGAAAGTTTCAACAGGTTTGTATGATGATTCGTAACTTGTCCGCAAGTTTTAGTTAGATTCCAATGAGTTTTGGATGTGTTTTGAAAGTGTTGCATTCATATTTAATGTTCTTACACCGTTTTGAGCATAAACAGTACCGCATGAAGCATATGAGCTCTAAATAGTTTTTTGATCCATTAGATCTGTATCATGATTTCGGAATCATAGCAAAAATAATCGTCAAATCTCGAGATCGAGTGAGAGATCACATTCTTACTTTAAGAAGTTTTTGCTGAGTCTGGTGCGACTGGAATTGCGAGGTCTAATCAGCAAAGACGACTCAACAAAAGCGAAAGGGGCTTCACAAATGCGAAATTTGACTGCAAATGCGAAGGTGGGGTTCGCAATGTGAAGACATACCCTGGGTATAAAAGTTGGCAGATTTCAGGATTTTGGTATTTTCAATATTTTAGGAGCTACAAAGCTTGGATTGAGGAAATATTCGAAGTGATTTTCTTGTATAAATGTCGGGTAAGTGATCCTACATAATTTTTGGTCATTTTGGAAGAATAACCATTATTTTGTCATGCTTAGATCCATGGATTTGAATGTGAAAATTGAGAACACTCTAGAATTTCTCCCAAAAGCTCAATTTTTAGAATAGAAATAAATGAGGGACTAAGGGTTTTTAATACACAATTAATGAAATAACCAGGCCTGATACCGTTACAGCGGCTACGGGACCGCGGCGACAAATCATACCGCCACAACGGTTATCACCAAAAACACATGGCTTCCCCAACAGCATGGCAACCGCTATAGCAGTACGCTGGTGCGACCCTGGTGCCGCTATGGCGGGCACCAGTACCAGATTTCCCAAAATAATCCCAACTCAATCTCGAAATCTCGACTAATACCTGAGGCCATCTGCTCACAAACCACATACACAAACACACACAAAAACATGCTACGAATGCACCTGTGGCCTCGGAATTCCTAACGTAGGTCTCGTTGATCGAGTCAACCCCCGATACCTCAATTCCAATTTCCCAACCCAAGTCCCAAAATGTATCCGAGTGCATTGGGAACCGAACCAGATATACATACAAGTTCTAAAATACCATCCAGACCTCTCGGAATCGATGGATTTTCGAAAAAAGTTTGTTTTCCCAAAAGTCAACTTTGAGTCAACTCTTTTTCGCTTTCAGCCCAAATTTCACAAAAAGTCGCCCGAAATCAAATCTAAACATCTCGGGAAGCTTGTAAACAGTCCCCTCGGGTCAAAAGTGAGCTAACCAAGCTCGTGATAGGGTCGAAGGTGTCGGAAAGACTATAATGACCAAGCGAGTCGTTACATCAAATACCAGTTAAACCATCGCTCGTCCTCAAACGAAGAAGGGAAAAGAGCGGGGAAGTACCCTAACCCGCAATAACCGGGGATATCTCAACATATATCAGGCTTCTACTACTAGGAAAGATTCTCTTTGAACAAAACTGAACCCCAACAAATGACATAAGAACCATCAAAAAGGCAATTATCCAACATAGAAGCATGGAAGACCGAATGAACACCTGAACGGCCTGGTGAAAACTAACTCATAGAACCAAGGGTCCAACAACAGGTAATCTCAAACAGGCCAAAGCACTTCGGCTCACTTACAGGTCACAACTCTCTAAACTTAGCTCAAGCTCCAATTCTCATATCTCCATATTCGGATTTCTCTCGCAACTGATCCTCGAATAAACAAATCGCTTTACTCGAATTCTCTGATTTGCTAAAATTGTAACTCTGAATGCAATCAATAGGCCCCACAACCACTTTCCCAAACCAATTAAATCCTCTAAAACATGGTCACAACCATAGCCCATTCTGAACCGATGAAATACTCTGATTCCGCTAACCTTTCTTTCGCACTTACTAAAGTCGTTTCTCGTACCGTAATTTCTTAGAAACATATGAACACACATACCAAAATTCTTAACCCTTAACTTACTCTCCCCAGAAAGAATCCTTGATTCATCTGAGATCCTTACGCAATTCCATCAAAACTGATTTTTTTGACAGCCAACTTGGCTAGTTTCAAATCTTCTTAAACCTTCAAATCACAATACCGGAACCATACCACTGAATATCTCGTTGAGCAAACAACTGATCACTATAGAGACCTCTCGCATAACAATTCCTCCTCAAATCTATATTAGGCTCATTGTATACCCTCATTCTGTCCCAAATAACTATTTTCAGAAAGTATCATCAATCTACTAGAAAACCCTGACAAGCTTGGTAAATCTGTCATACCTCAAATCTGAGCCGAAACGCATCAAATCTTTAAATATCTTCCTGGAAATATACCCATAGACTATTAAGCTTAAATCGAACCATGCTGACCCTCAATGAATGCACATCTCTCGGACATCATCAATAGTCATTTGAACTAACTCCGAATTCCTAAAATAAATCACAGTCCTATCGCACTTCTGTGGCGGTCAATTCTAATCTTTTCCCCACGCATCACAAATCATGTCTATCACTTTCGACTCCACAAGTTAAATCCTATCCGAGTTATCAATTTAGTACTGAAGAGCTATACCTTACGATTTCAGTCTTCATGTTTCTCAACCTTTACCCGATACACAAATCCGATACAACCCCAAACTTTTTGACGCGAAACCTGAAGCCTCATATAGGAATTACACAGCCATCGAACCTCTCATAGTATCACCTAGATATGGCCGTAAATTCTCACACTGCCGCTCGAAATCTCACGGAATTACGCCCAAGTCTTTAATAACCAAAGCTCTTACCCAAACTGTCCAATCAATATTATTGCAACATACTGCATTACCACGAGTAAGGTCCCCCCCGAAAATATAACTTTACCCTTACATAATAGGAATTCCACAATCATTTCCCTTAAATCACGCTAACTCATTCACTGTAGAAGGTCACGAAACTTATCCGACGGTGTACCACCAAGCCACTTTTTATAAACCTCAACAAGTCAGTTCACTGAAATATGCTTCTCACTAGTCACGGATCACGAACCTCACGGAACTCTGTCACATCACATAGTCCATCCCTATAGATTTCCTTCTTAAGCTCTTGCGACATCCATATCTCAACTGGGAAATGCAAGAAGACGACACCACAATCCATACTGACCCAGAAATCCCCAAGATGTACCTTTTTCATATCGATTCACAATCATCTATACCTTTTCTCGACTCGCCAATTCCCACTTTTCTAATCACTTCGCGATCATCGATACCGTAAACAATCCTCGAATCCACTCCATCCAATACTACGTAATCATAAATCTTGCAAACTAGCCGAATTAATCCTGGAGAAAGGATCATACCACACACTCTGCACGTTAGCGTTTCCTTAATGCTTACTACTCTAAACTAAACACTCTTTAAATTCGGCGTGTCACACAACCATATCACTAATATCCTTATGTATCCCACTAAATCGTCCTTGCCCGAATTGCCTTACTCAATTTTCGAAATATATACCAAAGTTAACTCAGTTAACCCATCATCATCTATTCTATCATTTCAGGTACCCAGGTTTACTAATCCTCTACTCAAATCCTTAACGTTACTAGTCCTTGAAGAATAACCTCAATTATCGAATCTGAATACCTCTAACCACTTGCACGACTATCCCTTTTTATTCAATCACCCAAGCCGAGTAATAACATCATTAGTAGCGGGATCTAGTCAATTTTTACACAATGGATACAAGGTTCCCAACCTTAGTCCACCATTAATTTCTACTAGTCCATGACATAACCGAACATACAAGTTATCCATAAACACTTAAGCCCACTCTACACTGTCCAATCGCAACCAAACTCCCTTAACCTCTTACTTCAATGATTTCCTTTCTGCCCTTAACCTCGTAGACACCAATCAACCTCATCAGTCACACCCCTTACTGTACATCATGATATAATGTTCCTGCAATCCGACATGACTAAAGTACCCATATTACCTCACCTCAAGTCTTACGAACCTTAATTCCCTGAACCCAATAGCGAGATGCCTCATCGCAATCCTTCAATTCCCATATTTATTTCAAATCTCTTATTACTACCGACCAACAAACACTCAAATCCACTCGATCCTCTAAATTAATCATCCATCTAAGCCAAACGAACCACCAACCAAGATCCATATTTCTCCTCAAATCTAAGTGAAACAACCAGTAACTCCTCAAGTGCTTAACTCATCGCATACGCCCATATTTGAAGTCATTTCCGTCAGTCGATTACTAACTTCTCATAAGTCTACAACCTAGTCAATTTACCGATCAAACGATGTGCCCATAGCATTCACTTAATAACCGAGTATTCTTTTAACATCAACGAGCTCATATCAAGAATAACTTTTTGCACCAGTCATAACCTTATCTTGACAACCATGTCAGCTACCAATTTTTTTCTTCCCAATCTTACGAAAGTACTCATATCCAAGATATTCTAAGAAGTTTTGCTTCGCTACACACTTTCCACAAAAGCTTCTTTCATGTCCTTATTGTCAACTTCTTTTCTTTATTCCTGCGATCACAATACGTTTGCCCAATTCGATGGCCATCACCGTACACTTGTTCTCATATACTGAAGTCTAATACTCTACCGCTGCTGAATCATCGATCTGCCATTTGTACACCAGTGTCACGCACACCATCATTAAGCCTTGACGAGGCTGAAGTCAAACCAATCATATAATCAAGCAACCCATTATTGAAACATGGAGGCCCTGTAACCCTCTGAACTATCTTTTCGATTTCTCACGAACTTTCACAATAAACGAGTCTAATTGCGACTCCGCACAACAACGGAGTCTAATCGCGACTCCACATAATCGAATCCTCAGGCCATAACTAAAGACTGAACTTGATCACGTTCCAGAATCAGAATAACATATCTCGCACGCAAACCACAACACGCCGTAGATAAACCATTCGCATAAGAATTTAGGGATGACTTTCCACCCTCCGTAGGTGGTTAAGATAAGAAACTTCAGATACCAATCGAAATCGACTAGATACCAATTTGAATGAAGTCGCTCGAGAAAATGAAAGAATTGGAAGTTTCCTAAATGTCCTATAAACTCTTGTAGATAAGTACGGAGCTTATTGTACCTATCCACGAGACTCTACTAAACACGCTCTTATATTATCGACCAGGTAACCTAGGGCTCTGATACCAACTTGTCACGACCCAATTCAACTAAGTCGCACGGGTACCTACCTTTCCCACCTCGGTAGGCGGACCCTCAACCCAACAACAGTAAAAATACAAAGAATTACATAAATAAGCAGAATAAATAAAATCACATAAGCCTGACGATAATATTATAGAAAAAGTGCGGAAATAAGGAAATACACCCTAGAGTCTGGTCTAATCTGTACAAGAGCATCTAACTAAAATCTACAAGTCTTGAATATCAATAATACATCAAGTCTGAGTATGTCTTGGAATAGAAAATAAGACATAAATAAAAAAGAGTCTTCAAGGCGGCGGACGTCTCGTGCTCACCCTGTAGACTCTAAGCAACTCCTGGAGCGGCTATCAACTACGAGAAACAGAAGTAGATCCAACCTGGAATTATGCATTCATAAAAGAATGCAGCAAGTGCAGGTCAGTATAAAATCACAGTACTGGTAGGTATCATAGGCCGACTAAGTTTAGCTAACATAATTCAGAAAATAAGATAAGAATAAGCAGATAAATCAAAAAGTATAAGTCAAACACAAATCAGAAACTAAGTACACGTCATCACCTAGGTTATAACATCTAAACCCAAGTGTGTCAAGTCTTAATATAATCAATACGAATCCAAATGATACAAGTATATCATCAGATCGTCAACACAAGCCATAATGCAATGCAATGCAACAATGTCTGAATTGTGGATGCAATGCAATGCTGTGTGATATGTGAATGCAATGAAATGCTGTATACACATGTACTCCGGATGGAAGTATCGACGCCTCGGTAGCACAAGCCATGGGGGACCCGCGAAGTCCATGTACCACTTGTTTCGGATCTTTGCCCATGGAGGATTTTCATCTGCACAACCCGTAGAGGACCCGCAGAGTCCATGTACCACTTGTTTAGATATTTTCCCAACGGTAACGAGTCTCCGGATCTTTGCCCACAGAGGATTTTCATCAGCACAACCCGTAGAGGACCCGCAGAGTCCACGTACCACTCATTCAGATCTTTGCCCAACGATATCGAGTCTCCGGATCTTTGCCCACGGAGGTTCTTTATCAAATTATATTATGTAATATCACATCACCCAGAACCATTTCCCATCGGGTATTTAAAACAATTCTCTTATAGATACCAAAAGTCTTTCATTAATCAGTTCCAAACCATTTCCATCATGTATGAATGCATAAATGCTAAATCAATGCAATAAATGCCAACGAATATGCTATGGAAGTCATAACACTATAAGCCTTATCAAGACTTATATAAATCAACTCAACAGTAAGCGTGATCTCATCATCAACAGTCATTAGCAATATCACAAGTACCAAGCATGGGTACGCCAATAATATCATGAAAAGGCTACGCAAGCCATATAGAACACTATCCTCGTATCAATTGTCAACAAGTAAGATAATTCAATATCATGAAGAGGTTTAACAATAGCCTCCAATATATACCATCACCAAGTGGCATCAAGCCAACAACAATAGAACAAATCAAGTCACAACACAACGGGGTGGCAAGCCCTAATCACACAATAGGGCCCAACCCATGACAATATCCAACCCAACTTCATACCTGAAAGTTAACATGCTTTCTCCGATAATATTATCTAAATATATGCTTCGCTAAATGACGTCTCACCATAGGGTAAATCGTAACCTACCTGGAAGGCCGAACAGTAATAACACCAACAATCACTTCTTAGCCTTTCCTTTCCTCTGAGCCTCGAGATCAAGAAAGTCTAGGCATATGCGAATCATGGAATTAGAATCAAGAAAAATATCAAAACCAACCCTACTTCTATCAAGACCCAAATCCCTAACCTATGGAATAGGGTTTATGAACTAGAAGGGTGGAATTATGGATCTAAAGGTCCCAACATGAAATTAAACCTCTAAGTAATCAATTCCCATAATTAGCAAGCTAGAATAATCAACAAATCATTCTAATTCGGATTCTAGGCAAAACCCCCAAATTTGGGTATAAACCCTAACTTACAATTCCATAAATTAACTTCTAATTAGGAAGAAGTTATGAAATAAGGGTTCTAATCATAAATTCAATGCTTAAAGAAGCTAACTCAACCAACAAATCAAGATTTAGAAGCCTAGATAGAATATCCATTAAACCCACTTTTAATCTTCATCAATTAATGAACTAATGAAGACGAAATGGATTCTAGGATAATTAGGGGTAATGTGATAGCAAGGAGATTAGAAGGACTTACCACCAAGAATCTTCTCCAAGAACACTCTAGAGTTGCTGCCAAAAGCTCAATTTTCGGAATAGAAATAAATGAAGGACTAAGGGCTTTTAATACACAATTAATGAAATAACCAGGCCCGATACCGATACAGCGGCTACGGGACCGCTACGGCGGTCCTGCCTCAGCGAAAAATCATACCGCCACATTGGTCATCACCAGAAACACATGGCCTCTCCAGCGGCATGGCAATGGCTATAACGGTGCAGCTGGTGCTACCCTGGTGCCACCATGGTGGGCACTAGTACCAGATTTCCCAAAATAATCCCAATTCAATCTCGAAATCCCAACTAATAGTTGAGGCCTTCTGCTCACAAACCACATATATAGATACATACGAAAACACGCTAACAAAGCATTCGTGGCCTCAGAATTCCCAACGGAGGTCTCGTTGACCGAGTCAACCCCCGATACCTCAATTCCAACTTCCCAACCCAAGTCCCAAAATGCATCTGAGTGCATTGGGAACCAAATCAGATATACATACAAGTTCTAAAAGACTATCCGGACCTCTCGGAATCGTTGGATTTTCGAAAAAAAGTTTATTTACCCAAAAGTCAACCCTTTTTCACTTTAAGCCCAAACTTCACAAAAAGTCAGCCGAATCAAATCGAAACATCTCGGGAAGCGTGTCAACAGTCCCTTCGGGTCAAAAGTGAGCTAACCAAGCTTGAGAAAGGGTCAAAAGTGCCAAAAAAACTATAACAACCAAGCGGGTCATTACACTTACAATAACGCTTATGCAAGCCTCACCTTTGACTACCCCTAGCCAAGCACAGTTATACTGTTACACCTTGGAAAATTCCCCATTAACGTACAGTGAATAGGCTAGTGAAGAGAACGACGTATACGATGTTGTGATAAGAAAGAAATAGCATTTGATGATCCTAATCGAGATTCAAAGTCATTTGACGTAAGGGAAGAAGGTTGTTAAGGAAAGTAAATGATATGTTACGTGTCGGGTAAGAATTATGAGTGACGCGTTAACGATGGCGTAATGATGTCTTAGAGAAGAGTGATAATGTCCCTTAGATTGGTATCAAGGTGTTAAACAAGTGTCAAGAAAGTTCCATAAGGATTGGAGATCAAACGAGCCAACGAGAAAGAGTTCGGATGAACTGGCATTCTACGGCCCAAAATACTGGCCGTATGTGTTGCCGTATAATTAGCCCAGAATATCATACCTCTCTGGACCAAACATACGGCCAAACATACGACCCGTATAAAATGTACGGACCATATGTTGGTCCGTATATCTTGGTCGGGATAGATTTTAAGTGTTAAAATATAAGGACCCTCTCTCATTAATTCATTTCATCTTCACTGCTCCACACACCAAGAAACCTCTAAAACTTTCTCCATTATTCATCCACAAGAAACCAAGGGAAAACCATGATCAACTATACCAAATCCACGAAATCAAGTGTATGAAACCTAATAAAATTTCATCTACACCAAGAAATCTCAAAGGAAGTGGACTAGGGTTTTTGTGCAAGAAGAGAATTCCCACTCAAGGCTTATTCTTCCATTATCTAAGGTGAGTTTTATGATCATTCCTTGTTGTTTAAGGTGTTGAAAGTTAAAAACACTTGGATTGTAGAAAGCTATAGGAAATGGGTCATGAATGTGGGAATAGTGACATTGTTGGGTAAAGGTTTGGATTGAGTCATGATTATTGATATATTGTGATTGTAAATGTGTTATGAATGAAATTTAAAACATGGAATAAGTATTATATGTGAGAAAATGCGATAATGAATTATGACCATAATTATGGAGAAATTGGAGTGAAATGGCGAAATGCGGATAATGTAGATGAATGATGATTGTTTCCCATGATATTGTAAATGTTGTTATGGTTGTTTGGGAGTTGAAATATGATATGGAGAAAGTAGTAGAAACAAAGGAAATGCTGCCCAATTTTCTTTAGCCTTAGTAAGCACGTTTAAGTAATCGATTAGCTAATGTTCATGCGACTTTTCTTGAAGGTAGAAACGTGGGCATTGAAGGAGAACAAACAAGCGATAGAATAGTTAAACGTAAAAGGTATGTGAGGCTAGTCCTTTCTTTCTATGGCATGGATCCGATGGTATGATTTTTCGTTCATCTCCTTCAATCCTTTATATCTCGGAAAACTAATAGCCTAGGTTCATGAATAGCCATATGAGATGAGAGATATATTATGAGTTCAATAACGATGATCATGAGTTAAGTATAAAGATTCTAGAGTTCATGATATGATGTTCCTATAACGCCAATGATGTCATTTATCGTATACACTCACCTTATATATTATTTCCTTCAAGGTGAGGCAGAATACCATTAAGTTAATGATGTCATATATTGTATACACTCACCTTATATATTATTTCCTTCAAGGTAAGGCAGAGTACCATAAAGTTAATGATATCATCTATTGTATACACTCACCTTATATACTACTTCCTTCAAGGTGAGGCAGAATACTTCTAAATGTTCCATAATGGAATCGGGGGTTCATGACCTTAGGTCACCTCGATAAAGTATAGCTATCTTGGAGTTATTATACATGCATTATGATAAGTATATGTTGATGATATTACACCATGCCTATATGGACAGGCAGACACACCACTGCAGTGGGCAGCTTATACCCCGGACGCGAGAGGCCTGGACGCAGGTTAATTATTATCACACCGTACCTATATGGACGGACAACTTATACATTTATGCATACATGACATGACGACGATTATGAAGTAAGCCAGCATGCATTATTTCTTTATGATGGACAGTCAGTTACAGTTGCTCTTTATTTGATGCTTCCTTTATCTCATTGACATGTTATTATTACCTATGCCTCTCATACTCAGTACAATGTTCGTACTGACGTCCGTTTTCTCTGGACGCTGTGTTCATGCCCACATGTAGACAGGGAGGTGATCTTGATCCAGACTCATAGGAGCTAGTAGCTGATTTGAGAGCACTCCATTGTTCCAGAGGTGCCTTTGACTATTCTTTTGTGTATATATATATATATTTTGGGCACGACTGGGTCCTGTCCCGTCCCTATGTCTAGCTCTCTAGTAGAGGCTCGTAGATACGCAGGTGTGGGTTATATGGTCTCACGAAGTTCCTATTGTACATATATATATATATATATATATATATATATATATATATATATATATTATCATTTTGATAGCCGAAAGGCTTATGTATATAAAAGTATTTATGTTTCCAAATGAAAAATGATTTTTCTTATTATATGAGTATGATGAGTAGTAGAATGAGTGGTGCTCGGTGGTTAGCCACGGGTACCCGTCACGGCCCCTATTCGGGTCGTGATAAAAGTGGTATCAGAGCAGTTCAGTCCTAGGAAGTGTCTATGAGCCGTGTCTAGTAGAGTCTTGTTTATAGTGTGTTGCGCGCCACACTAATAAACAAGAGGCTACGGGGCATTTAGGAAAAATGACCATCTTTCATCTTAAGAGATCGTGCGATAGAGCTGTATTATAAGATTTCCTCCTCCCTAATAGTGTGGTATGATTTCAGAAATGCCGCCAAAGGGAAACGTTACCGCCACCCAGAAGGGCAAGACTACAACAAACAGGCGGGTAGAAAAAGAGCCGTCAATGAATGTAGAAGAGGGCGAATCATATAATGAGGCTCCATCTAATACTTCCTCCACCCCGCCCAATGTAGAATAACAAGGAGGAGCTTCAACTCCAGTTCCTCCACCAGTCGCTTTGGGTCAACAGGTGACTGAAGCCATTCATCTATTGACACAGTTAGTTGCTGCCCAGGCACTGCGGCAGAATGTGAGTTCAAGTGATCGGGAAGCTAGTACCAGAGCCCGTGATTTTATGAGTTTGAATCCTCCGGAGTTTTTCGGGTCAAAGCCGGATGAAGACTCGTAAGGTTTTATTGATGAGATGCTGAGAACATTGAGGATTATTCATGCCTCCGAAACTGAATCTGTGGAGTTGGCATCTTATAGACTCCGAGATGTGGCAGTATTGTGGTTCAACAATTGGCTAGCATCAAGAAAAGAAAATGTGCCTCATCCTGTGTGGCAAGAATTTGTAGATGCTTTCATCCGTCACTATTTGCCACCCGAGGTCCGCCGAACTAGAGCGGATAAGTTCTTAAATCTAAAGCAGGGAAATATGAGTGCCCGGGAATATAGTCTTCAATTTAATTCATTGGCTAGATATGCCTCGACTATGGTGGCTGAGATGGGAGATAGGGTACACAGGTTTGTGAGTGGCTTAGGGCCACATTTATTTAAGGATTGTTTAACGACTTCGTTGCAAGACGGGATGGATATTTCCCGAATAAAAGCCCATGCCCAGAATTTAGAAGGACAACAACTTTCGCAAAGGGGTGATCGTGATATCGATAGAAGGCAAAGCAAGAGGGCCAGATCTATGGGGGCAGGAAGTGATTATAGAGGGGGATCAAGGCAGACACATCCTAGACACTCAGGCCAGTCGGTGACCAGTGCACCTCCTCGCTTTGCGGGTAGGAGATTTGATCGCTCCTTTCATTCAGGACAGGGTCAGAGTTTGAGGGCCACAGATTCCCAGTTTGGGGGAGATTATAGCCAGAGGAGACCCCCAGTATCGCAATGCAGCCAGTGCGGTAGGTTACATTTTGGACGGTGTCGCCAGGGTTCAGATGCTTGCTATGCCTGCGGTCGGATTGGGCATATGATGCGAGATTACCCGTCGATGAGTGGTAGAGTTATGGTTCAGCCCACAGGATCAGTGGCTGGTTCATCTTCAGTGCGCCCGGTAGGGCAGACTCCCCAGATATCAGCAGGTCGAGGTAGAGGCAGAGGGGGAGCATCTACTTCAGGTGCCACTCATCCCCGAGTGTATGTTTTAGCCGGACGACAGGATCTTGAGTCCTTCCCGGATGTGGTTACAGGTACATTATCCATATTTTCCCATGATGTGTATGCATTGATAGATCCGGGTTCTACCTTATCTTATATTACTCCATATGTTGTTGGTTGTATTGGGGTGAAACCTGAGCCAATTAAACCTTTTGAGGTATCTACTCCGGTTGGTGATCCCGTGATAGCTAGACAAGTGTATAAAAATTGTGTACTTGTGATATGCAATCGCCAGACCACAACTGATTTAATTGAGCTGGAAATGTTAGATTTCGATGTGATTATGAGTATGGATTGGTTGGCCTCATGTTATGCTAATGTTGATTGCCGAATGAAAGTGGTTCGATTTCAATTTCCAGGAGAGCCCATGCTTGAATGGAAGGGTAATACAGCATCTCCAAAAGGTAGGTTTATTTCCTACCTTAAGGCAAGAAAGATGATAGCTAAAGGATATATTTATCATCTAGTCCGAGTTCATGACACTGAAGCAAAGTCGCCAACTTTCTAATCCGTTCCAGTTGTGAACGAATTTCCGGATGTATTTCCAGATGAACTTCCAGGTCTTCCTCCAGAAAGAGAGATTGATTTCGCCATTGATATGTTGCCGGACACCAAGCCTATTTCTATTCCTCCGTATTGAATGGCTCCGGCAGAACTGAAAGAGCTAAAGGCACAGTTAAAAGATTTTCTTGAGAAGGGGTTTATTAGACCCAGTTCATCACCATGGGGAGCACCAGTCTTGTTCGTGAGAAATAAAAATGGTTCCCTATGAATGTGCATCGATTATAGGCAGTTGAACAAGGTGATGATAAAGAACAAATATCCTCTCCCAAGGATTGATGATTTATTTGATAACCTACAGGGTGCCAAGTGGTTTTCCAAATAGACTTGAGGTCAGGTTATCATCAAGTGAAAGTTAAAGAAGAAGATACTCACAAAACAGCCTTCAGAACAAGATATGGCCATTATGAATTCCGGGTGATGTCGTTTGGGTTGACTAATGCTCCGGCAGCGTTCATGAATTTGATGAATAATGTATTCAGGCCACTCTTGGATTTATTCGTGATAGTATTCATTGACGATATTCTGGTGTATTCTCGCACAGAATCAGAACATGCAGATCATTTACGTATTGTTCTTGGAATTCTTCAAACCCGAGAATTATATGCCAAATTTTTAAAGTGCGAGTTTTGGCTGAATTCTATAACATTTCTGGGCCATGTTATTTCAGATGATAGCATTCGAGTCGACAGTCAGAAAATTAAAGTTGTGAAGACTTGGCCAAGGCCTATGACGCCTACAGAAGTCCGTAGTTCTCTGGGATTGGCAGGTTACTATAGAAGGTTCGTAGAGGGAGTTTCTTCTATTTCAGCCCCATTGACGAAGCTAACCTAGAATTCAATTAAATTTTAGTGGAATGATGCTTGCGAACGCAGCTTCCAAGAGTTGAAGGACAGATTAACCTCAGCTCCGGTCTTAACACTTCCCGAAGGGCCAGATGGTTATGTTGTGTAATATGATGCTTCTGGTGTTGGGTTAGGATGTGTGTTAATGCAGCACGGTAGAGTCATTGCTTATGCTTTGAGACAGCTGCGGAAACATGAAAAGAACTACCCAACTCATGATCTCGAATTGGCTGCAGTCATTCATGCATTAAAAATGTGGAGACATTACTTGTATGGTTTGCATGTCGATATTTATACAGATCACAAGAGTCTTCAGTACATTTTCAAACAAAAGGAGTTGAATCTGCGGCAGAGGCGGTGGTTAGAATTGTTGAAAGATTATGATACGAGCATTTTGTACCACCCCGGAAAAGCAAATATAGTAGCCGATGCGCTTAGCCACCGATCAATGGGCAGTCTATGCGAAGTTCCTTCGGAAAAGAAAAAATTAATTCATGGGCTCCATCAACTAGCTAATCTTGGAGTACGTGTAATTGATTCGGGTAATGTAGGAATTGATATAACTGATCCCACAGTTTCGTCCCTGAATACGGAAGTGAAGGAGCGTCAGTATGAAGATCCTCATTTGTGCCATTACAGGGACACATCTCATGAAAAAGAGAAGTCCCCATTTGAAATTTCTGTGGATGGAATTCTTAGATACTAAGGTAGGCTATGTGTGCCGAATGCTGCGGAGTTGCGCCGTCAAATTCTAGAAGAAGGCCATTATTCTCGGTATTCTATTCACCAGGTGAAACCAAGATGTATCATGATCTCAAGTTGATATATTGGTGGGACGGCATGAAGAGAGACATAGCAAAATTTGTAGCTCAGTGTCCAAATTGCCAACAAGTGAAAAACGAACATCAAAAGCCAGGAGGATTATTGCAAGCGATGGAAATCCCTACTTGGAAGTGGGAAGTGATCAACATGGATTTTATTGTGGGGTTACCCGAGGCAAGTATGATTCTATATGGGTGATCATGGACAGGCTCACGAAAGCGGCTCATTTTCATCCAGTCAGAACCACACACTCAGCGGAAGACTATGCAAGGTTGTATCTCAAAGAAATTGTGCGACTCTATGGTATTCCACTATCCATTATCATAGATAGAGGAGCGCAATTTACAGCCAAGTTCTGGAAATCCTTCAAAGAGGGTCTAGGTACCCAAGTGAAGCTTAGTACGACATTTCATCCGCAGACTGATGGACAAGCCGAACGTACTATTCAGACCTTAGAGGATATGCTAAGGGCCTGTGTTCTATATTTCAGTGGTAGTTGGGATGATCACTTACCTCTAATCGAGTTTGCATACAACAATAGTTACCATTCCATTATTCAAATGACTCCGTATGAAGCTTTATATGGAAGGAAGTGTAGATCCCCAATTGGATGGTTTGAAATAGGAGAAGTACAGCTAATAGGCCCTGAATTAATTCAGCAAGCGGTAGAAAAAGTCAAGGTGATCCGAGATCGATTGTTGACGGCCCAAAGTCACCAGAAATCTTATGCGGACAACCGCCGGCGAGACTTGGAATTTCAGGTTGATGATTGGGTATTTTTTAAGGTGTCGCCAATGAAAGGGGTGATGAGATTTGGCAAGAAAGGGAAATTAAGTCCTCGAAACATTGGACCCTATAAAATTATCCGTAAGGTGGGTCATGTAGCCTACGAATTGGACTTGCTTTCAGAACTTGAATAAGTCCATCTAGTTTTTCATGTCTCCATGCTCCGCAAGTGTGTTAGAGATCCTACGAGGATTGTCCCAAGAGATGATGTTCAAGTGACAGAAAAGCTAGCATACGAATAAGTGCCCAATGCCATCTTAGACAGGCAAGTACGAAGACTTCAAAATAAAGAAGTAGTTTCGATCAAAGTCTTGTGGCGAAACAACAACCGAGAAGAAATGACTTGGGAAGCAGAAGAGAAAATGAAATCCACATATCCGGACTTATTCCAACCCCCAGGAGAGATTCAAGATGAAACACTAACAATATGAGGTATGTACGCTTTCTTTTCATGCTTTTGATCGTGTGTGGCCAATTTATAGTTCTATTATATTATGGCCCTGTGAGGTAATATTATTATGGGTTGTTGTGACAGGATGGTAGAGCCACATTACAGGGGAAACTCTAGCAAAATTTTTGTAGAATTCTCGAGTGTTTAACATTCGAGGACGAATGTTCCAAAAGAGGGGAAGAATATTACACCTTGGAAAATTCCCCATTAACGTACAGTGAATTGGCTAGCAAAGAGCACAACGTATACGATGTTGTGATAAGAAAGAGATAGCATTTGATTATCCTAATCGAGATTCAAAGACATTTGACGTAAGGGAAGAAGGTTGTTAAGGAAAGTAAAGGATATGTTGTGTGTCGGGTAAGAATTATGAGCGACAAGTTAATGATGGCGTAATGATGTCTTAGAGAAGAGTGATAATGTCCCTTATATTGGTATCGAGGTGGTAAACAAGTGTCAAGAAGGTTCCATAAGGATTGGAGATCAAACGAGCCAACGAGAAAGAGTTCGGATGAACTGGGCATTATACGGCCCAACATACTAGCCGTATAAATTATACTTGCCGTATGTCTGGTCGTATAATTAGCCCAGAATATCATACCTCTCTGGACCAAACATACGACCAAATATACGGCCCGTATAAAATGTACGGACCGTATGTTGGTCCGTATATCTCGGTCGGGACAGATTTTAAGTGCTAAAATATAAGGACCCTCTCTCATTAATTCATTTCATCTTCACTTCTCCACACACCAAGAAACCTCTAGAACTTTCTCCATTATTCATCCACAAGAAACCAAGGGAAAACCATTATCAACTATACCAAATCCACGAAATCAAGTGTATGAAATTGTTACACCTCAGAAAATCTTCCGTTGGTATGCAAGTGAATGAACTAGTGATGAGTACGAGTGTACGATGTTTCCACGAGTAAGAAATAACATTTGACGACCCTAAGTGAGATTCCGAAGGCAATCGCAATAAGAGAGAGGTTATGCTCCATAATGAATAATTATAGGTTTTGAAAATGTGAAAAGTTGCAAGTTTGCATTCTGGCCAGTTGGTCGTAAAATGAAATACGGACCGTAAAGTGGTATACGGTCCGTAAACTGCCATGTCGTATTTTGGCTTCCAAAACTTCAACTTTCTGCCAAATGAGCAAATGGTTAAAAATGACCCAAAATACGGACCGTAAAGTGGTTTACGGCCCGTAAAAAGCGTCCGTAAATCACCTCCTCTCAGTTTGAGTTTTTGGTTCTGATATGATTAAATACGACCACGAGGGACGGTCTGTAAACTGGAATATGGACCGTAAACCAAGTTTACGACCACTGTGCACTTCAAATCAGATTTTTAAGTCATTAAATAAGGGGACCAAGGCTTATTTCATTTCACTTCTACATCACACCCCTTCTCTATAGAACATCTCTCTACATATATTCCACAAGAATTCAAGGATATTTGGAGATCAACAACATAAATCAAGGGAATCAAGTGTAAGAAAACCATCAAGATAGTCCAAGGTCAAGAAATCCAAATGGAGATAAACTAGGGTTTTGCCCAAAGGGGAGTATTATCAACTAAAGCTTGTTCCTACAACATTTAAGGTAAGATTCATGATATTTCTATGTTGTTTAAGGTAGTTAAGAGTTGAAATACTTGGATTGTAGAAGAGTATAGAAAAATGAGTCATGAATATGGAATAATGTCATTTTGAGAAATAGTATGAATTGAGCTATGGGTCTTGATGTATTGTGATGTAAATACGATATAAATGATGTTGAGAACATGAGATGAACAATGTATGTAAATGAACGTCGTGTGTGTTATGGCCATGGTTATGGATGAATTGAATGTAAGTCTAGAAATATAGATAATGTGAATGAGTAATGGCTATTGTTATGGCATCGTGAATTTATTATTAACGTTTGGGAGTTGAGATACGTTATGGAGGAGATGCTATCCGATTTTCTCTAGTTTTAGTCATAGATGCTAGCTATCGATTCTAATGATAGTATGACTTTAATGAAGGTAGAAACGCGATCGTTGAAGGGGAACGTACAAGCGATAAATAGTCGAACGGAAAGGTATGTAAGGCTAACCTTTCTTTCATAAGGCATGGTTCTTTGGTCAAACGTCTAAATCTTTTATATGACTACGATTTCTTCAAATGACTTGATCTTCCGAGCTAGTAAGCTCACGATCCTCGATACACTACGATTGTACTAGATCCCTCGTATGACGAGTACGCCTAGAAAGATAGACGTGACGAATGACAATAATAGTAATGATGATGATAAAGGTGCCTACGGGCTATTGTATGTACGTGTGCCTATGAAGGGCTATAATAAGACCCCGAGCTTATGATGCCGGGTAGAATGTATGTATATGAATATGTATAGAGTATGTATATGATTATGAAACGCGCGCGCACTTCTGCAGAAGGTACGGATAACCCTGAAGCCTTGGTAGGGCCAGGTAGGTATAACCTTGAGCCTTGGTTGGCCAAGTATGTATGAAACACTGATCTTTCATGGTCGGGTACGCTATATAAAGGCTATATGTATATGTATATATATGACATCAATATGAGTACGAATATGTTGAGTATATGTAAATGTTGCGCAAAGGCTATGTATATGAGATGTAGACGATATGAATATGAGTATGAATACGAATGAATAAGACTATGTATACGGATACGCGATAAGAAAGAAACGTCCCTATGGAAAGCAAGTAAGTGCCATGACGACGATGTTATTGTCTTCCCTCTTATGTTGTTTCATATGTTATTTATTACGCTTTTATATTGATGATGATCATGCTTTACATACTCAGTACATTCTTCGTACTGACGTCCTTTTCTTTGTGGACGCTGCGTCATGCCCGCAGGTGGCCAGGGAGACAGAGTTGATTCGTAGCTACATTCTCAGTGATTACATAGCGGTGCTCCATTTCATTCGGATCCATAGCTTTGGGTACTTATTATTTTGTGTACGTATTATGGGCATAGCGAGGTCCTGTCCCGCTTATGTGTTATGTTATACTTTCCTTAGAGGCTCGTAATCGCGTGTATATGGGTAGATATGTCTGGCCTTGTCGGCCTATATTTTGTATATCATTTTGTTGGCCTCGTCGGCCTATGTACATTGACGTGGCATAAATGCCTATGATGATATAAATAATCTTGTTGTCCAAGGGGACTAGTATGATGGATGAATAGAAATGTATGTTTTAAATATATGGCTCACCTAGATATTATGCAAACTTCTGTCAAGGGGTGCCCGAGTGGGATAGCATCGGGTGCTCGTCGCGGCCCCTTAGTTGGGTCGTGACAAAAGTGGTATCAGAGCAGTTCAGTCCTAGGGTGTGTCTACGAGCCGTGTCTAGTAGAGTCTTGGTTATGGGTGTGTTGCGCGCCACACTTATAGACAAGAAGCTGCGGACATTTTAGGAATGAATGACCTTCTTTCTTCATAAGAAATCGTATGGTAGAGCTATGATATAAGAAATTCTTGTTCCTTAATCGTGTGTTGTGTATTTAGGAGATGCCTAGAAAGAGAAAAGCTACAGCAGCCCAAAAGGGCAAGACGGTGGCAGAAAAACGGGCGAAAAAAGCACCGCCACCGGTAGTAGAGGAAAATGAGTCCCAGAGTGCGGCTCAATCTCAGTCCTCCCAGACAGTGCCTATTACTGAGGAGCATGAGGGAGCCTCCGCCCCAGCTCCAGCACCTCCAGCTCCAGCACCTCCAGCTCCTCCACCAGATGCTTCGGGCCAAGATGTGAAAGAGGCCATTAATTTGCTGACTCAATTGGTTGCGGCCCAGACTCAGAGGCAAAGTTCAGGGCCAGGTGATAGGGCTGTTAGAGCAAGGGCCCGTGACTTCATTACTTTAAACCCTCCGAAATTCTTTGGGTAAAAGTTGGAAGAGGACCCTCAGGATTTCATTGATGGTATGTTGAGGACGCTTCGATTGATACATGCTTCGGACACCGAATAGGTGGAGTTAGCGTCATATAGATTAAGAGATGTCTCGATCCAATGGTATATAGTCTCGATGGCTTCACGGGGAGCCAATGTACCTCTCCCGGTATGGCAAGAGTTTGTTGATGCTTTTCTCCGACATTACATGCCTCCAGAAGTTCGGCGAGCTAGAGCCGATAAGTTCTTAAATTTGAGGCAAGGTAGCATGAGTGCTCTAGAGTATAGTCTCCGCTTTAATTCCTTGGCTAGGTATGCTTCGGCCATAGTAGTAGATATGGGTGACCGGGTACACCGATTTGTGAAAGGCCTATGGCCACATTTGATGGATAGATGCTTGACTGCGTCCCTTCAGGACGGTATGGATATTGCACGCATTCAGGCCCATGCTCAAAACTTAGAAGAAAGCCTGCAACAGCAAAGAAGGGAACGTGAGCAAGATAGGGGCCATAACAAGAGGGCCAGATCTTCGGGTCCGATGAGTGAGATTAGAGGTGGGCACAGGCAGCAGTTTCCTAGGCATTCAGGCTACTCTATGACCAGTGCACCTCCACGGTTTTCAGGCCAGAGATTTGATAGATCTGCTCGTGCGGGGCCGAGTTCGAGTTCTTCAGGGTCCCAGTTTAGAGGTGATTCGGGTCAGGCAAGGCCGCCCGTGCCACGATGTTCCCAGTGTGGGAAGTTGCATTGGGGTCAATGCAGATCGGGTTCAGATGGTTGCTATTCATGTGGTTGACCAGGCCATATCATGTGTGATTGCCCCTCGGTTCATGGTAGGGGTAGGACCCAGCCCTCAGGGTCAGTAGCCGGATCTTCATCTTCTATGTGCCCTATGGGGCCAGGTTCACATGCGCCAGTTGGCCATGGTAGAGGCAGAGGGAGAGATCCCACTTCTAGTGGTCCTCAGTACCGTACTTATGCTTTGGCTGGACGCCAAGATCTTGAGTGTTCTCCTGACATGGTCAAAGGTATATTATCGGTATTCTCTCATTATGTATATGCTTTGATTGATCCGGGCTCCACATTGCCCTATGTTACTCCATATATTGCGGGTCGATTTAAAGTCGAGCCGGAGTCGGTCAAACCTTTTGAGGTGTCTACACCCGAGGGTAAATCGGTAATAGCTAGCCGAGTATATAGAGATTGTGTAGTTGTGATATGTGACCGCCGAACTATAGTTGACTTGCATGAACTAAAGATGGTAGATTTTGATGTCATTATGGGCATGGATTGGTTGGCTTCTTGTTATGCCAATGTTGATTGTAAAATGAAGATGGTTCGTTTCCAGTTTCCGGGAGAACCAGTTTTAGAATGGAAAGGGAATAAGGCATTACCAAAAGGTAGGTTTATTTCCTATATAAAGGCAAGGAAGATGATCACAAAGGGATGTATTTATCACCTAGTGCGAGTTCAAGATATGGAAGCTAAATCGCCAACCCTTCAGTCAGTTCCCGTAGTAAATGAATTTTTGGATGTGTTCCCGGAAGAGCTTCCAGGCCTTCCTCCCGAGCGGGAGATTGACTTTGCTATTGATGTGTTGCCAGACACTAAGCCTATATCTATTCCTCCTTATAGAATGGCACCTGCAGAATTGAAGGAGTTGAAGGAGCAATTGAAAGATTTGCTTGATAAAGGATTTATTTGGCCTAGTTCGTCCCCGTGGGGAGCACCCGTATTGTTTGTCCGAAAGAAAGATGGCTCCTTGAGAATGTGCATTGATTATCGGCAATTGAATAAGGTGACGATTAAGAATAAATATCCTTTTCCGAGAATTGATGATTTATTTGACCAATTGCAAGGTGCCAAGTGGTTTTCAAAGATTGATTTGAGGTCCAGGTATCATCAAGTGAGAGTAAGGGAGAAAGATATCCCTAAGACAGCCTTCAGAACAAGAAATGGTCATTTCGAGTTCCGGGTGATGTCATTTGGGCTAACTAATGCACCGGCAGTATTTATGGCTTTGATGAACAATATGTTTAGGCCCTTCCTGGATTTATTTGTGATCGTATTTATTGATGATATCTTGGTGTATTCTAGATCCGAGGCAAAACATGCGGATCATTTGCGCACTGTCCTTGGAGTTCTTCAGACTCGAGAGTTGTTTCAAAGTATTCCAAATGCGAGTTTTGGTTGAACTCAGTTGCATTTCTGGGGCATATTGTTGCAGCCGATAGTATATGTCAATGTTGAGTATATGTAAAGGTTGCGCAAAGGCTATGTATATGAGATGTAGACGATATGAATATGAGTATGAATACGAATGAATAAGACTATGTATACGGATACACGATAAGAAAGAAACGTCCCAATCGAAAGCAAGTAAGTGCCATGACGACGATGTTATTGTCATCCCTCCTATGTTGTTTCATATGTTATCTATTACACTTTTATATTGATGATGATCATGCTTTACATACTCAGTACATTCTTCGTACTGACGTCCTTTTCTTTGTGGACGCTGCGTCATGCCCGCAGGTGTCCAGGGAGACAGAGTTGATTCGTAGCTACATTCTCAGTGATTACATAGCGGTGCTCCTTTTCATTCGGAGCCATAGCTTTGGGTACTTATTCTTTTGTGTACATATTATGGGCATAGCGGGGTCCTGTCCCGCTTATGTGTTATGTTATACTTTCCTTATAGGCTCGTAGTCGCGTGTATATGGGTAGATATGGCTGGCCTTGTCGGCCTATATTTTGTATATCATTTTGTTGGCCTCATCGGCCCATGTACATTAATGTGGCATAAATGCCTATGATGATATAAAGAATCTTGTTGTGCAAGGGGACTAGTATGATGGATGAATAGAAATGTATGTTTTAAATATATGACTCACCTAGATATTATGCAAAATTCTGTCAAGGGGTGCTCGGGTGGGATAGCACCGGGTGCTCGTCGCGGCCCCTTAGTTGGTTCGTGACAGAAACCTAATAAAATTTCATCTACACCAAGAAATCTCAAAGGAAGTGGACTAGGGTTTTTGTGCAAGAAGAGGATTCCCACTCAAGGCTTATTCTTCCATTATCTAAGGTGAGTTTTATGATCATTCCTTGTTGTTTAAGGTGTTGAAAGTTAAAAACACTTGGATTGTAGAAAGATATAGGAAATGGGTCATGAATGTGGGAATAGTGACATTGTTGGGTAAAGGTTTGGATTGAGTCATGATTATTGATATATTGTGATTGTAAATGTGTTATGAATGACATTTAGAACATGGAATAAGTATTATATGTGAAAAAATACGATAATGAATTATGACCATTATTATGGAGAAATTGGCGTGAAATGGCGAAATGCGGATAATGTAGATGAATGATGATTGTTGCCCATGATATTGTAAATGTTGTTATGGTTGTTTGGGAGTTGAAATATGATATGGAGAAAGTAGTAGAAACAAAGGAAATGCTGCCCAATTTTCTTTAGCCTTAGTAAGCACGTTTAAGTAATCGATTAGCTAATGTTCATGCGACTTCTCTTGAAGGTAGAAACGTGGGTATTGAAGGAGAACAAGCAAGCGATAGAATAGTTAAACGTAAAAGGTATGTGAGGCTAGTCCTTTCTTTCTATGGCATGGATCCGATAGTATGATTTTTCCTTCTTCTCCTTCAATCCTCTAGATCTCGGAAAACTAATAGCCTAGGTTCATGAATAGCCATATGAGACGAGAGATATATTATGAGTTCAATAATGATGATGATGAGTTAAGTATAAAGATTCTAGATTTCATGATATGATATTCCAATAACGCCAATGATGTCATTTATCGTATACACTCACCTTATATATTATTTCCTTCAAGGTGAGGCAGAATACCATTAAGTTAATGATGTCATTTATTGTATACACTCACCTTATATACTATTTCCTTCAAGGTGAGGCAGAATACTTATAAATGTTCCATAATGGAATCGAGGGTTCACGACCCTATGTCACCTTGATAAAGTATAGCAATCCTTGAGTTATTATACATGCATTATGATGAGTATATTTTGATAATATTACACCGTACCTATATGGAAGGGCAGACACACCACTGCAGTGGGCAGCTTATACTCCGGACGCGGGAGGCCTGGATGCAAGTTAATTATTATCACACCATACCTATATGGACGGGCAGCTTATACATTTATGCATACATGACATGACGACGATTATGAAGTAAGCCAGCATGCATTATTTCTTTATGATGGATAGTCAGTTACAGTTGCTCTTTATTTGATGCTTCCTTTATCTCATTGACATGTTATTATTACCTATGCCTCTTATACTCAGTACAATGTTTGTACTGATGTTCGTTTTCTCTGGACGTTGTGTTCATGCCCACAGGTGGACAGGGAGGTGATCTTGATCCCGACTCGTAGGAGCTAGTAGCTTATTTGAGAGCACTCCATTGTTCCGGAGGTGCCTTTGACTATTCTTTTGTGTATATATGTATATTTTGGGCACGACGGGGTCCTGTCCCGTCCCTATGTCTTGCACTCTAGTAGAGGCTCGTAGATACGCAGGTGTGGGTTATATGGTCTCACGAAGTTGCTATTGTACATATATATATATATATATATATATATATATATATATATATATATATATATATATATATATATATATATATATATATATATATTATCATTTTGATAGCCGAAAGGCTTATGTATATAAAAGTATTTATGTTTCCAAATGAAAAAATGATTTTTCTTATTATATGAGTATGATGAGTAGTAGAACGAGTGGTGCTCGGTGGTTAGCCACGGGTACCCGTCACGGCCCCTAGTCGGGTCGTGACATATACACCTAGATTTACCCCAGCCCAGTGTACCACTCAAAGGCTCCATTTGAGACTTCACCACCGTGACTAACTCTAGCCACACACTAATGCAACTAAGCTAAGTCTAGCCTAGTGTACTATTTAAGAGCTTGTGGAAGCAACCTTAAAAAGTTTGGACACGTACAAACAACTTCTTTTCACGGAAGAGTAGGTTTACAGTTTAAGCACAAAAGAAAAAAGACTCAACAACCTAAGGACCTAAAACATCTTCAGTTATGGACCTGGTACTTCGGGTTGTTGTAGCTATGTTCTGGAGGAATACCTTGAAAGGTGGAGACTTGCACTTTGGACGGAGCAATTTTCGGATTGTCCAAGAATGTCTAAGAATGATTCTTCTCTTGGAAGATGATGTCTTTATATGCACGGAGAGAGAGAGTAGAGAAGACCACTTGATGGATCTGGACCGTTAATCAGTTGTACTGTTCAGTCATTCACTTTACAGCTATGGACTTGGACTTCCAACTTCAGTCACCAAAACCTTTATCTGGAGGAACCTAGTTCCTCATCTGTTCTTCGATCACGTTATAAGTACTGGATACACTGTGTTATATCCCATATTTTTATACGTCGAGTTATTCGCAAGAGAATCGAATCAAGTTAAAGACGGGATCATTTTCGGGCACGAAATAGAAATCTTTAATTTCCGGTTTCTATTAGAACATGAATTGTTTATAAATTTTTCTTAGTGTAAAAACTATTAATGGAAAGTTGGGATTAATTTACCATGATTAGATTATTAAGTGGAGATTAAGATTTAATTTTTTCACTAAACAAGTCATTAGTGCACAAAGTGGGCCCCACCAAGACATGTGGCCAAATTTAATTGGCTCAAGCCTTGGGTGGGCCACGTGTCCAGCCCATGAGCTGCATATAAATGGGCAAGTGATGACTCACAAGTCCACCCAAACCCTCATTTCATCTTCCACAACAAGCTAGAGAGAGAGAGAGAAGACACAAGCCATGTCATTCGGCCATTGCTAAGAAAAATAGAGGCTCAATTTGATGATCAAAAAAATTAGATTTTCCAAGTATTCCCAACCCTTGAGAAGGTGCATAATAACATGGAATAGTCGTTTGGAGCAACAAGAACAAGTATTAGTTCTTTTCACAATTCTAGCTAAGTGGAAAAGCCAACTTGTTAAGGTAAGAGTTGATCATTTTTCTATGTGTTTGATGATGAAGTTGGACGTGTGGGGAATGTGCAAATGTAAATTGTATGTGTGAAATTATGCGTGTTAATGTTGAAGCATGGTTGAAGCCATGAAATTATGTGTCTTGATGTTGAAGCATAGTTGTAACATGGTAACATGAATTGCATGAATGAAATTATGTATGTTGGTGTTGGAATGTTGTTGAATGCCGTAGGGGCTGTTTTTAATTGAAATTGATGGCTGATTTGAATTAATATTTTGGTTGTTGTAATCATGGATTATGTGATGAGAATGAAGGAATTTAATGGTTAGAGTTGGAGTTGTAAGGATTATAGAGATAATAATGTGGCTTACTTGCATATGAATAGATGATGTGGTGTCGTGTGGCTGTTGTTGTATTTCCCTGAAATTTGCTGAAAAGATTGCATGAAATAAGGTATAAGAAGTGTATATGGGCTGCTTGGTGTATTGAAAGTGTTCGTTAGAATTTCGGGCATCGTTATGTTATAGTTGGGGGCTGTTTTGATATGTTGTTGTTCTTGTTGAAATAAAATAATTGAAGATATGGTTGTGTCCATATGTTATTGTTGGTATTTCTGTGTCAACAGGAGAGCAATTGAAAATTCGGATAGGCGAATATATAGGGGAAATGCTGCCGAAATTTCTGTAGACAAGTGCTAGCTTAGGATTGAATTCCTAAGTACTTGTAGCTAACGTTTGATATTTAATGACGTTATTGTAGATCTTGGGGAGCCCGAGACTTGAGTTGGGATTAGCTTAGGCAGCGATCAAGGTATGTAAAGCCTAACCTTTCTTTCTTTTGGCATGTCCTAGTTGCAAGTAAGCTATGATATGAGCCTCGGGGAAATTTCATTCATAAGATCCGAGCATGCCGACGATTTTTATTCACTTCTTAATGTTAGTATTCCTAATATAGTCGAGCTATGGTCCTTGAGCTTTTTTTTATGATTGGATAATAAATGTGGGTAAAGAATTTTCATTCCTAAAAGCTTTATGTCGAATAATGTCCGTAACTTTCTTAGACGAGCTCAGATCGCTCCGAAACATTCTTAAAGAGTTCTAAGGCGTATTATGGTTGTAATTTTCGTAGGCGGGCTCGGATTGGGTTGCCACTCATCCGTGGTTCCCGAGACTTACCTTTGTATGACTCCAACGACTTTTGAAAGGATTTCACTTGGTTATCGTCCTAACCCTCGAGCGTCAGTTAGTTTACTTATTTGTTGAGTCTAAAATAACAATGTTTTTAAATTGCATATAGTTTCTCACTATTCTGCTCGTGCATACTGCTATTATATCGTTCGCCGAGTCCCGGGCCGGTTTTGTCATCGTGCGCACTATGTTATATTCGGCAGTATGATGTGTTACGGTTCGCCGAGCCACTCACTAAAGGGTCGGGTACCGCTTATATACGGCGTTATGATGTGTTATGGTGTATGATGTGCTATGATGTTATGATGTGTTTCGGAGATGTACGGAGATATGAAATCTTCCGGAGTATGATGTGTTGTGGCGCCAGCGTCGGAGTGGCGACCACGTTCCTGAGCCTATGCATGATTTATTTTATATATGCATCATTTGTGTTTCAAAAAAAAATAAGCTTTTTGGTATACTGATTTTTGTACTCATTTACCATACTTCTTATTTCCATCATGATCTTGATTATTGTATTTCATGCTTTACATACTCAGTACATATTTCGTACTGACCCCCTTTCTTCGGGTCTGCGTTTCATACCCGCAGGTACAGACGTTCATTCTGGTGACCCGCCAGTGTAGGATACATATTCTGCTACTTTGGAGTGCTCCTTTGATCCGGAGCCCATACTTTTGGTACAGACCTTTCATTGTACATGTTTCTGTATGTATATATTTGTATGACTATTTGGGGTACGACAAGGCCCTGTCCCGTCATATGTTTTTGTTGTTTTTTGTAGAGGCCTGTAGACATATATGTGGGTCATGGGTAGTTATTGTTCGTTTATGTCTGTGATTTGTGTCTTAAGCGGTCCTGTGTGCTGTGATCGCCGACACGGCCCGTCTGTGTGTGTATGGATGTGTATATTTGGGCGATGTGTTTTCCGCTAGCCTTACCGGCTTCTGTATGATATTTTGCTATATATGACCGCTTAAGGCGATATCTGATTCCAGTAGCTGTACAACTTAATGTATGCTAAAGATGGATAAATCCTTGATATATCGATTTGGTAAGTGAGTGTGTATGGGTGTCCAGCTCGGGCACCAGTCGCGGCCCACGGGGTTGGGTCGTGACAAAAGTGGTATCAGAGCGGTTTGTCCTCGGAATGTCTACAGGCCGTGTCTAGTAGAGTCTTGTTTATCGGTGTGTTGTGCACCACATCTATAAACAGGAAGCTACAGGACATTTAGGGTGTTACCTTTCTTTCGATCTTAGATCGTGCCATAGAGTTGTACTATTAGGCCGGCTCCTTTCTAACAGATTGTTATGCTTACAGTGATGCCTCCGAAGAAGACGACAGCTGCCCAGAAGGGCAAAGCAGTGGCAGGAGAGAGCAGTCAGGTTCAGAGAGTTACTCGGGCCCGTGCCTAGACTATGCCTGATATTGCGCCCCAGTCAGCGGGCTCTGTTACGCCATCATCATTAGAGGAGCCTAGAGCAGCAGCCGCTGCCACTATGGATCAGGGGCTGGCTCCACCATTAGCTCCGGAGGCTCCAGCGCCCGAGCCTCCAGCTTCTCAGCCAGGGGCGGAGGACAGGGCGATGAGAGATGTCGTACAGTTTTTGACGAGATTAGTAGCAGGGCAGGCTCGCAGACATGAGTTAGGGGGTGATGATGTGGATAGACATGACAGATTGAGGGTTCGTGACTTCTGGACTTATAATCCCCCAGAGTTCTACGGGTCAAAGCCCGAGGAGGATCCCCAGGACTTTATTCGAAAGATGCAGCGTACGCTGAGGTTAGTTAGAGCTTTTGAGACCGAGTCTCTCGAGCTGGCTTCACATCGGTTGCGTGACGTAGCTATCAACTGGTATGAGTCTTGGGAGCTGTCTAGAGGCGAGGGTACACCTCCAGCGGTGTGGGACGAGTTTACAGCAGCCTTTCTCTGCCATTTCCTGCCTCCAGAGTTGCGGCGAGCGAGGGTTGACAAATTCTTACAGCTGAGACAGAGGGGCAGAAGTGTTCGAGAGTATAGCCTAGAGTTTGACTCTCTGGCCAGATATGCGCCCGCCATTGTAGCTGATATGGCTGACAGGATGCATCGGTACGTGATGGGGTTGGATCACTACTTGGTGGATAGTTGTATGGCGGTGGCATCCCAGCCTGGGATGGATATTGCTCGGGTGCAGGCGTACGCACAAGGAATGGAGGATCGACATAGAAGACGCCAGCCCGATAGAGACCGTGATAGGAGGCAGCCCAAGAGGGCTAGATCAGCCGGTTATTCTGGGGAATCTCGAGGCGGGCAGCCTCAGCAGCAGCAGTATAGCAGATATCCTCCTCAGTCAGGCCGGAGTACACATCCACAGTCTACAGGCAGACGATTTGATGGTGCAGGGCACTCAGGAGCGGGCCAGAGCTCCAGGGCTTCAGGTTCGCAGGTGAGCCGAGGTTCCAGCCAGGCGAGGCCACCTATGCCTCGATGTTCTTATTGTGGGAGGTCTCACCCAGGAGAGTGTTATCGAGCTACGGGTGCCTATTTTTCTTGTGGCCGTCAGGGCCATATTATGAGAGATTGTCCGTTGACGGGTGGTTCTGGTGGTGCAGCTAAGCCGACGGGATCAGCTGCTGGTTCATCCTCCACTTCTGTTGCTATGCGCCCTATGGGGCGGGGTATGCCAGCACCAGCGGGCCGCGGTAGAGGTCGTGGCGGAGTTTCTGATTCTAGCGGTCCCTCGAACCGCATATATGCCTTGGCCAGCCGACAGGATCAGGAGGCGTCGCCAAATGTAGTTACAGGTACATTATTGGTCTTCTCCCGAGATATACATGCATTGATAGACCCAGGTTCTACTTTATCATATATTTCTCCCCTTGTCGCTAATAAAATTGGGATAACACCAGAACCGATAGAACCGTTCGAGGTAGCTACACCGGTCGGGGATTTTATTATAGCAAGGCAGGTATATAAGGATTGTTCTGTAATTATATGTGGTCGTTGCACCAAGGCCGATTTGGTGGAACTAGATATGACAGAATTCGATGTTATTATGGGCATGGATTGGTTAGCCTCTTGTTATGCTAACGTCGACTGTCAGAAAAAGGTAGTCCGCTTCCAGTTTCCAGGGGAACCAGTTATAGAATGGGCAGGAAATACAGCATCTCCGAGGGGTAAGTTTATTTCATACCTCAAGGCCAGGAAGATGATTCAGAAAGGGTATATTTATCATCTAGTTCGCGTGCATGATATTAAAGCGGAAACACCTACTCTCCAGTCAGTCCCAGTAGTCAATGAATTTCCAGATGTATTTCGGGACGAGCTTCCAAGTCTTCCACCTGAACGGGAGATAGAATTCACGATAGATGTGCTGCCAGATACTCAGGCTATATCTATTCCTCCTTACAGAATGGCACCTGCGGAATTGAAGGAATTGAAGGAGCAGTTGAAGGATTTATTAGAGAAAGGCTTCATCAAACCCAGTACATCACCTTGGAGAGCACCGGTACTATTCGTGAGAAAGAAAGATGGGTCGCTACGGATGTGCATTGATTACAGACAGCCGAATAAGGTGACCATAAAGAATAAATATCCCCTCCCCCGGATTGATGATCTATTTGACCAATTGCAGGGTGCTAAATATTTCTCGAAGATAGATTTGCGTTCGGGCTATCATCAGGTGCGGGTAAGAGAGGCAGATATTCCAAAGACTGCGTTCAGGACCCGATATGGGCACTATAAGTTCAAGGTAATGTCTTTCGGGCTGACCAACGCCCCAGCAGTGTTTATGGATTTGATGAATCGGGTATTCAGGCCATTTCTAGACATGTTCGTGATCGTGTTTATTGATGATATTCTGGTTTATTCGCGATCGGAAGAAGAGCATTCGGATCATCTGAGGACAGTACTCGGAACACTTCAGCAACAGAAATTATATGCTAAGTTCTCCAAATGTGAATTCTGGTTGACTTCAGTGGCGTTTTTGGGGCATATTGTCGGAGCTGATGATATTCGGGTTGATACACAGAAGATCGAGGCCGTAAATAATTGGCCTAGGCCTACGACACGTACTGAGGTACGTAGTTTTCTGGGACTAGCAGGGTATTACAGGAGATTTGTGGAGAATTTTGCTTCAATTGCAGCACCGTTAACGAAGCTGACTCAGAAGGCAGCAAAATTCCAGTGGACCGATGCTTGTGAACGCAGCTTCCAGTTGCTGAAGGAAAATTTGATTACAGCTCCAATTCTAACTCTTCCCGAGGGGACAGGCGGGTATGTCATTTATTGTGATGCTTTCGGTGTTGGGATAGGTTGTGTATTAATGCAGCATGGCAGAGTTATAGCCTATGCCTCCCGGCAGCTCAGACCGCACGAAAGAAATTATCCTACTCATGATCTAGAATTAGCAGCGGTAATTCATGCTTTGAAGATATGGCGGCACTACTTATATGGGGTTCATGTTGATATTTATACAGACCACAAAAGCCTTCAGTACATCTTTAAGCAAAAGGAGCTGAATCTGCGGCAAAGAAGATGGCTTGAGTTGTTGAAAGATTATGATGTTGACATTTTATATCATCCTGGGAAAGCCAATGTTGTAGCAAATGCACTTAGCCACAAATCTATGGGCAGCTTGACCGACGTGCAGCCAGGAAAGAAAGAACTAGTTCGTGAAATTCATCAGCTAGCTAGTCTTGGAGTCCGTTTGGCCGATTCTGGCAATACTGGGGTTTCTGTCCGAGAAGTTGCTGAATCCTCTATTGTGGAAGAAGTAAATCGACACCAATACGAGGATCCTGTTCTGACACAGTACAGAGATGCAGCCCTTGATAAAGAGAGGACCCAGTTTGAGATCACACCTGACGGAGTATTATTATATAGAGGCAGGTTATGTGTACCTGACGTTGCGGGGCTGCGGCGACAGATTATGGGAGAGGCACATTATGCTCGGTATTCTGTTCATCCCGAATCCATAAAAATGTACCATGATCTCAGATGTTTATATTGGTGGGATGGTATGAAAAGAGACATCGCGGAGTTCGTTGCTCAGTGTCCAAATTGCCAACAGGTTAAGATCGAACATCAAAAGCCCGGTGGATTGTTACAGGAAATGGAAATTCCAGCTCGGAAATGGGAAATAATTAATATGGATTTCATTACAGGTTTAGCACGCACTTTCCGGAAGTATGATTCCATATGGGTTATTGTTGATAGGCTGATAAAGTCGCCCATTTTCTTCCAGTCAGGACCACTTCTTCGGCTGAGGATTATGCCCGATTGTATATTAAAGAGATAGTAAGACTTCACGGAGTTCCTATATCTATTATAACCGACAGGGGTGCCCAGTTTACGGCTAACTTCTGGAGGTCGTTTCAGGAAGGATTAGGGACTCAGGTAAGTCTTAGTACCGCATTCCATCCTCAGTCTGACGGACAGGCCGAGCGTACTATTCAGACACTAGAAGATATGCTACGGGCCTGTGTTATTGACTTTAAGGGTAGCTGGGAGGACCATTTGCCACTTATTGAATTCGCTTATAACAATAGCTACCACTCCAGCATCCAGATGGCACCGTATGAAGCCTTATATGGCAGGAAGTGTAGATCACCGATCGGTTGGTTCGATGTGGGTGAAACTAAGTTAATTGGTCCAGATATGATCCAACAAGCAGTTGATAAGGTGAAACTCATTCGGGAACGGTTATTAGCAGCCCAGAGTCGACAGAAATCATATGCAGACAATCGACGTTGACATTTGGAGTTCCAGATTGGTGATTGGGTATTTCTGAAAATGTCACCTATGAAAGGTGTAATGAGATTCGGCAGAAAAGGAAAGCTCAGTCTGAGATATATTGGACCTTATCAGATTGTTCGGAAGATAGGAAAGGTCGCCTACGAGTTAGACTTACCAACCGATTTGGAAGAAGTACATCCGGTATTTCATGTATCAATGCTCTGTAAATGTATTGGTGACCCTTCCAGAATATTTCCCATAGAAAATATCCAGGTGACAGAGGAGCTTTCCTACGAAGAACAGCCGATAGCCATCCTGGATCGTCAGGTGAGGAGACTGCGTACCAAAGATGTGGCTTCTGTTAAGGTATTATGGCGGAACTAACAGGGAGGAAGTGACCTGGGAAGCTGAAGAGGAGATGAAGAGGAAGTATCCTCACTTGTTTCCTATGCCTACAGGTAATCTAAATTCCTAAATTGATTATGTTGATTGATGAATGAATTGTATGGGACAACCATAAAAAGAACTCCCCCGAAATGCTTGCAAGCCCCTATGAGACTAATTCAACATTCGAGGACGAATGTTCTAAAGGGGGGAAAGATGTTATATCCCGTATTTTTATACGTCGAGTTATTCGCAAGAGAATCGACTCAAGTTAAAGACGGGATTATTTTCGGGCACGAAATAGAAATCTTTAATTTCCGATTTCTATTAGAACATGAATTGTTTATAAATTTTTCTTAGTGTAAAAAATATTAATGGAAAGTTGGGATTAATTTACCATGATTAGATTATTAAGTGGGGATTAAGATTTAATTTTTTCACTAAACAAGTCATTAGTGCACAAAGTGGGCCCCACCAAGACATGTGGCCAAATTTAATTGGCTCAAGCCTTGGGTGGGCCACGTGTCCAGCCCATGAGCTGCATATAAATGGGAAAATGATGACTCACAAGTCCACCCAAACCCTCATTTCATCTTCCACAACAAGCTAGAGAGAGGGAGAAGACACAAGCCATGGCATTCGGCCATGGCTAAGAAAAATAGAGGCTCAATTTGTTGATAAAAAAAAAACAGATTTTCCAAGTATTCCCAACCCTTGAGAAGGTGCATAATAACGTGGAATAGTCATTTGGAGCAACAAGAACAAGTATTAGTTCTTTTCACAAATTCTAGCTAAGTGGAAAAGCCAACTTGTTAAGGTAAGAGTTGATCATTTTTCTATGTGTTTGATGATGAAGTTGGACGTGTGGGGAATTTGCAAATGTAAATTGTATGTGTGAAATTATGTGTGTTAATGCTAAAGCATGGTTGAAGCCATGAAATTATGTGTCTTGATGTTGAAGCATAGTTGTAACTTTGTAACATGAATTGCATGAATGAAATTATGTATGTTGGTGTTGGAATGTTGTTGAATGCCGTAGGGGCTGTTTTTAATTGAAATTGATGGCTGATTTGAATTAATATTTTGGTTGTTGTAATCATGGATTATGTGATGAGAATGAAGGAATTTAATGGTTAGAGTTGGAGTTAAAATTGTTGTGGGTTGTTGTAAGGATTATAGAGATAATAATGTGGCTTACTTGCATATGAATAGATGATGTGGTGTCGTGTGGCTGCTGTTGTATTTCCCTGAAATTTGCTGAAAATATTGCATGAAATAAGGTATAAGAAGTGTATATGGGCTGCTTGGTGTATTGTAAGTGTTCGTTAGAATTTCGGGCATCGTTATGTTATAGTTGGGGGCTGTTTTGATATGTTGTTGTTCTTGTCGAAATAAAAGAATTGAAGATATGGTTGTGTCCATATGTTATTGTTGGTATTTCTGTGTCAACAGGAGAGCAATTGGAAATTTGGATAGGCGAATATATAGGGGAAATGCTACCGAAATTTCTGTAGACAAGTGCTAGCTTAGGATTGAATTCCTAAGTACTTGTAGCTAACGTTTGATATTTAATGACGTTATTGTAGATCTTGGGGAGCCCGAGACTTGAGTTGGGATTAGCTTAGGCAGCGAGCAAGGTATGTAAAGCCTAACCTTTCTTTCTTTTGGCATGTCCTAGTTGCAAGTAAGCTATGATATGAGCCTCGGGGAAATTCCATTCATAAGATCCGAGCATGCTGACGATTGTTATTCACTTCTTAATGTTAGTATTCCTAATATAGTCGAGCTATGGTCCTTGAGCTTTTTTTTTATGATTGGATAATAAATGTGGGTAAAGAATTTTCATTCCTAAAAGCTTTATGTCGAATAATGTCCGAAACTTTCTTAGATGAGCTCGGATCGCTCCGAAACATTCTTAGATAGTTCTAAGGCGTATTATGGTTGTAACTTTCGTAGGCGGGCTCGGATTGGGTTGCCACTCATTCGTGGTTCCCGAGACTTACCTTTGTATGACTCCAACGACTTTTGAAAGGATTTCACTTGGTTATCGTCCTAACCCTCGAGCGTCAGTTTGTTTACTTATTTGTTGAGTCTAAAATAATAATGTTTTTAAATTGCATATAGTTTCTCACTATTCTGCTCGTGCATACTGCTATTATATCGTTCGCCGAGTCCCGGGCCGGTTTTGTCATCGTGCGCACTATGTTATATTCGGCAGTATGATGTGTTACGGTTCGCCGAGCCACTCACTAAAGGGCCGGGTACCGCTTATATACGGCGTTATGATGTGTTATGGTGTATGATGTGCTATGATGTTATGATGTGTTTCGGAGATGTACGGAGATATGAAATCTTCCGGAGTATGATGTGTTGTGGCGCCAGCGTCGGAGTGGCGACCACATTCCTGAGCCTATGCATGATTTATTTTATATACGCATCATTTGTGTTTCAAAAAAAAAATGAGCTTTTTGGTATACTGATTTCTGTACTCATTTACCATACTTCTTATTTCCATCATGATCTTGATTATTGTATTTCATGCTTTACATACTCAGTACATATTTCGTACTGACCCCCTTTCTTCGGGTCTGCGTTTCATACCCGCAGGTACAGACGTTCATTTTGGTGACCCACCAGTGTAGGATACATATTCTGCTACTTTGGAGTGCTCCTTTGATCCGGAGCCCATACTTTTGGTACAGACCTTTCATTGTACATGTTTCTGTATATATATATTTGTATGACTATTTGGGGTACGGCGGGGCCCTGTCCCGTCATATGTTTCTGTTGTTGTTTGTAGAGGCCTGTAGACATATATGTGGGTCATGGGTAGTTATTGTTCGTTTATGTCTGTCATTTGTGTCTTAAGCGGTCCTGTGTGCTGTGATGGCCGACACAGCCCGTCTGTGTGTGTATGGATGTGTATATTTGGGCGATGTGTTTTCCGCCAGACTTACCGGCTTCTGTATGATATTTTGCTATATATGACCGCTTAAGGCGATATCTGATTCCAGTAGCTGTACAATTTAATGTATGTTAAAGATGGATAAATCCTTGATATATCGATTTGGTAAGTAAGTGTGTATGGGTGTCCAGCTCGGGCACCAGTCGCGGCCCACGGGGTTGGGTCGTGACACACTGTCAGTAGCTCTACAGCTGCATTGTTGGCTAAGCAGGCTGGAGACCTGATCCCATCCGGTCATTCTGAATCAACATATCTGGTCTCTCATATATGAGTAGTTCCTGCTGGCATTTGATCCTTCAAGAGGCATATTAGACAAGAAGCATATGAGATATCATAAGGTTAACTAAGTTCAAACAAATGAACCTAATTGTATCTCTTTACTTAGGGTTTGTCATGTCATCAAAATATACCATTTCTTATCAATTCTTCCCTTTTTTTGATGATGACAATGCGACATCCTTGTATTCCCCCTAAGGACCAGATACCTCATTTGTACCCCTTGAGACTCATACCTCGAGGTACATAGTAATATTCTGATTCTTTGAGTAAGGTTTGTCAAGTATTATGATAGTGTGTGTGGAACGAGTGTAAGTTCGGTAGGGATCACCGGATTTGGTAAAACGTATAGTGACAGTGTGTAATAAAGAAGAGAAGTTGAGAATAAGGACATGAAGGGCAATTTTTGTGGGAAACGTGTAGCGAAGTAAGATTTCTAGGGTATTTTGGTATGAGTACTTTTTGTGTTAATGGGGCAGAGACGTAAGGAAGAGGATTTGGATAGATTAATCTCCGTTATTAGAAAGGAAAAAATTGGTATCTGACGTGCTTGTTAGGATAAGGTTGCAATTGGTATGAGAGTGGATTTCGTATTCGGTAGTGAAATGTTAAGTTGGGGTTCGACGTGGCCATATGGTAGTGGTGGAATAAGAACTAGAGGTTTGTGAGTTCTTTCAGGAAAGTGGTTATCGGTTCTAGATCGGAAAGCAAGGTTATTTGTAACGAGCGGAGACTTAAGATTTTGGGCAGCTGTGGTCCTGGTCCTTCAGTAAAGGGTGTCTTCGCCTGGTCATTGTGTTTAGAGGAATGATAGTGCTATCGTGGAATCAAGAGCTAGTTGATTTGAGAGTTATATTGTGGTCATACATTGTAGAATAGGCAAAAGGGTTCAGCGTTGAGTTGGTATAATTGGTTACGTCATGGGCCAAAAGGAGCCAGTGGTTGACTAATAAAAATGACTCTAGTGTTAGATAAGTCAAAGTTTTAGACCTCAAGGAGCTATCGAGTGTTGCATCTAATAATGGATTAGGGTTGAGAGCTTTGTACCTATTGTGTCTGTTTCGGCTAGTTCCTGCTATTACTGGTGTTGCTACTTGGATGAGTTGATCAAATGAAAGGGATAATCGCGTGAATGGTTAGAGGTGTTCTGGTTCGACAATTGGGACGTTTGAAGTAGTAAATCAATGATGAGGTTTGAATTAATCTGAGTTGCGAAGAACATTTCAGAATTTGAGTTGAGGGAATTTAAATAAAGACACTTTGGTGGAGATACGTAGGGACATTAGTAGGACTGTGTATGTGATATGCCGGATTTAGAGAGTATTCAGTTTTAAGTTTAGTGAATTAAGGGAACTCTAGTGTGTAGAGTGTGTGGCATACTACTATCTCTAGGATTGACTCGGCTAGTTTACAAGACTTATGATTATGTGGTATTCTATTGAGTAGGTTCGAAAAATGGTTAAACAATGACGATGGTTGTGATTTCATTGGAATAGGGGAATTGAAGAGTCAGGAAAAAGATAGTTGATAGAGAATCCGTAAAAATAAGGTACATCTTCGGGATTACTTGGGTCGGTATAGGTTGTGGAGATGTTGTCTTACATATTTCAGACGAGGTGTGATCGTGAGTGCGCTTAAAGAAGGGAGTCTATAGAGAAGCACTAAGTGATATAATGGATTAAGTGATATGATGAAATTCCATGAGGCGTCGTGATCGGCGACTAGTGAGAAGAAACTTTTAGGTAACCGACATGTTAAGGCTTATGGAAGTGGCTTATGTGGTACATAGTTGGGTAATTTTGTAACACTCTTTAGTGGATGAATGCAGCAGTTCTATTTTTTTCGATTCGTATTTGCACTTGCCTCATTTAAAAAGGAAAGTGTCCCGGGGAAGTACGGTTGTCAATAGTACCGAGAAAAAGGAAAAAATATTGGATGGTGCTCTAAATGGACTTATTTTAGTGTCGCCGCCTAATTTTTAGGAAATTAGGAAAACCAGTACGAAAAGGGTTCATTCAAAACGGTTAAATTTTAAAAGAATCCTAATCTAACCAATGTATGGGTAAGGGTTCTGGTGATCCGCTAGCGAAGGTGTTAGGCACCCCGGTATTAAGGTTCCGTAAAATGCAGCTGACCTACGGGTTCTACTAATATGCCTTTGTAGATATAATTTGTTTATGGTGAAAAAACTGTTTCGGCTTATATTTCCGCAACAAAAAGATTTTAGTCATTCATAAAATATGCCTTGCTTCAAGAAATAAAAATGGTACAATTTTGCCCAAAATTGGGCGTTTTAGGGTGTCGGACTAGAACACTTAAGCTAATACCTGAAGGCTCTTAGCCTAAGTAGGACTCTACATAAGTCTACCCAAAAATAGTTCTGAAAAATATTTTAGAGTATAGGAAAATAGGAACAAACTATTCAACTTTCAATCTATCTTACATGCATAAAAAAATGCTCTCTTCTCTCTCCTCCCATGCAAACCCTAGTTTGAAACCCCAACAATACTATGGCCACTCCGGCCATTGGCCAGCCGCCGCATCTGGTGGTTGGTCAGGCTTCCTCTCCTCAAGATTTCCCTCCCCTCTCCCTTCTTCCTCCTTCGTCCAGCACTGCTCAGCAGTTACAAACAGTCCCTAGGTCCACAACACAGAATTATCGTCAAACTTTAATGGATGAAACCGGTAAAGATCCCATGCACACATGTGAATCCATTCCTATGAAGATGGTTGAGATTATAGATGGTAAACACGTTGTAAGATGGTCATCGTCTGAAGTACTACGAATGGAAAGGATTGAAAATCTACAATATGCCATTGTTGGTAAGTTTTCGTATGGATGGCCTGAACTAGAAGAGTTGCGATCTATTATACCTCTTCAGTGTGGCGTAAAGGGTAACGTTCGTGTAGGCTTTTTGAGAGATAGGCATGTATTGATAAGATGTGATCTGAAGGAAGATTTTATTAATATATCTTCAAAGAGCTTCTTTTGGTTGAAGGCAAAAGATGGACATTCTTATCAAATGAGGCCATTAATATATGATTCTAAATTCAGTGTGGAAAAGGAGACTTCAATTGCTATGGCTTGGATTTCGTTTCCAAATCTTCTCCCTACTTTTTTTGTCAAGGAATCCTTGTTTACATTGGCTTCTGCTGTGGGCAAGCCAATCCAGCTAGATGCTACTACAATCAACAAGACCAGACCAAACTGTGCAAGAGTGAAAGTGCAGGTTGATTTGCTTGCAGAGTTGCCTAAGTTTGTGTGGATGGAGATTGAAGATGATATTACAAAGGATATCAGGTCGATTAAAGTTAATATTCAATATGACTACTTACCAAATTATTACACAAAGTGTTGTTTACAAAGTCACTCTAATGAGGAATGTTGGGTGCTACATCCAGAACTGTTGGAAAAGGAGGTGATAGATATTGGGGAAGGGACTCAGAACAAAGGAAAGGCTGCAGTTGTAGTAAATGAGCCTGGACCAAGTAAACAAGGGCAAATCCAACAAGGAGGATATAGAAGGAATAGGGGGTGGAAAAAACCAGTGCAACAATACTTACCAAAGTTATTATCCAGTGGTACTGTGGTAACTTATCCTGGAAACAAAGGGCAGGTCAAGAACAAAGTGAATACAAATGGGAGGGATGATGGAAACAAAGAAGTTATGGTATCAAACAAATTTGGGTTACTTAATCAATGAGTAGAGGATGTTGATATTAGTAGGCTCAGTAACAGTCAAGATGAGCATTATATAGAACAAGGGGTTGCAGCTGACTGTATAGATGACAAGGAGAATCATAGCAAGGAGTGTGCTGGTGTAGATGCTGCAAACTTGGGTATGGATGAACATCAGGCTACAAATGGAACCAAATCTATAGAAGAGGGTGAAGTCTATGAGAATGATACTGCTAAGGTGCACAAAAGTGAAGCTGTTAATTACAGTGTAATAGCTATTGATAGTCCACAACTGGATGGTAATGCAGATTCTATGGAGTTTGAACATGTTTATGGTTCAAAGAATTCTAATAGCTGTCAGGACGATGAGAATACTGAATTATTTGCAGATGATCAAAAGGCTGAAATGGGGCAGAAACGAAATGAGGAAGATAATCACTAACAAGGAGTTGAAAATACTGGAAGTAGGGATGCAGATGCAGATGCTCAACAAAGAATTAATAGTAACAGGAGTCAAGATGGATATGTGGCCTATGAAAGTTCTTTGGAAAATCAGATGTCTGAAAGTACTCAAGCAGGTGATCTGTATTTGAATGAAGGTTGTGTTGAAAAGATGCATGACATGGATGTTTCCATGGATCAGAAGGAGTCTACTCAAGCAGTAGTTCTGAAGGATATTACTGATGAGGAGGTACATAGCTCTAACTGTAACTTGCAGCTGATTGGTTATTATCCTGAGAAAGTTGCTGATGCTGAGCAAAGGAATTTAGCCTTGGCCATTATTCCTGATATTAGAGATATACAGCCTCTGAATGTTGCTATAAGGGTATCACCTAACAAGGTGTTACATGATATAGTCTCTCACAAGGTACAGGATGAACATGATAAGGTGAATTTGATCACTAATAAGAAGGAAGATGCTGAGGGTGATGCTTTTGATATGAAACTACAGCAGATATGTGTAGAGGCAGGAGTATCTCCAAAATCACAAGGCAAAGGTCCAAAGAAAGAAAGAAAGCAAAACTCAGAGGTTCCTCAAACTGTGAGGTATTCAACAAGGAGTAACCTTAAGAAATATGTTAAATGATTGTTAAAACTTTATTCTGGAACATCAGATCAGTAAAGTCTCAACAAGCATTTCATAGAGTTCAAATGTTAAACAAGCATCACAAGTTCTTTTTGGTAGCTCTGATGGAGCCTTTTCAACATCAGAACCAAATTCAGAAATATAGAAGGAAACTTGGAATGCCTTATGCTAATTCCAACTGTAATGGAAAAATCTGGTTCTTTGTGCAAGATAATGTTGATGTTGAGGTTCTATTGGATAATGAGCAGGCTATTACTATAAAGCTGCAGTTTCAAGATTTCAATAAAGAAATGGTGGTTACAATGGTGTATGCTAAATGTTCAGATGTGGAGAGAATGCAGTTGTGGGACAGTTTATACCTCTTGGATAATAATATGACAGCTCCTTGGCTGGTTGGAGGTGATTTCAATGTTATATTGAATGAAGAAGAGAAAATAGGAGGTCTACCAGTTTTGCCACAAGAATATGAAGACTTTGCCTTTTGTCTGAATTCCTGTGAGTTGCATGAGATGCCTTTCAAAGGGAGTCCATTCACATGGTGGAATGGTAGGGCTGCTAATGAATGTATATTTAAGAGATTGGACAGGATTGTATATAATGATGCATTTCAGAATTGGTTTGGACAATTAGAAGTGGAACATCTATCAAGGACTGGTTCTGACCATGCACCATTACTTGTATCATGTGGAGATCAAGGGGAAAAGTTTATCAAACCATTCAGATTTCTCAAATTCTGGGTGGAACATGATACTTTTCTTGATTTTGTTAAACAGCAATGGGAAACAGCCTTAACAGATGATGTATTTCTGTCATTTAAGCTCAAAATGAAGAAACTGAAAATAGCTTTAAGCACATGAAGTAAGAATACTTTTGGGGACATTTTTAAACAACTTGTTATCAGAGAGGAAATAGTTAAGATTAAAGAGCAATTGTTGGAAGAAACTCCATTAGCAGAAAATAGAATGGTCGTGCAAAGGGCACAAGCTGAACTTAAATTGTATCTTCACTATGAGGAGGAATTCTGGAGGCAAAAAGCCAGGATGGATTGTTTTTCAGAAGGTGATAGAAATACCAGATATTTCCATAGTCTGGTAAAAGGAAGAAGAAAAAGAATCCAGATTAGGAGGATTATAGATGATGCTGGAAATTGGATAGAGGATGTTGATAGTGTTGTTGCTCAGGCTGTCAGCTTTTTCCATAAGCAATTTACTCATGAGGGGGTTAGTGAAGACTCTCCAATCTTTCATCATATTCAAGAGCTGATCAAAGAGGAGGATAATATACTACTTGCTGCTCAACCTACTATGGAGGAAGTAAAGAGGGTTGTATTTGAATTAAATGGGGACAGTGCTTGTGGCCCTGATGGATTTTCTAGTATATTTTATCAGAAGTGTTGGGAGGTGATAAAGGCTGATGTATATAGTGTTGTTAAAGCTTTCTTTGAAGGACAAAATCTTCCCAAATCAATCACTCACACTAATCTGGTTTTGTTACCAAAGAAAAATATTGTTGAGGCATTTTCTGATATGAGACCTATAAGTCTTAGCAACTTTATCAATAAGGTCATATCAAGAGTAGTTCATGACAGGCTAGACAAGCTACTTACAAAGGTGATCTCTCCAAATCAGTCTGGCTTTGTGAAAGGAAGGAATATAATTGAAAATGTGTTATTGACACAAGAAATTGTAACTGATATAAAGAAGAGAGGAAAACCATCAAATGTTGTGATCAAGTTAGATATGGCAAAAGCATATGATAGGGTCTCATGGTTGTACCTTTGTAAAGTGATGGGAAAGATGGGATTTTCTCCCTTTTTCATTGATCTTATATGGATACTGTTGACAAATAATTGGTATTCTGTTCTCCTAAATGGCCAGGCACATGGTTTATTCCATTCTACAAGGGGATTCAAGCAAGGGGATCCACTTTCTCCTGCTCTTTTCATTATTGATGCAGAGGGTCTTTCAAGGGCACTAAATTCTTTGTTTGATCAGCCTGGTTTTGTTGGGTATGGGATGCCAAAGTGGAGTGTTGATTTGAATCACCTGGCATATGCAGATGATACAATCATCTTTTCTTCAGCAGATAACCAGTCATTACAGATGATCATGAATACTCTACAGGAATATGAGAAGGTATCTGGACAGCTGATAAACAAGGGCAAAATTTCCTTTTATATGTTCAGCAAAGTATCACATGAGGTTAGTCAGCAGGTTGCAATTGTTACAGGATTTGTGAGAGGACAATTTCCTTTTACATATCTTAGAGTACGAATTACTCATGCTAGAAAAAGGAAAGTGGATTATACAGAATTATTGAAAAAAGTCAAAGACAGGTTACAAACTTGGAAAGGCAAGTTATTGTCTCATGGAGGAAAAGCTGTGTTGATTACAAGTGTCCTTCAAAGTATTTCAATTCATGTTTTATCTGCTATAAGGCCTCCTAAATGTGTTATAAAGGAACTACACAGGATCTTTTCCAGGTTCTTTTGGAATAATAAGGAGGAAGGTAGATGCAGACACTGGGCAGCTTGGATTAACATGTGTATTCCCAAACATGAAGGTGGGTTGGGATTCAGATCTATTCATGACACATCCAAAGCTTTATGTGCTAAACTATGGTGGAAGTTTAGAACCACTAGTTCACTATGGGCCAATTTCATGTGGAATAAGTACTGCAAAAAACAAATTCCTCAGCTGGTTCAATAGAAGGGAGGGTCACAAGTCTGGAAGATGATGTTGGAAGCAAGGGAAAGTATAGAACAGGAAATCTGGTGGGAGCCAAATATTGGAAGTTCAAACATTTGGTTTAACAATTGGACTAAGCTAGGTGCTCTTAGTTATGTGGTTCCCCAGTCCTGGCACATGAATGAGCATGCTGAAGATGTTTCTGAACTTATGATAGATGGAAGATGGAATGTCAATAAACTCATGCAGATGTTTCCTGAAGATATTGTGCAGCATATATTACAGGAAATTGACATTAAATGTGCATCAAATAAATGGGATAGACCTTGGTGGATGATGACAAGCACAAGTAAGTTTACAGTAAGTAGTGCATGTCACTTGCTGAGACAAAAAGCTAATGTAACAGTGCCATTTCAGAATATGTGGATCAAAGGTGTACCTTTTAAAATATCATTCTTCATGTGGAGATTGTGGAAGTTTAAAAGTCCCAATTGATGAAGTGGTGGCAAGTATTGGCATTCCATTAGTTTCAAAGTGTTGCTGCTGTCATAATGCTCAAATAGAGACAATAAACCATCTATTTTTGTGTGGAGATTTGGCTGCAAAGGTATGGAGATACTTCAATATGGGGGCTGGATTGAGCTTGAATTGTGTTCAGGTTAAACATGCTATAAGAAGTTGGTGGGAAGAAAAATGCCATTTCAAAATGAAAACAATATACAAAGCAGTGCCTGCTTTTATTGTATGGCAAATATGGAAGTGGAGAAACAATAGGCTTCATGGTGGTATTATGAATCTGAATAGAGTGCTATATGACATAAATATGAACATTCATATGTTATGTAAAGTTCAGTTTCTTGGGCTGAATATTCCAACTATATGGCATCAGATTTTTCAGTTTTTTGAAGGATATAAGCCTACTGTTATATGCAAAAATATTACATGGAGGAGACCTGCATATGGAGTTTATAAGTGTAATACTGATGGGGCTGCTAAAGGAAATCCAGGTCCAAGTTCTGCTGCCTTTTGTATAAGAAATGAAGAGGGAGATTTGGTGTATGCAGCTTCTAAAATGTTGACAGATGGAACAAATATTGTGGCTGAGGCTGAAGCTATTAGAATGGGACTGAGCCACTGTGTAGAAAAGCATCTTTTTCCATTGATCATAGAGACTGATTCCATGACCATGAAGATGATCTTAAATGCTGAATGGAAGGTCCCTTGGAGCATTTCAATGTTGGTGGAGGATATAAGGAGGATGATGGAGGATCAAATAGTATCTGTGGAGCATATACATAGAGAAGGAAATGGGCTTGCAGATTTTTTAGCTAACTTGGTTTTTGTTTTTGCAGGTTCAGTTTAGTTTCATAGTTTTCAGGAATTACACAGTCAAGCTAAGAGGATTCTGAATATGGAGAAGAGAGGAATTCCAAACTTGAGAATAAGAACCTTTCAAGACAAAGCATCAGATTGACATCAATGCTGCAACTATTACTGAGTACATTCTGCCAACTGTTTGTGAGTACTTGTAGCAGCTGTATAAGGGTGGTATTAGTGTGCTTGGCATGCTCATTCCTTGGTATAAATGGTGTGATACTCAACACATAACTAGCAGAATGTATTAATTATGGTTCATGTACCATACAGACCTAATTTCATGCAAAAGTTTATGCTATGGACAGCTGCAACATTGAAAGGAAAAGTACAGTAGTTGAAAGAAGATTCAAATGCTGTATGAACTAGCATGTTCAGATACAGAAAACATTTTAAGATGTCCAGATATGTTTGCTACACATATCCAAGATAGGATTCATGCACTTGGACAATGGTACAAAGGTGAGAGTGGTGCTGGCTCCATGCAGATTCTGGTTTGAACAAGAAGATCACAGCTACATTTAAGTGGTCTGAAGAATGATTCAACTGATTTGAAACATGCCACCTGTGAGACTTTGAAGGTGTGATAGATGTTATCAAGTCAAGGCTCTTGGATTAATAGCTGTTTAGTCTGGTTTAAAACCAAAATCTGTATTTCCATTTCCACTTGGTCATTTTCTTTCTTTTGCTGTTTTTAGTTATTTGATCAATCACTTTTGGATTGATATGTACATATTTTCTTTATCAATAAATTTCCACCTTTCTGGTGGCTTTGCCAAAAAAAAAAAAAAAGTATAGGAAAATAGTTTTTAAGAAAATAATTTAGGTATACTATTATAGTCCATATAATATTCTACATATATATAGTCCATTTTTTATTCTATCTTTTGCTAAGTTTTAGTCAAATTTTATTTTTAAACTAAGTCCAAAAAATCATAATTAGTCCCACAAGTATTGAACATCGGTCCAAATCAGTCCACAGGTTTTAGAAGTGTTCAAATCAGTCCCAAACTTCTAAAAGTCGGCAGTTTTGGTCCCTTTAAATCAAATCAGTCCCAATTTGTCTTAATACCTCAAAATTAGTCTTATCTTTTGTAGTAAACTCATTTTTGGCGACTTTAAAATACGACAATCTCATAGGGGTTCCAATTGACATAATAATTGCGCAAATAATAATTTAAAGTGCATAATTTAAATGAGGTAGAGAATTTGGGCCGACCAAGCCCAAAAAGGAAAATATTTGTGCAATCAGTCCCGTCTTAATTCCAACGTATGCTCCATTTCGCTCCAAGTTGGGTTGACTCGATCTAGATACGTTAGTGGGCCCCACCAACGTGTAATGATCCTTTCGGTCATTATGGGAAATGTAGGATCACCCCACCATATAGAACCTTTCTAATGGTAGAATGAGCCAGTTGAGTTAAACTCAACCGTGTAAGCTTATGAGCTGAAAGTTGACTTGTTTGTGGTTGTTGCTTGATTCTCTTGAGTCCGTTGGGGGGTGACGTAGAAAATTATAACTCCGTTGGGAATTCCGAGGCCACGGGTGGATTGTTAGGACGTCTTTATGTATATGTGAATGTTTTTTTTTTTGTGTTTTTGGGCCTTGGATGAAATGTTGGGTGATAGGGGAAAAAACTGGACAAAAAGTCGAGCTCACTGACCAAAATGGACCGCTGTGGTGGGCGATGGACTGCTATGGCGACACCGCTATAGCGGTGGACAGACTGCCATAGCGGTCAAGCGGGTTTCCCTTTGGTCCGCTATAGCGGTCACTTGACCGCTATAGTGGGACTGCTGCAGCGGCGTGATGACCGTTGTAGCGGTCGACGGAAAACAGTGGCCTGAATTTTTTATACTTAATCTCATATTCTCTATTCACAAACACCAACACACTTCCCAACAAACACCTAGGGTAAAATTCCAAGCTAGGCCAAGAAACTCTTGAGAGGTAAGTTCCATCGATTCCATTCTATCATTCCTTTCTCCTTCATGATTGTTATCCCCTTAGTGGGTTTTTAATGGTGAAATTGAAATAGAAACCCTAGAATATTAATAAACCTTCTAAACTTGATGGGTTATGGTTATTATCACTTAGTTATCATCTAAAGGCTTGGGCTAGTTTCTCTTAATCATGAATTGAACACTTAGAGTCATAAACTAAGTGAATGGAGACCTAGGGTTCTATAAAAATGGGGTCTTGACCATAAAAACTGCTTGTAGTGGGAATGTTGATAGAATATGGTTATGAATTGATGATTAATTATTTCTACGGCCTTTGATAGGTTGCTCAACACCTAGAAAATCATCCACCCCTAGGAATAGGGAAAAAGGGAAGGGTATTCTTGAATTGGAACTTGTGATTTGAGTAATTGTGACTCATTGAACCTTTTATTTCTAGACTTTGAGCGTTCTGAGGCTTTAAGGAAAGGGAAAGTTGTAGCGGAGTGACTTGCGTTGTCCCAGCTTTACATTGAGGTAGGTTACTGTCAACTTGAGTTAGACTTTGGTTTGTTGATTGTATGTTTTGTGAACTCTTTAGGAGAAAGCATGTCTAGTTTTCATGCATGATATTGTGTGGCTAACTCCTATGTGATTGTGATTGAGTGATTGTGTAGGTTTTGTGACACTATTCCTGTTTGTTGATTCTGCAGTGGATGTATTGTGATGAGAAGCTAATATGATCTTCTCGACGGTATTGTGACATGGAATGATGATTTGAGTATTGATGTTGAGAAGGTAAGAAACACTGTTCTGTAAAGAGGTATGGAAAGGCACATATGTGACCTAAATTGTGGGTTCGTGGTCCGAGGTCAGTTTCGGAAATGAGAGGTACGTTGATATGTCCCGCGTCAGAGGTTTGTTCTGGAGCGGAGGTTTATGCTCGGGTCCGAGGAGTATTCCGGAACGAGCGGTACATGGACACCATGGGTCCCCTGCAGGTCATGACTACTGAGCAATGATATCAGTTAGCATGTATGTACAGTGATTGTGGTCATTGTGGTAAACTTATTTCCGCTGTGGCTTACATGATTGTGATTCTTGACATCTTGGAGATTTGATTGTGATTATCCTTGGTTGACTTGTTGTGGTTTATTGATATTCATGTCTGTTGACTGGCTTGTTTATTCTATTGATTTTATGAAATATGTATGATACTAATCTTAGTCGGCCTATGATATCCACCGGTACATAGTGTTTGTACTGATACTACATTGCTGCATTCTTTTGAGTGCAGATTGTGATACGGAGACTGCCACCCGGCCTCACATCTAGCGTGGAGGACGTTTGCAGATAGATTTAGGGTGAGCTTCCTCCCAAGCCAGGCTACCCGAAGATCTTCTTCTTATGATGTATTTTCTTATTTTGGACATTATGGATATTTATTAATCAGATTTCATTCCTTAGGCATGTTTTAGATTAGAGTCTTGTACGATGACTTTCAGATTTTGGGGATTTTGTAATAGTTAGAACTTCCGCACTTATTTCAGTATTTTATGGCATGACTTATTTGATGTTTGAATAAGTAATAACTGATAAGCTTGATTAATATAAAACCAGATTTGAATGGATAGATGTCTTGTGTGTTGGTTCGCCCACTAGGATTTAGTTGGGTGCCAATCATGGCAAGTTGGGTCGTGACACAACGGGTTTTGGATGGACAGAGAGGTAAAAGACATACATCCCATTAGCATATGCTCAAAAATTAAATTAAGTACAAGATTAAAAGCTATAATAATAATTATTACAATGCCCCCAAAAAATGAATTACATCAGATTTGGGCCAAGCCCGTGTAATGACAACTCAAATATTGTCCCAAACATCGCGAAAAGGAAGCCCAAAACAATGGTAGTAGCTCAGATACACAGATCACAAATGACGGGGCCAAGCAGTGGGCCCAAATTCACTCTCTTCTTAAATCTCTCTTTAAGTGTCAAAGCTGTGGTATACACAATATACCACTGATATACTACTTCGTTTTCTTCTTAAATTACTAAGTGTGAAGACTCTAATATACATGATATACTATCAGTGTATCACTAATATATGAAGAGCAAAACCCTTTAAAGGGCATACCCTCCATATACACTTGATATTCACTACACATTCCATTAACATTAATTCCAAAACACCACATTCAAGTCACCAAACAGCTTCAAATTTCTCAAAAAGGACTTCCATATTTTCCAAGTTAAACATTTAACTATCAGTCAAGGCTAGCAGCCAGCAAAACTCCATAGCATGTAATTTTAAATGTCAATTCTCAACACAATTAAGGCATAAGTATCATAAAAGAGTTCAACCAATCACAAAGGTCGTTTCACACAAGCAGTCTCATAGAAAGACATTAACGGGACCCCAAAATGATAGTTGTACCTAGTTTTATTCCAGAATTTAAGCACATAAGTTCTACAAATGTAGGATCAAAACAGAGAACACAATGTGCAATCAATAAGTCCACAAAATATGAAGGGAATATGATGTTACCCTGGGTGTAAAAGATCATTTTTCTAGTTAAACAAACCATGAATGAAGGTAGCCTTAAACAGGAAGCCATAGAGGTTCATATTATCTAAAACTGAAATTGGGCTGATACATGTTATCATCTTAGACTCAAAACATTATATTACACATGTTATGGTCTCCAACAAGCAGGAAGGGGGGGTTAGAGAATCATGCCTAAGAACCCCGGCAATTGACAAACAGAGTTATACAAGTAAAGTTCAAATAGGAAGACACCATATTTATCCATTAAAAAAATAGTTTTGATTTCAATCATTAACAATGCACTAGGTTCAGCAAATTCCAATTTCAGAGCAGATACATAACTAGAAGCAGTGCACAGAAGAGGCCAAGTGCTCATAAAATGACAAAACAAGTTCATGCCACCTCTCCTAAGTCAAAAAGTAGCCTGCTTAAGATCAATGTAGAAAGATAGTATATAAAAAATAACATATACAAGTGACAAGACTAATGATAGGAAAGGAGAGAAAGGAAGATCTAAACTTGTCATTATACTTAGCTCAGAATTCTCTTTTAAGATTAAACTTAGTCTCCATTGGCTTCTATATGGTTAGCCTCTAGTGATCTAGCAAGTAATAGGAGTTTGAAGTCTTGCTAATCAAACAAGCTCAAACAGGACACTTTACACACAATAATTTGGATTAACAATAGGCTTGAGAGAAAAGAATGAGTCACAGGAAGAACACAAACAACACACCATAGTTTAGCCTCTTATTTTTTCAATTTTAGGCAAAAGAGAAACAGTTTTCCCACTCCATATAGTTTATTTTCTAATGAAAACTCCCAAAAACAGTGACCTAATATTCATATAAAGGCCAAATAGGATGCAGACTCTAAAAACCAACAAGACAAGTCACAAAATTCTTCAAGTTTCCATTTTTAAACAAATCCTCCAGTTTTAGAGGATTTAATCCATATTCAGCACTTTCTAGATTCACAATGCAAGTTGACAAGATCATTTTTCACCTTTCCACACAACTTAGTAAGATTTAAAGATGGCAATACGTATACAGGTGAAGCTAAACAATCACAGAAAGACACAAAAAAGAAAAAAAACTTTCTTATCACTTTATCCATCACTTAGTCATAAATAGGAGAAATCAGAGGGGTCTGAAGACTAGTCTAAAAAGAGCGAGAATAGGTCAAAACAAATACAAAACAAGGAATCAGTATCCTAAACACCTATAAGTCCAAGTTCATAAAAATAAAAATAAAACATTGAGCAAACATTACATTTCAGGTTTCCAAATTTGTTTTTTCAGGCTTAAGAATAGGCTTTGGAGGATCATACATGATTAAAACATAAGACAAATTCAAAAAAATTAGAGATATTCACAAACAAGCGGATTCATGGAAAATGGATTCAAACTTAATACTTTTCATAACCAGTTTTGATGAAAGCCATTTAGCCATTTTAAAAGGAAGAAGTTTACGTCATCATTTGGATTGGATTTGATCCGTTAATCATGAATAAGGAATTAGAGACCACTTTTAAGTTCCAAAACAGTTCTAACAAAGAGCATTGATAGTAACCAAACATCACATGCTTGTATCCTACTCAAGATCAACATATCTAAGATTAACAACATAAACTGAGCCACAATCAGTCAACACATGCCTAAGAAAATTTCACAAAGAATAGTGGCCAAACACAAAAAAATGGAAAAATGCCTTAGATACCTTAAATTAATCAATGAGACAGTAACTAAGGATCAAAACTTAGCAATCCTGCTTCATTTTTAGCCTATTTTAGCCTCAATACTTACTGGTTAGTACTTAAGAACCCTTTTGATCTTAATCATATTAACATTATAACACAATAACTAGATAGACTTAATGAAACAGTAACCATACAACAAAGCTGGAACCTCAAACAACTTAATACAATCAGACTAGATTCCAAACACCATCATTCATACGCCCATTTAGTTCCAAAGTTCCAGAAAGAAAAAACAACAAACAAAACCTCAACATAATCTAGAAAACAGATTAATCACATTATTGCAATTCAAACATCATCAACACTGTATTATCAACTAAACATAGGCAGAAACATACCCAAATTAGTGAAATAAATTTTCAAACACATATTCAAACAACAATGCACTTATTTGAACTCATATAAAGACTGAAATTAGATAAAAGAATATCTGAGGAGTATTACCTCTCACAAAGGCAATCCAAATATCAAATGTGGAGATTGAATCAAGCCTTGAACAACAAACACCCAAAAAATCTTGTGCAAGCCTTTTCTTCTTAATTTTCTAAATGTAATATACTATTTTCGAGTAATATCCTATGTATTATGGTAGTATATGGTAATATATCTCTATATTTTTATAATGTAGGTATATATATATAGTGTATTTTTGGGATAAATTATCAAGAGACTCAACCTTAGCAGTCGAGCCTTAGCATTTTTTTTTAGAAAGATACTCTTTAACATTGCCCACAATACCTATTTATAGCATGAAAAAATCTACCCTAGGGACCAAAATGGAAGATTCTAGGTCCTTCCAAATGAATTTTCCCCTAAATTCACAAATCAGAATTCAAAACAAGTAAAATCAAAAAGGGATTCTGTCCCAATCGTACTAATGGTACAAATAATCCCTAAAATCACACGAAATAGTACACCAAAGGACAAAGTTATTCCCAATCGGTACATATCAGGATAATAGAAATCACGAACGCACGCCTAATCACACACAAAGTCAAAAATCGTACCAGAAACGATCCAAACGGACCGTTGGAAAATAATCCAAGCCTTACACATCGAAATAACAGTACAAGGAGGGTGTTTATTGATCAGCAATTCGGCACACACCATTTCCCTATTGTGGTGTGGTGACACAAGATGGCTAGAACCTTTTGGACTCGCCCATGGCATCCCACACCACGGAAAATGATGGGGAAATACCCATAAGGATCAAAAAATGGTAGATGAACGGTGAAATCAAGGTAGCATAGCGGTGGCGCCACCTTATCTAAACCCTAGCCGCCATCAGATTCTCTCAATAGAGAGACATGGTTAAGGTAGAAATGGGGTAAAAATGACGCGTAAATGAAAAAAAAAAGGGGGGGGAGGGGGGGAGGGGGAGGGGTAAGTATATTAATTACTCCCTGCCTTTCATAAAATATAACACATTTTTTTAAAATATAACACATAATTTAAGTTAATTAGCTTAAAATACCCTCGTAAAATAATATTTCGACAAGAAAAAAATCATAAGACGTCGTTTTAAAATACGAGCTTCGAAACGAGCCCAATATTGATATACATTTAAGCAATATTTAAAAATGGAAACAAATGCAACAAAAATGGGCGGTAATTTATACGTCGACTTTAATTAACAATTTTTCCGAGTTGGATGGGGCAAGATATGTATCTTCTTTTCAAATCACGTTTGTGACAGTAAATAACTCATAATTTCTTATAATTATTAATTTTTTATGAAAATAATTATTAAATGTCAATTTTTGCAATTTTCTCGGGATTTTTAAATTTTTAATTTTTAAAGCGCATCCTTGCTCCGTCTTTGACTTGAAAATTTTGAGAATTAAAATACGCGTCTTATGAGGTGAAAATTAGGTGTCAACAATTGCCCCTTCGGAGTTCGAGGATGGCAAGGCCATCCTTGAGCTACGAATTTGACAATCCTATTTTTTACCGAATAATAGAAATTACAGCTCTTTTGCGCAAAATTTTGAAAGTATGGCCGGACCCTGACTTCTGGGCTTCCTGCACAGGCTAAATGATAATTCAGGTCGTTTGTAGTTCTGACTCTATGAGGACTGTATAAAAAAATAGGGATTTTCTTTAAACTACCTCGAGGTGTCTCGAGGTAATTATAGGGTCGAGCCTCGAATTTTGAGTAGCCTACATACCCTTTGCTTTGGGAATCAGGCCAATTGTAGTTCGACTTGATAGCCCGAAAAGGAATATCCCTTTATGTGGGAATCCCTTTGACTATTTCCGGTGAAAAACCCGACTGGAAGCGATTTTCAAAAGTTTATGAGTGCAGTTCCTTAAAGTGATGTTTCAATCTTGGTGTAGAAAGATTGACTCTCGTACACGATTTTTGACCAGTAGCCCAAGAAGAGTTCCACGTTTGCTCCGCATGTCTTGATTCTGGCTCTCTAGCTCCTATCTCGGTAGCTTTCAGCAATCTCCAAATGCTGAGTCCTGCGTGTTAGTTTTTTTGAAAATTTTGATTTTAATATGGTCATACCTGAATGGCGTTTCGCCATTTTGTTGACATTGAAATCGTCTTCCAATATTATGTCCGTCTTTTTGCAAATGCTCATCAGTCATTTTTCTTTTCTCCTGTAAGTATGTGTTTCGTGTATTTTTGAAAAGATGATCTACTCTGGATAATAATCACGATACTTTGACCGGCTCTTTTTTCATTATTTTCAGATGTTTTCATCGTTCAATGATAACTTCTGTTGGGATCTGGGTCGGGCTATACTACATTTTTGCGAACCTACACACCCCAGTCCGATTGTCATTTTCGTAAGCAAGATGTTACTAATGAGAACCATGTTCTCAAGTGCGGGGTCATTTTTGTTTCTTACGACATCCGCCACCCCTGAAAATTTGGACTCATATCATTTTCACATATTGTGGTGATTGTTACAAATCTGGTGTCGACTAAGTCGTTATCCTCATACAAAGCTTAAGGTATACCAGTTCGGGACCACATCCCTTATAGTCAAAAATACCCAAATGTAGACTGCACATCAGAGTGTAGTATCATTTTCCTTTCATGATGACTACTAACCTCTGTGTCCAAAATTACAACATTTAGTCAGAATATTCAAGTTAACTACTGCATATTCAAGTGTGGAGCCTTTTCTCATGACTACCGCTATCCCTGAACCATGATTACATTAACTTAAAATAGACTGCGATAGCGAACGCAAATCTTGATGTAGGAATCACATTTGTACTTCAACGATTTTGGACATCAACCTCAGAATTATGCTACCTATTTTTGGCTATATATATGGATGACGACTCAGCCCCTTCGGTACGTAGTCGTTTAATCCATATCGTCATTTTGAGGAATGAAGTTTACCTCGGTGGCAAGACTGATACCTTCCTTTTTTTGACTCCGGGGAAGAATACCCGCCTTCGACAGGGTTCACATCTTCCAAAAGGACTAGACTCGATTGTGAATACGGCATTTCGATACCGATATCAACGCGTCGTTTTAAATTTTTAGATTTGTATGACGTCCACTCAGTCAATGTATCAAGGAAAGCCATGTGACGTCTAGGCCGGGGTCTCAATACCTTGACACAATACTATTTAGTGGAGACCAAGCTTTTGGTACCGTGATTATATCTTTAAGTAGTCTTTAAAAAATTTCTTTTGTAAAAAATCTTCGTGCTCTGCAAAATGAAAAAACTTATCAGGGTAAAGCAAACTTTACTTAGGGAGGGCTTCGTTACCCTTTCATACACTCTTTTGCGCCGCTATTTCTTGAAGCTTCTTCTTTACTTGGCTTGTTGTCGTTACCCTATTTTAAACATTCTAGCAAATGAGCTAGTGTGAAACATCCATGCTTGTTTGTTCCTGCATCTACAGAAAATTTGTTAGTTTCCAATATGGTTGACCGCTCTCCCTGCGTATGGACTTCTTCCTTTCACATTTCGGCAGGAAAGGATGCTCATTTTCCTTAAAATCTTTTATTTTTCTAGCAGAGCTGAAAAAGTTTTTGGGAGATTATTTTTTCGAGAATATATGTATTTTAGTATATTATATATGTTTCGAAAATGATATATTTTACACACGCCCTTTTAATGTCATAACATTGGTTACTCAAACAAGGTCTCCCGTCTCTTTTTCTCCTTCTTGATGTCGACTTGTGAAATTTTCGAATCCCTTTCGAAAATTTTGCCCCAGATTTTATGCACCTTTATACCAACTCGAATTTTGCTATGTCGAAGGAATTTTTGAGACCCTCTCAAAAATGTTGCCCCAGTGTAAGTGTGTACTTGTCAATTCTTGATTTCACCATGCTTGAGAAATTTTTGAGATCCTTCTCAAAATTTCTGCCCCAGTGTAGAAATTTTAATCAGTGCTTTCCTTAGAGCTGATATATTTAAAGAATTTTTGAGGTTCTCTAAAAAAAACCTCAAAAATTCTGCCCCAGTTTCCTTGTGGGGTTACCTTTATCTTCCTCTCACTAAAACATTTCTGAGGTTTCCTAAGTTTTTTTTTTTTTTTGGGGGGGGCGGGGGGGGGGGGGGGGGGGGGGGGATTTTGTTTGGAATGACTGAGCTCGAGAGAGCTCCTACATATCCCAAACGGGAATCAGGTCATAACGTAGTTCAAAATACATAATTTTGGATTTTTGGTTAAAGCGACCGAGCTTGGAAAAGCGCCTACGTATCCCCTTATAAGTATAGAGAATCAGGTCCTTGCGTAGTTCGTACATGGTTTTGGATTTGGTTTTTTTTCTAAAAATACCAAATTATAAGAAAACGAAACGTAATCAAAGCAGCATAAACTATAAAAACTCTGAATCTTCGCAGTCGTCTTCTTCTTCACACGTAGTATCTCTTGATGGCATCTGAATTTATTTCTCTTGGCCACTCTTGACCATCCATTTCAGCAAGTACTATGGCTCCTCTTGATAGTACTTTTCGCACCATATAGGGCCCTTGCCAGTTTGGTACAAACTTTCCTTTGTATTCTTCTTGGTTTGGGAATATTCGTTTGAGCACCAATTGCCCAATTTGAAAAATACCTGGTTCTTACATGCTTGTTGAAAACTCGTGCCATTCTTTGTTGGTACAATCGACCATGACAAACAGCGATCATTCGCTTTTCATTTATCAAAGCAAGTTGCTCATACCTCTTACGGATCCATTCTGCATCGTCCAACTCAGCCTTTTGTATTATTCAAAGTGAAGGGATTTCTACCTCAGTTGGTATTACTGCTTCAGTGCCATACACCAACAAGTATGGAGTGTCCCCAGTTGAAGTTCTGGCTGTGGTGCGATATCCCAATAATGCATAAGGCAGTTGTTCATGCCAGTCTTTGTAGTTATCAATCTTTTTTCTGAGGATCTTATTGATATTTTTATTGACGTCTTCCACAGGTCCATTCATTTGTGGCTGATATGCAGTTGAATTTCGATGAGTGATTCGGAACTGCGCACACGTGTCTTTCATCAAGTGGCTATTCAAATTAGCCCCATTGCCTGTTATGATTGATTCTGGGATACCAAATCGGCATATGATGTTGTTGCACACAAAATGTATGACTATTTTCTTTGTTACTGATGAAGAAGATGCCGCTTCCACCCACTTGGTGAAGTAGTCTATGGCGACCAAAATGAAGCGGTGTTTGTTTGAGGCATCTACCTCAATTGGTCCTATGACATCAATGCCCCAAGCGGCAAATGGCCAAGGCGGCGCTATGGCATTCAGTTCTGTCGGAGGAACCATTATCAAATCTCCATGAATTTGGCACTTATGGCATTTCTGGACGAATTTGCTATAATCATTCTCCATGGTCATCCAGTAATACCCAGTTCTTAGTATGTGTTTGAACTTGACTTCTTGGAACCGATTTGCCAATCTTTGCACAAGTCCGACATACGGTATGATCTTTTCATTTTAGTGGCCCACTCTCCTCGAACCTGCTGAATTAGCAAATCCGAGTCGCCAATTTCCTGAAGATCTTTCACATCTATGCTGAGGGCTAAACGTCGACCCAGGATACATGCTTGGTATTCAGCCATGTTGTTGGTGCAACTGAAGCTCAACTTGGTTGCCACTGGATAGTATTGGCCTGAGTCTGAAACCAAGACGGCTCCGATTCCTGATCCTTTAAAGTTGACTGCTCCATCAAAGTATACTTTCCATCCTAATTCATATTCATTTTCTTCACCCTTGATTGTCATTATTTCTTCATCTGGGAAGTAAGTCCACAAAGGTACGGTATTGTCATCTACTGGACTTCTTGCCAGTGCTTGCCCTTTAACTGCTTTCTGTGCGACGTATTGAATATCGAACTCACTTTGGCCATTTGGCCAACTTCCCTACGGGCATAGGCTGGGGAAAGTTGTACCTTAGGGGATCCATTCTTGAGATCAAACGAGTCGTGTATGCAGCTATATAGTGTCTTAGTTTCTGAGACACCTATGTCAGAGCGCAACACGTCTTTTCCACCAAGGAATATCTAGATTCACAGGGTGTGAACTTCTTACTAATGTAATAGATGGCTCTCTTTTTCTTGCCTGTTTCGTCATTTTGTGCCAACATGCACCCAAAAGCATTTTCTGATATTGACATATACAGCAGCAAAGGGCTTCCCGGCCTTGGAGGGACCAAAACGGGTGGATTTGACAGGTACCTTTTAAACGTGTCAAAGGCTTTCTGACAGTCCTCCGTCCATTTAGTTGGAGCATCTTTCTTAAGGAGTTTAAGGATTGGTTCTATGATTACTGTGGACTGGGCGATGAACCGTCCAATTTAATTCAACCTTCCTAAGAAACTCATGACCTCTTTCTTCGTTCTTGGCGGTCGTAGTTCTTGGATAGCTTTGTTCTTTGTGGGATCTAACTCAATACCACGACGATTGACTACGAATCTAAGTAATTTTCCAGCAGGCACTGCTAATGCGCATTTAGCAGGATTCAACTTCGAATCGTACTTGCGGAGTCTGTCAAAAAATCTTCTTAAATGTTCAAGGTAGTCTTCACCCACTCGGGATTTGGTGACGATGTCATCCTGTCACACCTCGAAACCCACCCTAGACGTGACCGGCATCCAACGTCATGAACAACATCGGAAGAACCTAAAATATGCAATAATAGCACTTGAACCCGCCAGGTTCAGTATTCACCTCCAACAGTTTATAGAATAAATTCAAACGAAAGCATGATAAATGAATTAAATCAGCAGAAGTCTTTAATAACATAAACCTTAATCAAGCGTATCATATGCCCAAGAGTTAAATAAAACTCAACATCTACCCACAAGAATGTATACTATGGAGCTTCTCAGATAAAAAGTAATTATCTGACACATTGGGACGCAGCCCGCTAAAACTAGAATAATAAATGAATATGCTAAGGGGTGTCCTACGAATGAACATGTGGGCTCACCAAGTTAGCAGCAACAGCAAGTCCTTCTTAACCGCCTGAAGTATCAAGAACCTACTCTTCTCTGTTTGCTAACATACCATCAAAAACAACAATGGTGTGCCTGAGTACTTCGTACTCAGTGAGTGACTCGGGGAAAACAATTAATATGGAAATCAAGTACAATGATGCTTAAATAAATCAATTCTGAAAACCATGTGAAATCAATGTAAAAGCAGTTATTCAACTTGTGTATCTCAATAAGAATTATCAAAACTGATTATAAATCCTCTTGTTAAGTTACAACTTTCAAATATGCATTTCAATTTGATCATGATTGTCAACAACAGTTCCAAGAAAGAATAAGGAATATCAAACTTGCCAATACAGGCCCAAGAATCAATCACATCGAAGGAATGACAGTAGAGGTTCCCTAATCACAGCGCACCACACCGGAATATGTGATTCCCGGTGGCTATCCTTCCTCCCGAATAGCTAGACATTAATCGCACTCCGGGTGGCGAACCCGACAGTGGCCACTCTTCCTCCCGAATGGCTAGGCATTACCACACTAGGATCCGTAGTACTACCCTTCCTCCCAAGCAGCTAGGCCAACACAACAATAAAGTTCATAACATAGAAGCCGATTCACAATTTGTCTCAAGGTAGTCACATCATCAATTAGCATTAAAGCTCATTATGTCATATCATAAAGATAAATCATTTCAAAGAATGTCTTGAAAACGTTTACACTTCTTTAACCAAGATTTCAATGTCATAATTCAACATGAAAATAATATTATTAATACTTAACCATCATTATTGATCATCTCTTATAGAATATGATACAAACTAAGTTTAATGTGGGCTTGTCCGCTCACGCATGTTAACCTTAATTACGGCAAGAAGTAAAGTTTCAATTCATGAAAAGTTCACCTTTTTATTCAATAAAGAGCTTTGTAAAAGAGACATTCATCCAAAACCAATTTTCAAAAGAGAGACATACCTTAATTACGTTATACGCAGTTCAACAAATTACTTTCCTAGAGGAGAATCCCCCAAACCCTAGCTTGAACTCCCTTGAAATAGATTATCTTGCTACTCCTTTGAAATAGGAGGTTTTAAGAAGTAATTTTCGTACTTAGGGTTTTTGAACAACTGAAAAGTGATAAAATTAAATGAACCCTTGTTTTTAAAGTTTCTGAGGAATGCGGGGGAAGTACATCCAAGAAGGACATGACGTACTTCTAAGTACGGGCCGTTCTTTAAGGCCCTACTTCCCCAGAAATTTCCAGAGAGTTAATGTGAAGAGGCGGGAAAAGGACGGGCAACGTCCCATCCTTTGAAGTACGGGCCATACTTCTAGGTCGTACCTTCCCTAAAAATTCCAGAGAGTTCATATTTGAAAATACCAAAGAACGTCCGCAAAGTACGGGCCGTACTTTTGTCATAAAATCTCCCAGTTACCGTTGAAATGGGATTTTCATCCCAACACTCCCCGTTTTGGTTTCTAGGTCCCGAATTGTGAACACAACCTAAATTATAAGGTTCGAAATGACTCGTATAACGCTTTCATATTCCATACATATTTACGGGATATTACACATCCATCCATATACACCTCAACCTCTCTATGCATCATATCATGAAAAATGGTGGTCATCGCCCTCATGTAAGTAGCACCGGCATTCTTGAGCCCGAAGGGCATTACCCGGTAATGATACACTCCCCACGGTGTGATGAATGTCGTCTTATGAGCATCTTCTTCATCCATCAATATCTGATGATAGCCCGCCTAACAATCCAGAAAAGATTGCACTTCATGCTTGGCGCAGTTATCAATGAGTATGTGAATGTTCGGGAGTGGAAAATTATCCTTTGGGCTAGCGCGGTTCAGATCACGATAGTCCACAAAAATCCTTATTTTCCCATCTTTATTTGGTATCGGGATATGTTGGCTAACCATGTCGGGTACGGTGTCACCTTAACAACTCCTGACTGAATCTGTTTTTCTACTTCTTCTTTAATCTGGATGCTGACATCAGGTTTAGGCTGCCTGATTTTCTATTTTACCGGGGTAAATCCTTCAAGGATCAGCAACCTATGGGAAATAATGTTCATACTCAAACCCGACATATCGGCGTATGACCAAGAGAAAACATCTTCATATTCTTTCAGTAAACTCTGATACCCTTCTTTCTCAATTTCTGCCAAATGAACACTTATTCTAGTTTCCTAAACCAACTCCTCATTTCCTAGATTAACTGCCTCTGTTTCCTCTAGGTTTGGCATTGGTCTGTTCTCGTATTCGTCTTCGACATCTATCAACCCTTCTGGTTCAGTTACTATTTTTCTTGATCGTCATCTTGTTCGTCGTTGTTTTTACTTGTTTCGTAACATGTCATGACATTATTTGTGGCCTCTATATTATTACTATAAAACAAAATAGCACGATTATTAATCATGTAAAAGCAATTTTAATTATATATATTATAATTATATATATACTTATATAGGTGAAGTAGAACATTTTTGTCTTATTGTAAACTTCGAGGCATTTTCATTGAAATTTTTTAAAAGGAGCGGTACAAACTATGGTCCTGACTCGGAATGGAACATTGAGCCATTTTCGTTATTTAACAACACGTAATAAAAACATGAAAAGGCGACAAGCCGGGCCTCAAATCCGACTTTCGCTGTTTTTTCTGAAAATGAGCATTCTTTCTACCGCAGAGTGAACAGCGGGTTAGAAGTCCATGCGCTTGTTGTTTCTCCTGGTTCAGCATGATGAATCTCTAATGCTTTAAAGCATTCTTCAATGATGGCTGCGCATTCTTCTTCCCGAAACAACGTCCTTAAACCCTCTTCTGGATCTTCGCTGTTGTGACTCAACGGGCCTGCTGTGAAGGACTGGTATAGATGAGGGAACGGCTTTCTCATTTTAATGGGGCCTCTTGGTACATATTCTTCTTCTTCTTCTTCTGCCTCACATGGCTTGTATCTGACCCCAAATCGATATTTTTCATTTTTGATACTCACTGGTTCTTTGATTCCTTGTAAGTTCTTTCCCGGACCTTTCCTGGGCTCAAACCCATTCCTTATCATAGTTGTAGCAACCATTTTGTAGACTAGTGGCATAGGGATATCTTCATCATCTCCCCTACGATCTATCATGGCTAATTCAACAGTGTGAAAATGTGGTGACTTCTCTATGACTGGCACAGAGTTATCCGAATAGTTGTGGACACTTCATTTACCATAAATCACAACTTCTTGGTCATCCCATATGAATTTGAGAAACTGGTGTAACGATGATGCTACAACTCCGGTGGCGTGCAACCATGGTCGGCCTAATAATAGGTTATAGCTTGTTTTGATGTCCATTATGACGAATTCCACTATGAACTCCGCGGGGCCCATTTGTATGTGTAGATCTATTTCTCCAATTGGGTCGCTGGTTGCGCCATCATAAGTTTTTACGTTGGTTCTACTCTGACGGATCTTGCCAACATCATACCTGAGTTGTTTCAAGTCGTCACGGGGCATACATTTAACCCAGCTCCTCCATCAATCAGCACTCGAGGGATAATCTTGTCATGGTATTTGACTGTTATATGCAGGGCATTATTGTAGGACTTCCCTTCTCTTGGTAATTCATCATCATAAAATGATAGCCTATGCGCTTGTACAACATACCTTACGATCTCAGCCAATGTTTCACTTGTAGTGCCAATGGGCACTTGGACTTCATCCAAGGCTTTCATTAAAGCTAAGCGATGTTGAGACAAACTGAGTAGCAATGACATTACCGATATCCAGGCAGGAGTCTTATACAGGTGCTCAACAATCGAATAATCCTTGACTGGCATTTGCTTCTAGAAGTTTTCAGCTTCGCCTTCGGTGATTGGTCTTTTCTGAGGGTTTTCGCGATGTGGCGCTTCGAGCACAGGTTCTTCTGGGGCATAACACCTTCCTTACCTGGTCATACCCTGAACCACAACAGCTATCTCTTTTTCTTTATTGACCATCATCTGGTGCGACGTTTTGATCACAAAGGGTGTATTCTCAACTGGTCTTGATGTTTTGAGTATGAATGGATCGTTATGAATTCGAGCGACTGTCGATGGATATTTGAGTAGAAAAGGCTCTTTTTTGGCTACAACAGATGTCGCAGATTTCTTCCTCAGAGGGCTTAACAATTCTTTTCTCTCTTGTAGAGACAACGAGGCGACGGTGCTTTCTAAACCTTCAATATCTGGACGAATTGTTGCAGGGCTCTCTTTCTATTCGTCACCTCTTTCTATCATGTGAATTTGATTACCTCTATGTTTTGGGAGGGGATTTGTGTCCACATTTGGAGGCGTTGGTTCCAGGATAAGCTCATGATTGTCAATCATATCTTGTAATTTGTGCCTTAGGTTTATGTAATATTCGGTGGCATAGATAACTTGGTTGGAATGATAGGCGCAAGTGAAATTCAGCATGTACCATCGATCCGTGGGGTTAGCAGGTTTTGGTGGAATATCGTTCATTCGCCCGGCATCTCTTAGCTTAGCAAATCAACTAGTCCTTGATTCTAGCAAAGGAGTGAATGCTCTCACAGGTTTCTTTTGGGGTGCCTCATAGTTTGCTGGCGGAGGCTGGTTTTGGAAAGTCTGTTTTTGTGGAGCTTGGTTATTGGGTGCTGGCATTCGATAATTTGGTCGTGGAGCTCGGTTGCTAGGTGCTGGTATTTGATAATTTGGTTACGGAGCTTGGTAGCTAGGTTGTGCGTAGCACACAGACATTGGGCTATATTGGGGTGAAGTGGTTATATAGTTAGTTGGTGGAGGTGATTGGTAGTTATCTTGATTTTTGTGGGTTATCTCCTTTCCCCGGATTTTTGGGCTAGTTGTTCTAGAAACATAGGCTATATCTTCTCTCTCTTTTTTGCCACCTGTGGCACCAGACGCACCTGATCTATTTAGTAGACTAACAATCCAGCCGGTCTTGAGGCCATCTTCGATATCTTCCCCAACGGCGACTAAATCTGAAAAGGAACTCCCTTTCATAGTTATCATTTTGTCAAAGAAATCAGCTTCTTGGTACCGTATGAATGCGGCTACAAGCTCAGCTTCAGTCATAGGTGACATGCACTGCTTCGTCTCTCCAGCGACTCGCATATTCTTTGTAGGTTTCAGTCGATTTCAGACAAATTTTCTCCAATGAGAAGCGATCAGGCACATTTTCCACATTGAAGCGGAATCTTTCCATGAATGAACTTACCATCTCTTCCCATGTTTTCCATCAGCTAATGTCTTGAGAGATAAACCATTCCATGGTTGTTCCCGACAAGCTTCGACTAAACAACCTCATGAGCAAAGTTTCATTTCCGCCATTTCTAACCAATTGGTCGTAATAAGCCCTCAAGTGGGCTCTGGGGTTTCCCGACCCATTAAAATGATCAAATTTTGGAATTTTGAAGCCTCTTGGCAGACCCAGGTCTGGATGTATGCATAATTCAGAGTATCTCAACTCTTCTTTCTTTTTAGAGCCATGTTCCAGTTCAGCAATTTTCTTCCCTATTTCCTTTTTAATCTTGTCTATTCTTGCTTCAAAGAACATTTCCATGTTCTCCAGTTCTGGTGAAGAGTCAATATGGGTGACATGGTCATGAAAAGTGACATTTGGTTGCACGGGGTGAATCACAGGAACTCCTATCGCTCGAGGGGCTTGATGATAAGTATTCGCGTTTGTAGCATGAGCAGGTGTTTGAAAAGTTGGGTTTTGGTGGGAGGAATTCCCCACATGGGCGATATTTTGGCATAGTGGAGTTTGAAAAGTAGCCCTAGTCTGGGTTTGTGGGAAATGGTTAGGAATTGGTAGATCCAGATTTGGGAAATTGGATGGAGGTCTCCTAGCCTCAACATTAGTAGCATTTTCCTTTTTAGCCCTCAGGCGGTCCGCTTCTTCTCTAACTTCAGCCAATTGTCTCATCAGCAGGCTAACAACCTCTTCCAAAGGCATTCCAGCTATGTCGGCTGTAGGGGTACCCTCAACTAAAGCAGTTCTGTTCGGTGGCGGAGTTTCAGGCATGTTTTCTTCTTGAGGGTTTAAGGATGTTGCGGCCTCTTTTGATCGAGTAACTAGTGTCAGCGAATCGACCCCTATCTTTAAGAGAAAACAACTCAAAAGCTCCTAAGTTAGCGTTAAATTTTGGCACGAAACACAAGACATCACGTTGTTTGCAATTTATAGCACATAGATTCATATATTTTATTTCAACTCTTGACTGATTCACATTCCAAGGGTATTTTGGTCTTTTTATATTTTTGGGAATATTGATTTTTCGGTAACTGATTTTTATAGTTGATTTGCTTTTACCCATCCTATACTAAGGGGGGATTTTTAATTTTATTATAAGGACCGAGTCTTAAATAGACTGCCTACGTATCCCACCAAAGAGAAATCAGATCCATCTGTAGTTCAGGCATACACAGAAAAGGTTTTTCCTATGCTACCCGAAACTTAGTTTTTCACCCTGACCAGGCCTTATGTAGGCTTCCCACGTATCCCCAATCGGACATCAAGTCGACGTGGTTCCGTCTACATAAAAAGGGGAAAGGGATACTCTATCTTATTGAAAGCAGTAAAGGGATACTTATGTTTTTTTACCCAATCATACTAAGCAGGTCTTCATTGTCTTCTTCATCTCCATCTTCTATCCTTATCTTCCCACGACAATCCAAACATGGCCTTCATTGGCGTTCCAGTTCAAGCTTGAAATCCACACATTCTTCAATGTCGTGGCCAGGGCGGCTATGGTGATACACACAAACCCTTTCTTTCAGAGATCCTGGGTGACCCAGATAGGTTTGTGGCACTGCTCTTATATTCTTCATACTACATAGTAGGGAGTGGATCCTGGCGTATCACTCTTCGAATTTGGAAAAGTTGCTCCTCCAGAACCTAACCTTTGATATCATTTCTGGATGATTTCTTTCTTGGTCATAAGTCAGGAGAGAGTGGGGGCCCCACAGTTGGCTAATTCTCTCTTGTTCAATCCATTGGATAAGCTTCCTTTCCAATGCTCCACACTCATTGACCGTATGTCCTGACTAACTTCGGTGGTAGAGGCATCTTCTGTAAATCATAGAAGGAACGCATGGTGGCAACAGATTTGGACTTTGCGTATACACTCCATAACTTCCCAAAGTCTCCAAGAGTTATTATTTGGATAGTGATCGGAATATGGACCAATCAAGACTCCAGATAGCACCTATTATTTGGAGGTATCACCTATTAGCAAATCAACCTTTTAAAAGTGGAGCTAATTTTGGTTTTAGGGGTTGTTTTTTTTTTCATGGTTTTTCTTTTGGATAGTGATCGGAATATGGACCAATCAAGAGTTTCGACAAAATATATGATTGTCACACATCAGTTATATCAAATAAGCATTTAGACAATATATAATTCGCTTTCCTACACCTCGTTGCTTCGAGGTTACTAGCGTACGAAGCAGAATTGTGCTATACGTCTAACAAAATATATCGTTCCTGAAAAATAAAAATCCCAGTGCTTCTCATTAATAGTATTTTCCCAAGTGGGATTACCAAGCTTTTAAAGTAAATGAAATAATCAGAAAAAATCTACTCCAGAGATAGAAATATGCTCTTTATCATCTCGCGCCTTCTTGGTCCTTCGAAGGGCAGCCTGAATGGCTACATGGGCTGGCATCATCTTGATCCACTGACCTCTCTGGTCGTCAGTCAATGACGTCCCCATATCTATGGATTCCTTAACAAAAGTGGCGGGTCATTCCAAGATCTTCAATGAGGCATCTGCCTAGTCTGTCAAACTCTTAATTATCTCTTGGTCATATTCTGATTTTGCTTGATGATCCATTTCTCTTCCTTCTATTTGTCGCTTAATTCTTCTAACCTGAATTGCACTCGCGGCTTCCCTATCTACGGGAAGTTTGTACAGATACGGCCCTGGAACGGCAGTACCAGTTATCTCAGCCCTAAGCCACTCGTAGTAATTTTCATCATGACTTGGATTTTTGGATCCTTATCCAACTTATCTTCCCTTATCACATTCTTCCAATCTTTCTGAGCATCTTTTATACCTTCAATTCGACCTTCTTCATAATCTCGTACAAACTCTCCCATATTGCCAACATTCAGAAGAACCTGTCTCATACCAAACTGTCTAAGTACTCTCAATGGTGCGTAGGGTCTGATTCCCCTAATGCCCATAAGCGGTAGATATGGATGCTTATGGCTCTTTACACAAACAATCTTGGAATGAAAATCAGGTACTCTCCACCTGATAAGTTCTTCTCTCAGTCTAGAAAAAATGTGAGCCCATCCTTTCTTATCTTGAACCCCACAAAACATAGCAGCGACTCCCAAATCATCCTCTCTCAGGGCTGGATCTCGGCAGATAGATATACCACTCCTATCTAAATGCTTAAGTATCCACCATTGGACTAGGAGGTTGCAACCCTGGAAGTAATAATAATGGTCGCGACACTTTCCCAGAGCCCAGTATATATCTGATAAGATAATAGGGATGATGTCAAAATATTTAGTAAGCCCATTCGTTGTAACTCCCCTAAGAACAACATGGGCAACAAAGACAACTCGGGTATTAATAACTAGGGAAGAATCTAGTGGAGATACCTTGGTTCCCAGTAGATAGGTGATAAAGGCTAGTGTTTGGTTGGCTTCCCAGGACTGGAGTGAGCAAAACTCAAGAATGTGGCTCTCGTACCCCTGTTTAGATGAATACCTCCCATATAACTCTCTAAAGTCTATAGTGGGTCCCTGTGCCCAATCGGCTTTGTTGACAGCAAACATGTCTTTGATTTCTTTTGGGGTAGGTTTGTGAGAGATAAGGATATTTTAAGCCAACTTCTTTTTGGATCTGTTAGCGCTTCCTACGCTTTCCAAGACATCTCTAATCTCTTCTAAAGTAGGAGTCATCTCTATCTCTCAAAATCTGAACACCATTCTGTCGTTGTCCCAATAACCAGTAATAATCTCTAGCAGACCCAGATCCCCAGTCATATCCATCAACGAAGGTAGGTGCCATATACAACCCTTTATCTCTTTCTTCTGATCATTAGCTAAACCTTTCCACCACATCACTAAACCTGGTGGTGGACCCACAACCATATCAAACTGCACATCAGGAGACATCTGCAAGACAGAACACTGTTAGTTCCCCGCCCCCAAGAACAGTAATTTATTTCACACATGGCACAATAATGCTTCCAAATAGCAAATAGCGGGATGCAATGTCTTCAGGTTTTTACACCATCTGAACACAGTAAGGTGTCTTTCCTGTTCGATTCAGGTAGGTCTGAGATACCCAAACCGGTCTATGGTTAGCATGCGCTATATCAGTAGAGATTTGGTTTCACTCTATGCTAATTATTCTAGAGTGGTTTTCAAGCGAATGACACAGGTTACGAAAGCGGACAAGCTGGGGTTGGGCTCTCTAAGGCTGGGGGATGACCACATGCCCACTCGACCTTAGAGACCTCCAAAGAATATAACAAAAGGTATGTTAGTGACGGATGACCGCAACTCATCTCACGTCGTCATCCTTAAATGAAATGTAAAATAAATGCCAGAAGTGGCGGAGTATGCATGCATCAATGACAGTTATATTTTGCTGAAATTTAAACACATAAATAATTTATATCACTTAAACAATTTATATCACATAAACACACAAATTATTGGAACCCTTATGGTTAGAACCTTAAATTTTCCCCCAGCAAAGTCGCCATCTGTAGCGGTTCTATTTTTTTCGATTCGTATTTGCACTTAACTTATGTAAAAAGAAAAGTGTCCGGCGGAAGAATGGTTGTCAATCGTACCGGAAAAAAAGGAAAAAAAATATACTTCTACATGAATGGTGCTCTAAATGGACTTATTTTAGAGTTGCCACCTAATTTTTAGGAAATTAGGAAAACCAGTTCGAAAAGGGTTCATTCAAAACGGTTAAATTTTAAAAGAATCCTAATCTAACCAAAGTATGAGTAAGGGTTCTGGTGATCCCCCAGGGAAGGTGTTAGGCACCCCGGTATTAAGGATTCGTAAAATACGGTTGACCTACGGGTTCCACTAATATGCCTTTATTGATATAATTTGTTTATGGTGAAAAAACTGTTTCAGCTTATATTTCCACAACAAAAAGATTTTAGTCATTAATAAAATATTCCTTGCTTCAAGAAATAAAAATGGTTAAAATTTGCCCAAAATTGGGCGTCTTAGTGTCGGACTAGAACACTTAGGCAAATACCCGAAGGCTCTTAGCCTAAGTAGGACTCTACATAAGTCCACCCAAACATAATTTTGAAAAATATTTTAGAGTATAGGAAAATAGTTTTTAAGAAAATAATTTAGGTATACTATTATAGTCCATATAATATTCTACATATATATAGTCCATTTTTTATTCTATCTTTTGCTAAGTTTTAGTCAAATTTTATTTTTAGTCTAAGTCTAGATAATCATAATTAGTCCCACAAGTCTTGAACATCGATCCAAATCAGTCCACATGTCATAAGTCCACAGGTTTCATAAATATTCAAATCAGTCCCAAACTTCATAAAAGTCGGAAGTTTTGGTCCCTTTAAACCAAATCAGTCCCAATTTGTATTAATGCCTCAAAATTAGTCTTATCTTTTATAGTAAACTCATTTTTGGCGACTTTAAAATAAGACAATCTCATAGGGGTTCCAATTGACATAATAATTGCGCAAATAATAATTTAAAGTGCATAATTTAAATGAGGTAGAGAATTTGGGCCGACCAAGCCCATAAAAGGAAATTTTTTGTGCAATCAATCCCGTCTTAATTCCAACGTGTGCTCCATTTCGCTCAAAGTTGGGTTGACTCGATCTAGATACTTTAGTGGGCCCCAACGGGTTTTGGATGGACAGAGAGGTAAAAGACATACATGACATTAGCAAATACTCACAAATTAAATTAAGTACTAGATTAAAAGCTATAATGATAATTATTACCATGCCCCCAAAAAATAAATTACATCAGATTTAGGCCAAGCCCATGTAATGACAACTCAAATACTGCCCCAAACATCGCGAAAAGGAAGCCCAAAACAATGATAGTAGCTCAGATACACAGATCACAAATGACGGGGCCAAGCAGTGGGCCCAAATTCACTCTCTTCTTAAATTTCTCTTTAAGTGTCAAAGCTGTGGTATACACAATATACCACTGATATACTACTTAGTTTTCTTCTTAAATTACTAAGTGTCAAGACTCTAATATACATGATATACTATCAGTGTATCACTAATATATGAAGAGCAAAACCCTTTAAAGGGCATACCCTCCATATACACTTGATATTCACTACACATTCCATTAACATTAATTCCAAAACACCACATTCAAGTCACTTAACAGCTTCAAATTTCTCAAAAAGGAATTCCATATTTTCAAAGTTAAACATTTAACTATCAGTCAAGGCTAGCAGCCAGCAAAACTCCATAGCATGTAATTTTAAATGTCAATTCTCAACACAATTAAGGCATAAGTATCATAAAAGAGTTCGACCAATCACAAAGGTCGTTTCACACAAGCAGGACCCTAGGTGTGAAAGATCATTTTTCTAGTTAAACAAACCATGAATGAAGGCAGCCTCAAACAGGAAGCCATAAAGGTTCACATAATGTAAAACTGAAATTGAGCTGATACATGTCATCATCTTAGACTCAAAATATTATATTACACATGTTATGGTCTCCAACAAGTAGGCAGGGGGGTAGGGAACCATGCCTAAGAACCCCGGCAATTGACAAATAGAGTTATACAAGTAAAGTTCAAATAGTAAGACACCATATTTATCCTTTTAAAAAAAGTAGTTTTGATTTCAATCTTTAACAATGCACTAGGTTCTGCAAATTCCAATTTCAGAGCAGATACATAACTAGAAGCAGTGCACAGAAGAGGCCAAGTGCTCATAAAATGACAAAACAAGTTCATGCCACCTCTCCTAAGTCAAAAAGTAGCCTGCTTAAGATCAATGTAGAAAGATAGTATATAAAAAATAACATATACAAGTGACAAGACTAATGATAGGAAAGGAGAGAAAGGAAGATCTAAACTTGTCATTATACTTAGCTCAGAATTCTCTTTTAAGATTAAACTTAGTCTCCATTGGCTTCTATATGGTTAGCCTCTAGTGATCTAGCAAGTAATAGGAGTTTGAAGTCTTGCTAATCAAACAAGCTCAAACAGGACACTTTACACACAATAATTTGGATTAACAATAGGCTTGAGAGAAAAGAATGAGTCACAGGAAGAACACAAACAACACACCATAGTTTAGCCTCTTATTTTTTCAATTTTAGGCAAAAGAGAAACAGTTTTCCCACTCCATATAGTTTATTTTCTAATGAAAACTCCCAAAAACAGTGACCTAATATTCATATAAAGGCCAAATAGGATGCAGACTCTAAAAACCAACAAGACAAGTCACAATATTCTTCAAGTTTCCATTTTTAAACAAATCCTCCAGTTTTAGAGGATTTAATCCATATTCAGCACTTTCTAGATTCACAATGCAAGTTGACAAGATCATTTTTCACCTTTCCACACAACTTAGTAAGATTTAAAGATGCCTAAGAACCCCGGCAATTGACAAATAGAGTTATACAAGTAAAGTTCAAATAGTAAGACACCATATTTATCCTTTTAAAAAAAGTAGTTTTGATTTCAATCTTTAACAATGCACTAGGTTCTGCAAATTCCAATTTCATAGCAGATACATAACTAGAAGCAGTGCACAGAAGAAGCCAAGTGCCCATAAAATGACAAAACAGGTTCATGCCACCTCTCCTAAGTCACAAAGTATCCTGCTTAAGATCAATGTAGAAAGATAGTATGTAGAGAACAACATATAAAAGTGACAAGACTAATGATAGGAAAAGAGATAAAGGAAGATCTAAACTTGTCACTATACTTAGCTCAGAATTCTCTTTTAAGATTAAACTTAGTTTCCATTGGCTTCTATATGGTTAGCCTCTAGTGATTTTGCAAGTAATAGGAGTTTGAAGTCTTGCTAATCAAAAAAGCTCAAACATGACACTTTACACAATAATTTGGATCAACAACAGGCTTGAGAGATAAGAATGAGGCACAGGAAGAACACAAAAAGCACACCATAGTTTAGCCTCTTATTTTTTCAATTTTAGGCAAAAGAGAAACAGTTTTCCCACTCCATATAGTTTATTTTCTTATCAAAACTCTCAAAAACAGTAATTTAATATTCATATAAAGGCCAAATACAATGCAGACTCTAAAAACCAACAAGACAAATCACAAAATTCTTCAGGTTTCCATTTTTAAACAAATCCTCTAGTTTTAGAGGCTTTAATCCATATTCAGGACTTTCAAGATTCACAATGCAAGTTGACAAGATCATTTTTCACCTTTTCACACAACTTAGTAAGATTTAAAGATGGCAATACGTATACAGGTGAAGCTAAATAGTCATAGAAAGACTCAAAAAAGAAAAAAAACCTTTCTTATCACTTTATCCATCACTTAGTCATAAATAGGAGAAATCAGAGGGGTCTGAAGACTAGTCTAAAAAGATCAAGAATAGGTCCAAACAGTTACAAAACAAGGAATTGGTATCCTAAACACCTTTAAGTCCAAGTTCATAAAAATAAAAATAAAAATAAAACACAGAGCAAACATTACATTTCAGGTTTCCAAAGTTTTTTTTCAGGCTTAAGAATAGCCTTTTGGAGGATCATACAAGATTAAAACATAAGACAAATTCAAAAAATTTAGAGATATTCACAAACAAGCTGTTTCAGGGAAAATGGATTAAAACTTAATACTTTTCAGAACCAGTTTTGTTGAAAGCCATTTAGCCATTTTAAAAGGAAGAAGTTTACGTCATCATTTGGACTAGATTTGATCCATTAATCATGAATGAGGAATCAGAGACCACTTTCAAGTTCCAAACCCGTTCTAACAAAGAGCATTGACAGTAAGCCAAACATCGCATGCTTGTATCCTACTCAAGATCAACATATCTAAGGTTAACAACTTAAACTGAGCCACAATCAATCAACGCATGGCTAAGAAAATTTCACAAAGAACAGCGGCCAAACACAAAAAAAAAAATGGAAAAATGCCTCAGATACCTTAAATTAATCAATGAGACAGTAACTAAGTATCAAAACTTAGCAATCCTGCTTCATTTTTAACCTATTTTAGCCTCAATACTTACTGGTTAGTACTTAAGAACCCTTTTGATCTTAATCATATTAACATTATAACACAATAACTTGATAGACTTAATGAAACAGTAACCATATAACAAAGCTGGAACCTCAAACAACTTAATACAATCAGACTAGACTCCAAACACCATCCTACATACCCCCATTTAGTTCTAAAGTTCTAGAAAGAAACAATAACTTAACAAAACCTCAACATAAACCAGAAAATAGATTCATCACATTATTGCAATTCAAACATCATCAACATTATATTATCAACTAAACATAGGCAGAAACATACCCAAATTAGTGAAATAAAGTTTCAAACACATATTCAAACAACAATGCACTTATCTGAACTCATATAAAGACTAAAATTAGATAAAAGAATAGCATAGGAGTATTACCTCTTACAAAGGCAACCCAGAGATCAAATGGGGAGATTAAACCAAGCCTTTAACAATAAACACCCAAAAAATCTTTTGCAAGCCTTTTCTTTTTAATTTCAAGATGTAATATACTATTTTCGAGTAATATCCTATGTATTATGGTAGTATATGGTAATATATCTCTATATTTTTGTAATGTAGGTATATATATAGTGTGTGTTGGGGATGAATTATCAAGAGACTCAACCATAGCAGTCGAGCCTTAGCCCCTTTTTTTTTCAAAAACAAAAAAATCCTCTTTAGCGTTGCACACAATACCGATTTATAGCATGAAAAAAATCTACCCTAGGGACCAAAATGGAAGATTCTAGGTCCTACCAAATGAATTTCCCCCTCAATTCACAAATCAGAATTCTAAACGAGTAAAACCAAAAAGGGATTCTATCCCAATCGTACTAATGGTAAAAATAATCCCTAAAATCACACGAAATAGTACACCAAAGGACAAAGTGATTCTCAATCGGTACATATCAGGATAACAGAAATCACGAACGCATGCCTAATCACACACAAAGACAAAAATCGTTCCAGAAACGATCCAAAAGGACCGTTGGAAAATAATCCAGGCCTTACACGTCAAAATAACTGTACGAGGAGGGTGTTGATCAATGAGAAAATCTCCATACACCATTTCCCTATTGTGATGTGGTGGCACAAGATGGCTAGAGCCTTTTAGGCTCGTCCATGACATCCCACACCCTGGGAAATAGTGGGGAAATACCCATAAGGATCAAAAAAATGGTAGATGAACGGTGAAATCACAGTGGCATAGCGGTGGCACCACCTGATCGAAACCCTAGCCGCCATCAGATTCTCTCAAAAGAAAAAGAGATGGTTAGGGTAGAAACGGGGTAAAAATGACGCGTAAATGAAAGGGGAGGGGGGGTAAATATATTAATTACTCCCTCCCTTTAATAAAATATAACATAATTTTTTTAAAATATAGCACATAATTTAAGTTAATTAGCTTAAAATGCCCTCGTAAAATAATATTTCGACAAGATAAAAATCATAATACGTAGTTTTAAAATACGATCTTCGAAACGAGCCCAATATTGATATACTTTTGAGCAATATTTAAAAATGGAAACAAATGCGGTAAAAATGAGTGGTAGTTTATACGTCGTCTTTAATTAACAATTTTCCCGAGTTGGACGGGGTGGGATATGTATCTTCTTTTCAAATCACGTTTGTGACAGTAAATAACTCCCGTAATTGTTAATTTTTTATGAAAATAATAATTAAACATCAATTTTTGCAATTTTCTCGGGATTTTTAAATTTTAAATTTTGAAGGCTCATCCTTGCTCCATCTTTGACTCGGGAATTTTGAGAGTTAAAATACGCATCTTTTGAGGTTAAAATTAGGTGTCAAAAATGAGTTAGTGTGGCTTAAGAGAAAGGAATTGTGGAAATCCCTATAATGTGAAGGGTAGAGTTATATTTTCGAGATGAGACCATATTCGTGGAAGTATAGGATGTTGTAGGTGCTACTGATCGGATAGCTTGGGTGAGCACTTTTGGATATTAAGGACTTGGGTGTAGTTGCGTGAGGTTTAGAGCGGTAGTTGTAAGATTTGATACTTTCAGAATTGTTCTGGGCATATCGAGGTGTTACAATGGGAGATTCGATGGTTAAAAGGGTATTATGTGAGGCTACAGGAGTTGCGTCAAAAAGTTCAGGGTTGTAGCGGATTTGCGTATCGGGTGAAGGTTGAGAAGCATGAATATTGAGATCATAAGGTATAGTTCTTCGGTAATAAGTTGACAGCTTGTCGGGCACGACCCTAACGTACATCCATAGTTGTACTAACATACATAAGAGACAACCTGAATAGAACATAAGGAATAGTTGACAAGAAATGACCCCAACATGATATACACAAGATATACGGGCCTATAAGGCCGACATGGACATCCGTATGTCAAACTATAGGCCGACATGGCCATGCAAAACATCTATATACCTAACATCTGTCTACAAGCCTATAAAGAGTACATAAACGTCATAAGGTCGGGACAAATCCCTGCCATACCCATAAACCTGTATACACAAGTAGACTGACTCACAAAAGCAACTTCGGAGCAAAAGAAGTGCAACAACACCTTCTGCTGAGCTGGCAACCTACTGGGAGTACCGTCAACCTGTCTATCGGGACTTGCGGGCATGAAACACAACGTCCCCAGGCAAAGGGACATCAGTATGAATAAAGTACCGAGTATGTAAAGCAGATAACAACATAAGGAAAGACATCAATATAATATAGAAATAAGAAACTCAACCTTGGCTTGTATTGCCACTGTGGCCATGATATACATGAATATAGTATATACGCGCATATAGCGTCATCCATATATATATATATATATATATATATATATATATATATATATATATATATATATATATATATATATATATATATATACACGCGTATATAGCGTCGTCAAGCTTCTGTGGGCATCATCATAATATCCACCTGATCAAGGGTGCGTCTATAGCGCTGTCGTATCATATATATAAGTAGATAACGCCATCAAGCCACTTTGGGAATCAATATTATAATATATGTATATATATGCATGTACAAGAGCCATAAAAATACATCATGAACTTATCAGAGTGATGTAAGGTCGTTGCACCTCCCATTAATGTTATGAACATCAGTACCATCAATATAAACCTCAATGGGACTCAAGGATCATATATATATGCTTAGAATAAAATTATAACTAAAGAAACAACACGGACAATCTTAGTTGCTAGGAGTAGATCCATTATGAATAGCGTATTGTTTATGTTCGGTTCACTTTAGATCATGCCAAAAGAAAAAATTAAGTGTCTTAACATACCTCAACCTTCTTGAATCCTTAATACCTCTCGAGCAGCCCACAAATAATTCAATCTACAATTGCACAATGAGGCTCATGATTAATACTACGTAGAGATTACGTTCGTAACTTAAGCTAGTAGATCGTCTAAGAAAATTTGGACAGCTTCTCCCCTTTATCATGAACTTCCTCCAACTCTATTTATCAACAACAACAACCAGAGCAATCCAGCAAGTACAAACACCAATAACAAGACACCATATAACAACAACAAGTCATTAACATTTCACGATGAGCGACAAGCTCGGATTGAAAATTGTTTAACCCATATCACCCCTTATCAACTTCTTAATTAACTCACCATTATTCTTAACATGTAAACAAATATATTTCCAGCCTTATACCATACAAAATTAACAAGAGAACAGCCCATGGAACTCATCAATCTTAAATAACATCTCTATAAACTAGTTTATACTTTTCTCAACCATTTACATCAACCAGCACCAAAACAACCTTAATCACAAGCAAAAGGATTATATACATACCTTTTACAGCAGCTAAAACTCGAAAATCAAACTCCCCTTAGCTTAAAATAACCCTTAATCGCTTTACAACATCCAAAAGGTAGTATTCTTCTTCTATCTTGACTTTTGACATAGTATTATGGTGTAAACACTAAGGAATCACCGTGGAACCTTTGTAACATGTTGGGAGGGTCTATAGTAGTGTATGGTCAAAGTTTGGTGGTAAAATAATGAAAAATGACCCCTTAAACGAATTTGAAAACAACCAAAGGTCGGCCACCACTTAGGATGTACGCCCAACTTGTACGGGCCATAATTGGCACCGTACTTCTCGGATTTACAAACTGTCCATTGCATTGAAAAGAAGACTCTCTGAACTTGAATTTAGATAGTGTTATGAATTCCATAATTCCTTATATACTAAGAGATATACCTCCAGAAAGTTGGGCCAAAATCCTGTCCAGAATTCTGCCTAATTTTCCCCGAGTTTTGACGAACTTAATTTCTTCGATTCACTTGATCCCGAAATCTTTAGATACATGCTTAACACTTGTTAAAAGCCTCTCCTAACCTTATAGGGGTTCCATGGTCTCTCTGGGCTTACATTAGTTTACTTACGACTCAAACGACGCGAAATTTTTTGAGGTGTAACAAGTATGTATTCCTCATGTGTGTATATGATATTCATGCTTTTATATGAACATTTAGCCTTACGCTCTATCATAAATCGTAAGGTTATGGCCTGACGGTCCAGTTGATTTGATTGATTGACATTCATGCTTTCATATGATATCACATTCATATTATACTTGATGATTCATATAGCTATGCCCGATGAGAAATGGCTTCGGGTAGAGTGATGTGATTTCATCCTGGATTAACTGGTTGTTCGATGGGAAATGGTTCCGAGCGGAGGATGCGATTTTAGCCTAAATTTCCTGGCTTCCCGCTGTAAAATGGTTTTGGATGGAGTGATATGATTTCAGCCTGGATTGGGTGGTTGCCTGATAGGAAATGGTTCCGAACGGAGTGATGCATGTTTGATGAAAAATTATTCCGGGTGGTATATGGACCTCGCGAGTCCCTCATGATTTACAACTCCCCATTACATGAGCATGTGTATACCGTCCTATGCATGGCCACTGCATTACATTACATTTCATTTCTATCTATGATTATTGAGGTGATTTGAGCTTATTATTGGATTATTGAGTTGAATCGCGTTAAACTAATCTATATGCTGATATCCGAAAGTGTATATGATTTTGTGGAGTTATCTTTCCTCTTATTTGTTGATTATTTAACTGTTAAAAAATTTATATGTTAAGAAAGCATTTTCAAGACCAACCCTCGCCCTTACTTTGCTGGGAACAGTCATGAGACTTGCTGAGTATACGTGTTTCCCGCACTCATACTACACTTGTTGTACTTTTAAGTGCAGGTATATATGTGAGTATGAGCTGAGTTCGATGAGACATTGAGGGTTCTGTCATTTGGAGTTCGGGATGAGCTGTTGGTTGATCCGCAACATCGAACTCTGAATCTGTTTTTTTTATGTAGTTGTCTTTCTTATTTCTAGACAGTGGTCTATCAAATCTCTTGTATTATACTTTCAGTTAGGTGCTCTTGACTCACATCACCAGATCTTTAGGGTATTTTGATTGTATCTTCCACAATTATGTTATTTCGAGACATCTTTTGTAATTAATCACTGCTTGTGCTTACTCTATGCATGTTAATAATGGAAATGGATAAAAAGGTGAAAATGGTTCGCCTACCAAGTTGAGTGTAAATGTCATCATGATTTAGGAAATTTTGGGTCGTGACAATATATTTAGTATGAATTTCTTTCTTCTCTATCACCCACCAAAGGACCTTGAGTGGTAATCCATCATATTGCTTAACATGTATAGATCTTTCTTCTTTTCGGGATAGATTTCATCAATCTTTTTATCAAGGATATACCTTTCTTTGTAGATCTATTAGATAAATATAAATCCAAATTGTTTCTCTTTCACTCTTGTCATGTTTCTAAATTCACGCTCTATCATTTCTTTTTTCATATTTCATTGTATGACTCATGAATTTAATGCCACGATAGTTCACACAACTTTGAATATCTCTTTTATACTTGTAAGTCAAAATTAAGGTACTCTTCCTCCACTCATCAAACATTGATCTTGCCACTTTTTAGTATAGTATTAAGTAGACTTTTTAGTATAGTATTAAATAGCAATTAGTGAGTTATTCTATTCCTATCTCTCCAAAACATTTTCAAACCTTTATAGGGATACTGTGTCGAGATATTATTTATATCAAAGTCATTATTATTTGTACTTTTATTGTCATATTAATTTGTGATAGTTACGTTTTTTTTTTACAATATTTCTGCCATTACTTTTTATAATGCTTTAAATTGTTTGTTCTTGTGCCGAGGGTCTATCGGAAACAACCTCTTTAACCTCCCAAGATAGGGGTAAGGTCTGCGTACACTTTACCCTCCCTAGACCCCACTTTGTGAGTTTTTACTGCGTATGTTGTTGTAGTATCAATATCATTATTATGGTGCATTCTAAAGGTACTTCTATTATATTATAACTAGGGGATTATTCTGCGCTACACGTGGTCATAAAAATCATCAGTAGTTTACTAAATATAATACAAAATCACAAATAACTAATTTGAGCCCCAACGAAAATACAGACTTGCGGTAATAAAGAATTCGTGAAAACCAAACTAAAGAGGACCATAGAAAGAACACATAAAAAATTAAACAGAAAAGAAAAAAAAAACACAACACACACATCCTCCTTAGGACCTTAATCATAAGAGAATAGCTGGAAAAAGAAATACAGAATCATTGCATAATTTTATGAGCTCTTATCGATACCCCTTCCGCGACTTGATCAACATTCAAGAGCCCTTCTTCATCGAACCAAACTAAAGCATGAATGTAATACTAAATTAATAATATTATAAGAACATCATAACTTCAGATATGGAATAAAAAGGATAATCTTGGGAGGGAGTCTCGTGAAGCAAAAAGATATGGATTTATATAGATAAAAATGGAGGAATATCATAAGGTATATTAAAATTTTAAATTAAATATATTGGGGTTACACAAATTGTATTTCAGAGCTATACTACGTGAGTACGTGGGTCTTTTTTAAGAAACCAATATTAACTTTAGCAGCTTTTATTGGCTACTTGAGCTTTATTAGGCAAAGCAAACGGATCAGTTTTTTTTTTTTTTAGTACTCCATTATGTTAAATATATTGAAGAAGAAAATGAAAAAAAAATACAAAAACAGAAGATAAAAGATAAATAAAATTCTTGGCTATAGAGAGGTCTCACATCATCTCATCTATGCCTAGCTTTATATATATATATATATATATATATATATATATATATATATATATATATATATATATATATATATATATATATATATATATATATATATATATATATATATATATATATAGATATAGATTTTAACCACGCATTTACTTTGCGAATAGTAGAAAACTATATTAACTCGGTTAGACTATTATAAAGGGATAAGGCATCATTACCCCCCTCACCTAGTAGCGTTTTTGCTACGACACACGCTACCTAATTTTTGGTCCTATCACCCCCCTAAACTATTTAAAACCGTAATATTTTACCCCCTTAAGGTTGACGTGGCAAGGAGAGTGTGTTTCACTCTCTTTGAGAGAGTAAGAAACATAAAAAAGGGGAAAACTTAATTTTTTTCTTAAAAATCTGTATTTTCTTAAAATATGAATATAAATCTAGTTTTCCACATTTTAAAAAAATAATTATTTTTTTCAAAATTTTATAAAAATTCAATTTTTTTTCAAATTTTGACAAGAAAAACACTTTTTCCGGATTTTATTTGAAAAATAAAAGTGTCCTAAGAAAATGAAATCATGAAAATCAAGATCTTTTAAGACATTTTAAAAAAAATAATCAAGCTTTCCATATTTTTAACAAATCCATATTTCCATATTTTAAAAAAAATTCATGTTTTCAGTTTTGTTTATTTCTAAAAAAAAAAAAAACATATGGGTTTTAAAAAAAATCAAATTTTCAATTTTTTTTTTAAAAAAGGGTTTTACATTTATTTTTTTTTAAAGAAAATTCAGTTTTTTAATCCGCGTTTTCAGTTTTTTTTTTTTTTTAAACGGGTTTTAAAAATAATTTTTTTAAAGAAAAATCAGTTTTTTATTTTTTTATTTTTTTATTCTTAAAAATTGACACGTAAGCTGAATTTTTTTAAAAAAAAAAAGGGTTTTAAATTTGTTTTTTTAAAGAAAATTCAGTTTTTTAATTCGCGTTTTCAGTTTTTTTTTTTTTTTTTAAAACGAGTTTTAAAAATAAAGTTTTTAAAAGAAAAATCAGTTTTTTATTTTTTTATTCTTCAAAATTGACAGGTAAGCTGAATTATATTTTTAAAAGGGTTTTAAATTTATTTTTTTAAAGAAAATTCAGTTTTTTAATTCGCGTTTTCAGTTTTTTTTTTTTTTAAAAACGGGTTTTAAAAATAATTTTTTTAAAAGAAAAATCAGTTTTTTATTTTTTTATTCTTAAAAATTGACACGTAAGCTGATTTGTTTTTAAAAGAAAATAAATAAGTGCACATGTGGCAAGGAGAGTGCATATCACTCTCCCATATGAGAGTGGGCATCAGCGTTTAGGGGGTAAAATATTACGGTTTTAAATAGTTTAGGGGGTGATAGGACCAAAAATTAGGTAAGGTGTGTCGTAACAAAAACGCTACTAGGTGAGGGAGGTAATGATGCCTTATCTCCTATTATAAATGATCTTCTCTTTAGCGGTATACGTGATTCCCAACTTAATGCCATTTAATTGATCGCATTTAGTGCTTTTCGTTCTCAATATAGGTTTCTCAGAATATAATTTAATGAACCTTGACTAAGAGCCTGTTTGGATGGGCTTATGCCTATAAGCTTATAAGCTAAAAAAAATAAGTTGGGATAGTTTAACTTATTTTTTTTTTGGCTTATAAGCTGTTTTAGATAAGCTAAGTCAAATGGGTCCAATTATTTTTTTGAGTTTATTTTAAGCACAAAATGACTTTAAGTTGGCCAGCCAAACACTCAAAAAAGCTGAAAACAGCTTATAAGCAACTTATAAGCCAATCCAAACGGGCTCTAATATTAGTGGTGTAACTTTTCTTTATTTTTGATACCCGAAATTTATAACTTGTAGTGCTTATCACAATATTTAGATATCCATGTTTTAATTTAAAATAAATCAACATCATCTAATTTAGCTCAACTGACTTTAAATAAATAAATGTACGTGTTCAACAAAAGCATATCTTTTTCTAACTTGGAGAATATCCTATATAATGAGCACCTGCCCAATAAAAACTACTACTACTTGTGGGTAAGCCCGTTAACCGGGTCAAACTGGACCGGACCAGTAACCGGTTACGGAACCGGCCGATTTCCGGTTAAAAAATCGGAATCGGCCACCAGTTCCAGTTTAACCGGTTCCGGTTTACCGGTTACAAAACCAAAACCGGAACCGGTCCGGTTCCGGTTTACCGGTTACAAAACCAAAACCGGAACCGGTCCGGTTCAAACAGTCCAAAACCCCTTCTTTTTTTTTCGTATAGTATATATATATTATAGTATTTATTAGTATATTGTAGATATATTTACATATGTTATATAAGTTTATAAGTAAAGTTTAAATATTTACTGACTAACAGGCTAACAGCAAGTCAGCAATACAGCATATACGTGTGTATATGTTTAAGTATACATATATATATATATATATATATATATATATATATATATATATATATATATATATATATATATATATATATATATAAGTTATACTTATATGTATACTATATGTTATAAGTATATTCCAAATATATTTTATGTATACTATATATTCTTAATATATATTATATGTATACTATACTTATATATTTAAGTTATACTTATATGTATACTATATATTATAAGTATATTCCAAATATATTTTCTGTATACTATATATTCTTAATGTATATTATATGTATACTATACTTATATGTATACTATAAGTATAACTTAAACATATATATATATATATATATATATATATATATATATATATATGTTTAAGTTATACTTATACAGTTATATGTATACTATATGTATACTATATATTATAAGTATATTCCAAATATATTTTATGTATACTATATATCCTTAATATATATTATATGTATACTATAATATATATTCTTAATATATTTTAGTTATTTTTCAAGTATATAACTTTCTAGTTTTTAATTTAAGTAGATGTATATTATAAGTATATTCTTAGTATATTTTAGGTATATTCCTAACTTAATAAAAGTAAAAATATGAACACAAGTAAATAGAAAAAAGCTCAATGAGCCATATATTTTATTCATTCTTGGATAACATTTATTTACAAGTTGTAGTTTTTTTTAACTTGCAAATAATACATGAGTTGTAAAGAAATAGTTGAATAATAAAATCACCAATTCTGAATCATTTCGTTAATTTCCCCCATATCGTATTCGGCCATGGAAACATCTTCAAAGTCTTCAACTTGGTCCGGTCCACTTGCTATCAAATCTTCAATTTCTTCCTCTTCGCCTTCCTCCGCTTCTGAGTTTTGGTTGCGTCGCTCCGATCTAATCCAATCGCGAATGCACACTAGTACTTGCAAGCTAAAGCCGGATAATGAATGTCTATGGTCTCCAATTTGCTGTCTTCCTTGGCTAAATGCGCTCTCCGAAGCCACGGTTGATACTTGAACCGTAAGGATATCTCGAGTCATTGTTGAGAGTATCGGGTGACTTGCCTTGTACTTCTTCCACCATGCTAAGGCGTCCAATTCATCCAGTTCCTTGATATCCATATTTGGCTGCATCAAATAAAAGTTATATTCATCAAAGTTTGCATTACAAGAAGAATTTGGCTGTGAATGCAAAACTTTTAAATGCGACAAACCCGACAAGCCCTTTTTGCTACTTTGAGAAGTAGTAGGGCGTAGAGCAACAGGTGTAGCACGTTCTTCCAAATTAGAATAATGAGTAAAAACTTTTCTAAACTCGTCATCAATAGCGAGTTCGGCTTCAGCTAAAGATGGTTGAACTCCCTCTTCAATTTCTAAAAATGTATAAATTTGACCAACCAATGCTTTAGTATAAGACACTTTTAAACAAGGATTTAAAAGAGAACCCAAAATAAATAAAGTTGGGATGGGAAAAAAATACTTCTTAAATTTGATTATCATTTCAAAAATAGCCGTTTGATAACCGGGTTTATGTTTATACTCTTGTAAAACTCTAGCTATTTCTGCTAAGTAGGCTAAAATTCCGGTTTCCGTGGGATAGAATTGTCTAGAAAAAGCAAGAGTTGCATTATAAATTTTTTTTAAGAGTTCAACACATTCTTTAACATCTTCCCAATGCGAAAAATTTAACCAATCATCACTATTAATATTATATTTGTTGTGAACTTGTTGTATGGGAATCCTATACTCATATGCTTGTTGTAGCATAATGTAAGTGTAGTTCCACCTAATCTCAATTTCTACTTGAATTTTCCTAGGTCTAAGGTTATTTTCCACACAAGCATTCTTAAAATCTCTAAGTCTTGCCCTATTAACATTACAAAAAAGAAACGCAACCGCATCTCTAACTTTTTGAATAGAATCGTCAAAACACACAAGACCATCTTTAACAATTAAATTTAAAATGTGACAACTACATCTCACATGAAAAATATTTTTTAGCGGAGGGTTTATTTCTCTTTTTAAAAGATCAATCGCCTTTGTATTATTATAAGCATTATCTAAAGCAATACAAAGTGTTTTTCTATAAATATTAAAAAATCTCATTATAGTAGACATTGAATCCGCTAAAAATTTTCCATCGTGACGACCTTTTCCTTCATCATATAAAAAAGTTATAATTCTTTTTTGCATAACCCAATTGTCATCAACCCAATGACATGTAATAGCAAAAATCTAACTTGTTAAGACTAAGACCCAAATCAGCGGTAAGAAAAACATTACAATTTAAAGAATTAAATACATGGCGCAAATAAAATCTATATTTTTTATACAAATCTATAACATCCGCTCTACAAGTACTTCTAGGAATACCCTCAAATAACGGATTATAACAACGTTGAATGTAAGTAACAAATCTCTAACCCGAGGGAAAGGAAAATGGTAAACAATCATAAGCTACCATTTTAGCTATTTCTACACGCTCTTTTTTCTTGTCATACTTAAAATTTCTACCGGTTCGTGGGTCTATCGTTATTTGAATACCCCCCACATTTGAACCCGTTTGCTCTCCCCAAACATCCTTATGTTTTTTTCTCATATGACCATTTAGTGTATCCGTTCCACCATCCTTACTAGTTCCTTGCCTAAAAACAAATACTTGTCCACATAGGGTACATGTAACTGATTGGTTTTCCCCATCCTTAGTCATAAATTTTCAAATTTTAGCGGTTGACTTACGAGTTCTGGGCGGTTTGTCTTGTGTATGTGATTGTGCAGGACATGTATCTCCTATGAGATTTTCGGAGGGTTGTGTTTCATCATCATCACCATCATCATCAATTTCATTAAAAGTGTCGGTAAAATATTGTTGCATTGCCTCATGACCTAAAAGTGGATTATTTCCACCAACATCAATACCTACATTAGGTGTTTCTTCCACAAATGTTTCCTCATTAAGCCCACCCCTAACAATACCACTACTACTACCGGCACCACGTCTAAATCTCTTTGCCATTATTAAATAGAATTAATTTAAATAACAATCAAATAAATCACAAGAAAATAAATTGCAACAAATTAAATTGCTAGAATTAAATTGCGTAAATTAAATTGTGAAAAATAAAGATAGAGTTGGAACGAAGGTACCAAATTGCCGGATTAATTTCCAACAAAGTGAAGGCGGCTAGAATTGCAAATCCACCAAAGCTACTTCGGATTGTTGCAAAATCACCAACTCCACCAACAATATTATAATTGCAAAATTAATAATTAAAACTAGAATAAGTCTTTATAATATTTATTTGAGAGAAATTTAAAGTGGCTAATTATTGCAAAGTAACTATAATTGAGAGATTGAGATTTGAGAGAAAGAGAAGAGTGAATTGGTGTGGATTAAAATGAAAATGAAGAAGGGTTTATATAGGGGTGGGGAATGGGTTAAAGTGTTAAAAAAAGGTTTGGGGAGTTGGGGGGGGGGGGGGGGGGGGGGGAAATGAATTTATGGCCGTTTGGCAACGACCATTTTTGCAAATGGACCGTTGCTAACGGTTCAATAACGGTCAGCATAAGCCCAACAACGGCTATATATATATATTTTTTTTTTAATTTCACCTGTTTAACCGGCCTGGTTTCGATTTTACCGGTTTCAAAAAAATCAAAACCGAACCGATAAAAAATAAACGGTTAACCGGAACCGGTTAACCGATTCTACCTGTTCCGATTTTACCGATCCGGTTACCGATTTGAACCGGACCGGTTGACACGTTTACTTGTGGGTCGTGAAAGCCATCGTTTTCACAATCTATAAAGTCAACTAATAAGATTGTACGCAGATATAGACACTTCACATCAATAAATAGAAAAAATCCAAGAACCGGCAAAAAAATACTATGATTACAAATTTCTGTCTGATATAAGAGCACACGTAGACATGTAGGCCCTCTGCCGTAAACAAAAGTACTAAAGCCTCCCACTAGCAAAAAACTGAATAAAAAAGTCTGGTTTTAACTTCTATATATACATTCTATAATATAAATAATATCTTTATGCAACCCGGTCATTCAAAAAATATTTATATAGTTATCGATAATCTATCCGTCTCATTTATGTGATATTTTTGGTTTATCAAAATTTAAATTATATAACCTTTGATCGGTACCTTAAAATATATTGTTTCATTGTATTGACGTGAGGAGAATTGCATCTTATGATACTTTCAGATAGCTTTAAAATATATGAATTTAAAATTTAAAATATTGAATTGATGTAATTTAATTACTTTTGAAGATTACAAATTGACTCTTGATAACATAAGTTGTCACATTGGGACAGGGGGAATAACTTGTTAGAATGTGTAAAATATATTTATAATGTACTTTTTTCTTACAATAATTTTTTTTTAAATTATCATATTTTACTTGCTATAACTGTCACATTTTAATTTTACATAAAAAAAAGGCAGCCTGGTGTACTAAGCTCCCGCTAAGCGCGGGGTCTGGAAAAGGGCCGGAAAAATATTTATTTTACATGCCTCTTAAAAAATATTTATTAGAAGGGGTATTTGATTAACTTTAATCTCATAATCTTTCTTCATTAATATTTAATCTATTTATGTGTATCTCCATTAATGATAAAATTTTAATAAGGTGAAATAGAAAAAAATAATTGATTGTGTCTTGAATTCTAAAATGATAAAATCTAATATAACTATTTTTGGTAACCAGTAATTTGGACGGAGATAGTAACTCTCAAAAGCAAAAAAATTTAAAAAATAAAATAAAAATTCAAAACCTGAGAAGCAAACCGTCACAAGAAACTCCCACGCACCCCGACCCCCACCCCCACTGCCTTAGCCACCCTCCGGGAGAAACGCACATACACGTTCTTTTTAAAAAAATATATAAGTGTGCTGTCGTATGAAAAAGAGAAGACTCTTTAATGTCATATATTCTCAAATTCCAAGTTTCTTTCTCTTTGTGCATCTCTAAACTGTCGTTTATATGTTCTCTGCTATACAAATTTTCATGCTCTAGGTTTGTGTTGTGTATTTTCTTCTACTTCTTTTTGCTTATAGTTTTTCAGAAGTTACATTGTTGGGTAAGTCCATAGGGACATTAAGGCAATTGGGGTTCAGTAAAATTTGCTATGTAAATAGTTTTGAAAGGACTTGCCATGGATCTTGAAACTGGGTTTTATCAGAATCGTTTAAAGGTGAGTTCTTTTTAACTGTTAATGTAATTTAATTCATCCTAAGTTCAGATTTCCTGATTAAAAAAGTGTTGTTGATTTTATTTTCCTGATAAAATTGTTCTTGATATTATTTTCCTGATAAAAATGTGTTCTTGTTTTTATTTACCTGATAAAAATGTGTTCTTGTTTTTATTGTCCTGATAAAAAAGTGTTTTTGTTTTTATTTTCCTGATAAAAAAGTGTTCTTGGTTTTATATACCTGATAAAAATGTTCTTGATTTATTTTCCTGATAAAAAAGTGTTCTTTGTTTTATTTTCGTGATAAAAAAGTGTTCTTGTTTTTATTTTCCTGATAAAAAGTGTTCTTGATTTTATTTACCTGATAAAATAGTGTTCTTGATTTTATTTTCCTGATAAAAAAAGTGTTCTTGATACTCTCTCTACGCCACTTTTCGTGATTCAAACTGCATGTACTTTGACCATTTGAAGATGTATTTTTTCGCCAAATTGATATGAGAAAGTTGCAACTTATTAGTACTTTGACTGATATTTTTGTATTTTTTTCACCAAATTGATATGAGAAAAGCTGCAACTTATTAGCCTGTATTCTTCATGTAGTGTTCAAATATATAAATTTTAATCTTAAAATATTGAATTAATCTAATTCAATTTAACTTCAAACTTTAGTCAAATTAACTCTCGAAAAGTGAAAAGTGTCACACAAATTGGGACTAGGAAATATTATTTTCCTGATAAAAAAGTGTTCTTGATTTTATTTTCCTGATTAAAAAGTGCTCTTGATTTTATTTTCCTGATAAAAAAGTGTTCTTGATTTTATTTTCCTGATTAAAAAGTGCTCTTGATTTTATTTTCCTGATAAAATAGTGTTCTTGATTTTATTTTCCTGATAAAATGGTGTTCTTGTTTTTATTTTCCTGAAAAAAATGTGTTCTTGGTTTTATTTTCCTGATAAAAAAGTGTTATTGGTTTTATTTTCCTGATAAAAAAGTGTTCTTGATTTTATTTTCCTGATAAAAAAGTGTTCTTGATTTTATTTTCCTGATAAAAAAGTGTTCTTGATTTTGCAGAAAGAATCTTGGAGGACAGTGTTGACATTGGCTTATCAGAGTTTAGGGGTTGTTTATGGGGATTTATGTACATCACCACTTTATGTATATACAAGTACTTTTGCTGAAGACATTGAACATTCAGAGACAAATGAAGAAGTCTATGGTGTTCTATCATGTATCTTTTGGACACTGACTTTGATTCCTCTGTTAAATTATGTGTTCATTGTTCTTAAAGCTGATGATAATGGTGAAGGAGGAACATTTGCTTTGTATTCACTCCTATGTAGACATGCCAAAGTGAGTTCATTGCCTAGTTCCCAGTTAGCAGATGAAGAATTATCAACCTACAAGAAAGATTTTCTTATAAATACTCCTGAGCAAAATACTTTTGGGGCAAAAATTAAATCAAATCTGGAGAGGCATAGAGTATTACAGAGATTTCTGCTTGTTTTGGCTCTAAGTGGAGCTTCTATGGTAATAGGTGATGGAATTCTTACACCTGCCATTTCAGGTATGTCACTAATTTCTGTTTTTTGAAACATTTTGTGTTAGTTTCTGAAAAGTTATATTCATTTTTTGGGGGATTTCCTTGCAGTTTTCTCTGCAATTTCTGGTGCTGAACTTTCTTTGGGAAAAGCACATCACTTATGTAAGACTCTTAACCTCGTTCTCTGAGATCGTTGTTGGTATATGCAGTTTTTAACTTCCTTCGTTTCATTTTATATGACTGGGACTGGGCACAGATTTTCGGAAAGAAAGACGGACTTTTGACACTTGAGCTAAAAATGTATAACACATCCAAAAGTAAGCCCCATAGAATCATGTGGTCTGACATGCCATATCGTTCTTATTAGAGCATGTCATCAAAAGTAATGTTGAAATTAAAAGACTTTTTAACATAGAAAAAGGCCATTTTTTTCGGCAACAGACCAAAAAGGATAGTGTCACATAGAATGGAACGTAAGGATTAGCTACTTAACCCTAAAGAAAATTTGACTGATCATGGGAAATGTTTAGACCCTTCTGATCGTACATCGTCTTATGTTGCCTTCTTTTGTCTGCATAAAATTTCCATGCCTATACTTTGTTGGTTAAATTTTATGTTACAAAAAGCTCTAAGAGAGAAGTAGAAGCTCTGGATGTTCATTATGGATCAGGTCATGCCTGTTGGAAAAGAATTAATGTGCTGAAACTTTCCGCGTTTAACATTTCGGATGGTGTTTGTTTTTAGATTACCATGCTGAGGAGCATGTTATTGTACTGATAAAAAACATTGAACTTATGCAAAAAATATTGCTTCAATGCTAGTAGATGTTAAATCCCTCTAGAATCTCAGAGTTTGAGCAATAGTTCTTATATCTTGACTGTCATTTGGACTCACTAAATTTCATTGGTTAGATATAAAGGGAATGATGAAGGTATAAATCAAAATTGAGTATTGATTGGTTAATCATTCTGTGCTAACAGATACTTTGTGAGATTGTTATGGTAGTTATGGTTGATATGAGATGTCCCACCTTGATGAGAGTTTTTTCAATTGCATGTGCTTGATGTTGATTGCATATACACAGTGAGCAGGAATTGATAATCAAGTAGCGTGATATATCATGTGGAGTTCCAAGATTTTGAGAAATCTTAGGCATTGGGGCTTAATTCACTCTTTTTTCTTCTTTTTTTCATTGCTTGTTGATTGAGTTCCCATTATTTAAAGGATTAAGAATAAAATATAACTCTTAGTACCTATTCCCAAAATGACATGTTATCCTTTCTCTGAAAACATGAAAATTTTGCAGATATAGAAGTTCCAGTTGCTTGTATCGTACTGATAGCCTTGTTTGCCCTTCAACATTATGGCAGCCACAGGGTTGGATTTTTGTTTGCACCTATTGTCGTGACATGGCTTCTGTGTATCAGTGGTATTGGTTTATATAATATTATACACTGGAATCCAAGTGTGTATCGAGCACTGTCTCCATATTATGTGTACAAGTTCCTGAAGAAAACTCGAAAAGTAGGCTGGATGTCCTTGGGAGGAATCCTCTTGTGCATAACAGGCAACTACTTAACTGTGTCTCTCAAATGAATAGAATGACTTCTTTTAGTACTATGATCACCTAATACAACATTTCATTCTTTCAGGTTCAGAAGCAATGTTTGCTGATCTTGGACACTTCTCCCAGTTGTCAATAAAGGTACGTGTTCATCCATCCTGGTACGCGTCCTCTTTATCCAACTCAATAATTTATGTAGCTCGTCAACTTTCACAAATGATGATTTTCAGAGAACAGAAGTTTGAGTGTACTAACTAGGGATTTTAAATCCATAATTTGTTGATGAAGAGTAAAAGTGAGAGAGAGAAAGCAAAGTATACATCAGAAAAACTGATAGATCAGTAGTGTTTAAAAGATCATCATATATGGTTTAATTTCCCTTGTCTAATACAATCTTTTTTCCTAATTGAAAGTGTGGAAGAGATTTCTCTTCAGGAAGAAAACATTTCTGATTGGTCTCCATGCAACCTCATACATATGTAAGTCTTTGACAAATTAATCTTGCATGATTGTTGGAACTTGATCTTGAAATCTTACTCAAATGTCAAAAGTAGTTACAAATAACAGTGAATTCTGATGAAGTAAATGATCCTTAACTGTTATAGTCATTCAAATGGTTAGCATCAATCTTAACTGATTACTTTATTGGAGAGTACGTAGTTCCCACAAAAGAGAATCTTTGAGCAGCCTCTGTTTTCAATCGCTGAATTTATCTATTTAGTTTCCGCAGGGATCAATGCTAGTTCTGCTGAAATGTTTACAACTGCTTCTCAGGTTGATGTCAGTTGACAATTGTTTGTCTTATTGTCTCGGGATATCTTGGTTTACTTTTATTTTAGATTATGATAGATGTCTCATAATCACTTGTATCACCAGTATCACCAGTGATGTGTTTACAATCAGATAAGACTATCAATAAGCAAAAATGATATCTAACTAGAGACATGAATGAATGCAGTTTGAAGATCGATTTTTTAGATACTGTATTTTGAAGTTTCTCCTTTTTGTTGTAGAAAAAGTGAAAGCCAAAACCGTGAGATGTACCATTGTATATGAGACTAGTTCCATTTTGCAGATTGCTTTTACCTCCATGGTTTATCCATCATTAGTTCTTGCATATATGGGGCAAGCTGCTTATCTGTCTCGGCATCATGTTATGGAGAATGACTATCAGTTTGGCTTCTATGTTTCTGTACCTGGTATGTATTTTAGGAGTTGCTTTTACTATGACAAGATAAATTAGGCAAATTCTTGAAATCTTGATTGACATCTCTTTCTATTGTTGCAGAGAAACTAAGATGGCCTGTTCTGGTGATTGCTGTACTGGCAGCAGTAGTGGCGAGCCAAGCCGCTATCACTGGAACCTTCTCAATTATTAAACAATGCTGTGCGCTGGGATGCTTCCCAAGAGTCAAAATAGTTCATACATCATCAAAAATACATGGCCAGGTTTACATCCCTGAGATTAACTGGGCCTTGATGATTCTATGCTTGGCTGTTACTATTGGTTTCAGAGACACCAAAAGGCTGGGCAACGCTGCAGGTACGGATTCAATCCTACACAAAAATACAGGAAAATTTTACTCATACTCAAAAAGTAAAGGAAGAAATTAATCATATCCAAAAAGTATAGGATAATATTTTTAGTGATCACTTTATCTTCCTTGAATTTAGCGGCAGACATAATATGCCACTTTTGTGAATTGGATAGTGTCATGAATCATGACTAGGTCAACTTTATTAAATTTTGCCATCCCTGTCAGGAATTTTTCTGCACTAGTTTCCATAATTTACCTTATTTTGCTGTGTTTTCTCAATCTCTCATGCTTAGATGCTTGTTTTTTTTTTTCCCCTTTTTATATTCATTTTTTCCCCACATGGTGGGATTATACTGGGCTTGTTGTTGTTGTATATTCATTTTTGTCCTTGTTTACGCAGTGGACAAATGATATTAGTGAAGAGGCATCACTTAACTTTTCTTCTTTGCATCAGGTTTGGCAGTCATAACTGTAATGTTGGTCACCACTTGCTTGATGTCGTTGGTAATTGTTTTGTGTTGGAACCAAAGTGTCCTCCTTGCAGTTTGCTTTGTGATCTTCTTTGGGACAATTGAGGCTTTATATTTCTCTGCTTCTTTGATTAAATTTTTTGAAGGAGCATGGGTGCCTATTGCCATTTCGGTCGTTTTCATGATAGTGATGTGCATTTGGCACTACGGCTCACTGAAAAAGTACGAGTTTGATGTTCAAAATAGGGTGTCTATAGACTGGTTACTCAGTGTAGGTCCCAGCTTAGGCATTGTAAGGGTCCGTGGCATTGGCCTCATATACACTGAGTTGGTATCCGGAATCCCAGCAATCTTCCCACACTTCGTTACCAATTTTCCAGCTTTCCACCAGGTCCTAGTTTTCATTTGTGTCAAATCTGTCCCAATTCCTCATGTTAGACACGAGGAACGTTTCCTTGTCGGACACATTGGCCCAAGAGAACACCACCTTTATAGATGCATTGTTAGGTATGGTTATCGTGATGCTCACAAGGATGATCTCCAGTTTGAGAATGATCTTGTATGTAGCATAGCCGAGTATATAAGGACAGGAAAGAAAGGGTTGAATGGTAATGCTGCTGAAGATTTATCAAACGATTTGGAGGACATGACTGTTCTTGGAACCCCTTCAACTCATATATCTGGAGTTCAACTTTGTGCAGACAATGAAATGAATTCTGAATCAGTTGGAACGTCAAAACTTAGAGAAATGCACTCTACACATATAACCAAGCCTAAGAAACGAGTGAGGTTTTCCATACCAGAAACTCCAAAAATGGACAGAAATGCAAGAGAGGAGTTGCGTGAACTGATGGAAGCTAGTGAAGCTGGCATAGCTTACATATTGGGGCATTCCTACGTCCGAGCCAAACAAGGATCTAGCTTAGTAAAGAAAATAGTTATAAATATTGGATATGACTTCTTGACAAGGAGTAGTAGACCACCAGCCTATGCATTAACTGTACCTCATGCTTCTACTATAGAGGTAGGAATGGTCTATCATGTATGATTTTGTGTACAAAAGAGAAACTAATAATAAAATCTCTACATGTGTTTGTAGTTTTTGTAAAAAAAATGCAAGCGAAGTGCTAACAGTTATCTTTATTGAGATTTGAGAATGAGAAATATCTCCATAAACGCCATATTGTGGATTGATGCTATTTGGCAAAGGTAAGACTTCTAAACTACAGTCTTACTTGTGAATACATAAAATATATGGAGAATCATATGGGGGGAAATGTGCTCAAATCTCTAGTCCTGATACGTTATGAGATTTTTTTTCCTTTTTCTAACTGCATAATTTGTAATTTCACTTGTGTGTGTCTCTCAGCCTTTCTCAAACACAGTATACTAGTACCCTTGTGTGACTCGTCCAATCTATTCAAATTTGGTTAGGTTATGTTGTATAAAGGTAAAAATGGGTATGAGCCTGTTTGGATTGGCTTATTTTAGGTGTTTTTAAGTCAACATAGCTTTTAAGCACTTATGTAGTGTTCGAGTAAAATTAAAAAGTGTTTTTAAGCACTTGTTTTTAAGCCAAAGTAGCAAAAATAAGCTAAAAACCAAAATTCATAAGCCCATCCAAACAAGCTCTATATCCTAATCTGACAAAACAATTCCTCAAATACAGCTAAATATCATCAATCATGTACGAGTAGATTTGAGGAATTAAAAAGGGTTTATCAAATAAGAGAAAAATCCTTTTAAACCATAGTTCTGGTGATCCCTTAGGGAAGGTTTTAAGCACCCTAGTATTAAGGATCCTTAGAATACGGTTGACCTATGAGCTTCAATGTGTGATTGTTGTAATTATTTGCTTAAAAGATTTTAATTTCTCGTATAACTTTTCATGACATATCACAATCATTTTTTGCAAAAATTCATTTATTTGAAGATAAAAAGAGTTGGATTTCTTTTAAAATGTGTATAAAGTCTTAAAGTCACTTCATTTCCGGACCAAGACACCTAATATTCTCTTAAGTTGAGTCCAACCTAATTTGGTCCAAATGTTATGCTTTTACTTCTTTATTAATTTATTTGAAACGTTCGAGTGTTTTTTCCTTGTAAGTATGCCATGGATTTATACAAGTATATAAAAAGGGTTGTCACAATTTATTCAACTTTTATCCATTTTTAGGTCAACCATTTTCTCCTTTAAACCTTTATCCCAAATTAAGGTTTAAGCGTATTTCCTCTTGTTTAAATGACTTTACCAAGAATCATTTACCCTTGAGCCCAAAAGGTTTTGAATAACCTTAAGTTTCAAAGTTTGGAAATTCATTTTTTGTAACACTTATACTCTCTTGAAATCAGTTTATACTTTTTTTCCAAGTATACAAAATCAGTCCAGCTTTTATCTTTAAAAACAAAGGCTCAAAAACTTTTTTTCCAGTTTTATGCTCAAAGTCGGTATATCCGTTATACATATATATCCTATGTATTGCTTCCAGTTTTTTCAAAGACTTTACCAAGAATCATTTACCAATTTCATGCATCATTTCATTTTTGCTAAGTTTGAAGCTTTGAAAAGCGTTTCGAAAATTTCCTATCCTTTCTACGCGATTTATCTAATTCTAACCATTCGATTTCAATATTTACATAGCATTCTTTACAAAATACAACTTATGAAATGAAAGGAGAAAAGTTTAGGCTAGTGGGCCTACTGAAGCCTATTAGTTACCATTTTCACTCATGGTTGAGCCTTCTATGTATCAGACTCAATAGAAGAAAGGTGTTGGGCCTTTGTCCCAACAATGGTTTGAAGAAGATGCTTGAATGGCCCAAGTGTATTTCCATGCAAAACAAAGGAGGGGAAAAGAAAATATATGGTTAGAGAGCCCAGTTGATGAAGACTTTGAACCACTTCGAACTTACTTCCCAGACGAAGAAGTACTAATAGTAGAAGAAAACATAGTCGAACCCTATTCAGGATGGAGATTATTTTTTAATGGTGCAGTCAATTACAAGGGTTCAAGAATCGGAGCAGTCTTGGTATCAGAAACCGGGCAACATTATCTGTTGACCGCAAAACTCAAGTTATGATGCACCAACAACATGGTGGAATATGAAGCCTGCATCTTGGGCCTCAGAATGGCTTTGGATATGGACATCCATGAGTTATTGGTCATAGGCGATTCAGCTATGTTGATCCACTAAGTACAAGGCGAATGGGCCAGGAAGAACGCCAAGATCTTACCATATGTGAACCTTGCGCAAAGGTTGTACAAGAGGTTCAAGAAGATTGACTTCAAGAATACACCAAGGGCTCCAAATGAGTTCGCTGATACTCTGGTTACCATAGCCTCCATGATACAACATCCCGAAAGCAGTCACATTGACCCGCTGGAGATAAGTCTAAGAGAAGAACATGCCTACTGCTCCCATATGGAGGTGGAGCCCGATGACAAGCCATGGTATATTGACATAAAGATATATCTGGAAAAGGGAGAGTATCCCGAGAACACTTTAAGCAATCAAAAGAAAGCCATCCGGAGAATGGCCAATGGATTCTTCCTAAACAAAGAACTTCTCTACAAAATAACGCCGGATCTGGGATTACTCTGATGCGTGGATGTCATCGTGGCCACGAAATTACTAGAAGAGGTACATGCTGGAACCTGTGGGCCTCACATGAATGGGTTCGTCCTGGCTAAGAAAATCCTCAAAGCTGGTTATTATTGGATGACAATGGAAAATGACTGTTGCAAATTTGTGCAAAGATGCCATCAATGTCAAATCCATGGAGATCTGATCAGAGTCCCATCGAGCGAACTCAATGTTATAAGCTCACCTTGGCCATTCGTCACCCGGGGCATGGACGTTATTGACCTATCGAACCCACCGCATCAAATGGACACCGATTCATCTTGGTCGCCATAGATTACTTCACCAAGTGGGTAGAAGCTCACTAAGTGGGTAGAAGCCACATCACACAAATCGATGACAAAGAAAGTAGTAGCTGATTTTGTGCGAAACAACATCATATGCCGATTCGGCATACCAGAGTCCATCATAACGGACAATGGAGCAAATCTGAACAGTCAGCTGATGAGGATGTCTGTGAACAATTTCGAATAACCCATCGGAATTCCACCGCCTATCGGCCACAAATGAATGGAGCTGTAGAGGCAGCCAATAAGCATATCAAGAGGATATTGAGGAAAATAACAGACAACTATAAGTGTTGGCATGAACAACTGCCCTATGCATTGCTTGGATACCGAACAACAACTCGGACTTCAACATGGAAAACTCCATACTTGCTTGTCTATGGTACTGAAGCAGTCATACTTGCTGAAGTAGAATTACCATTACTAAGGATCATTCAAGAAGCAGAATTGGACAACGCAGAATAGGTCCGAAACTGATACAAGAAACCGACTCTAATCGGTGAAAAGAAGATGATTGCCGTATGCCACGATCAATTATATCAACAAAGAATGGCACGCGCCTTCAACAAGCGAATCATAGCCTGACTATTTCAAATAGGACAGCTGGTACTCAAGCGAGTGTTTCCACACCAAGACGAGTACAAAGGTAAATTTTCACGCAACTGGCAGCGCCCATACGTGGTCCGTAAGGTAATCTCTAGTGGAGCGGTGATACTGGTAGAAATGGACGACCAAGAGTGGCCCAAAGCAACCAACTCAGACGCAATCAAGCGGTATTATGCGTGAAGACACACTTTTGAATTTGTAATAGTTATTTATTTTCTTGTAATCCTTTTGTAATAGATAGAAAAACTAAATGATTTCCTTGTAATATGAACTACGCAATGACCTGTTTTTCCCATAGTGGGATATGTGGGCAGTCCATTTGGTACCCAGTCGCAATATTACCAAAACTCAATTACTTTATTCCGAACTACATTTCACCTGATTCCTGTTGCGACAGGATACGTAGGCGCTCTTCAAGCTCGGTCGTACCAATAAAAAAAACCAAGAAACACCTGAGAAGACATAGAGATAAGACTTCAAGAGGAACTCGGAATTGGCCTGAGAGGTTGCCACACACATTCGACTGGGGCAGTCTAAAAAGTTCCTTCACAACAGTTCGGTCCGAGAGCTAACCGGCCTAGAGCCTTAAATTGAGAAATAAATTTTGAGAGGGTCTCAAAATTCCTTCCATCAAGATTCGGCAGGAGAGTTCGCCAAAGCAAGACTTCAAACCGGGGCAGAATTTTTGAGAGGTTCTAAAAAATTCCACTCAAGGAATCTGAAGTTCCGACCATAGGGTGCAACATAAGGATGAAGATTCCTCATTCAAATGCATATGTCATGACAACTAATTCAAATAGTTTTTCAAAATTTTATTTTTAACAAACAAAGGTTTGAAAAAATTATGATCAACAATTTGCGAAAAATTCTTTAGTTTAAGATAAGTTCATTTTTCAAAACTACCGAATCCAAGAGGATCGGATCCAGGAGAGCAGCCAAGCTGGCGAAGCAATGACACAACAGAGGACAATAACGTGGATCAACCTTATAGGAAACTAAAACTCTTTGAATGCAGGTCTCCAGTGTCGTCAGGAGGACGACCATTTATTGTTAACTTTGTTTGTTTACAATGATAAAACAGGTAAAAGCAACTCATCAGAGGAGAATCCAGACCACAATTAAGCCGAGGAGGCCGCGCAAAAGCATAAACGCCACGAGGATGGCCCAATCAAGTCAAGAGGGTTATTAAAAGACAAGAAATTCCACAAGGCCAAATATCTAGCCGAAGAGGGCTACAAAGAACAAAATGCCACAAGGGCAACAATTTAGCCAAAGAGGGCTACGAAAGGATAAAAATGCCACAAGGGCAAATATTTAGCCAAAGAGGGATACAAAAGGATAAAAATGCCACAAGGGCAAATATCTCGCCGAAGAGGGCTACAAAGAACGAAATGCCACAAGGGCAATAATTTAGCCAAAAAGGGCTACGAAAGGATAAAAATGCCACAAGGGAAAATATCTAGCCGAAGATGGTTACAGAAGGATAAAAATGCCACAAGGGCAACAATTTAGCCAAAGAGGGCTACAAAATGATAAAAATGCCACAAGGGCAACAATCTGGCCAAAAGGGCTACAAAAAATACAAAAAAAGCCACAAGGGCGACAATCAGAACAAAAGGGTCACATAAGAAACAAAACGACATATAGCTGACCAAGAGGGTCACAGCCAGCATAAAGGACAAAGGAAAGATAATCTAGCCCAAAGGGCCATATATGTCATTTGCATGTCAAGAGGCCATTCATACAAATATCGCCAAGAGGGCTATTCATACAAACATGCCGAGAAGGCCATTTATACAAATATGCCAAGAGGGCCATTCATACAAACATCGCCAAGAGGCCCATTCATACAAACATTACCAAGAGGTACATTCATACAAACATTGCCAAGAGGGTCATTCATACAAACATCGTGATAGAACCTCTGAGTCCACCCTTTTTGTAATTATCACCTGGAGGTTCACTAAAACAGTCTAAGGGACCTGGTCCCTAAGCTGTTTTCATAGGTAATAATGGAAAGTAAATAAGGCAAGATATTTACGTGGAAAATTCCTTGCTCAAGGGATTAAAAACCACAACCTACCCTAGTAGGATTTCCAACTTCACTAAACTAAGCAATGTTCGAGTTACAACTTATTGCAACCTAGGAATTAAACTCTTAATTCCTCTTCCTTACAAATGCTCTATTTGTAAGCAACTCTCGACTACCTCTAGCCAAGAAAACTAATACACCTTGCCTTTACTCAGACAGATGTACCACTCAAAAGGTTAAGTGGGTGAACAACCCACAAACACCTTTTGAGGATTTAAATTAATACACCTAGACTAACTCTAGCCTATTGCACCTCTCAGAACTTGTAAAGATAACCTTCTTACAAGCAGTCCCCTTGGAATTCAATCACCTACAAACATCTTCTTAAAAGAGAAGAGTAGGCTTACAATTTTTATCTCAGCCTTAAACCTTGTCCTCCTCTACTTTTGTGATCTTCGTTCCTTTTCAGAAGATTAAAAAGTCCAAAGAGGAATTCTTCATACCCTTAGAGTTGAGCTCTTTTCAAGTCTTTTTTCACGATCATTTAGACAGAAGGATTCACACTCACACCTCTTTAGATAATTCAGCTTGGACCTTTTTGCACTTAGCCAGCTCACAGTGAATCCTTAGGAACAGGATCTCAGACACACATTCATTTAGCATAGGTCTAATGAAAATACCACCTATCATCATGTCTTAGCAGATTTTTCATGAGTCTTGTCTTTCTTTTCCCAAAGGAGATAGTGAAGAGTTCTAGAGATATAGCACACCGAATACCATTCTCTTATCTTTAGCACACCACTTGTTGTCATTTATTGTTGATCTCATATGAACCTGGTCCTCCAGAATTTGTGCCCTTTTTATTTGTTATTGATAGGGACCACGCATATATCTGCTGACAATATAGGATTAACCATGATGAACTCCCCATAGCTGATCTATCTGAGTATACTTGCAATTCAACCCTTCAGTATGGTGTGCACATTCAAATTCATGAGAGAGTGCCTTGCCGAATTTTGTTCATATAAAGAGTGGATAATCTCTTCATGCTACCACTTGACATACTCCCACCATCAAGGCCTTGAGTGAGAGAAAAGTAACCATTTCTTCAATTTTGTGCTCAGAGCAGTCATATTTACCAACACCTTGTTGGTAAGCTTGGGTCCTAAGTGATGATAGAATGGATGAACTAGATGTCTTCTTGTTCATCTAGGTAATAAGATTTTCTTTGTTTTAAGACCAGGTCCTTCACATCTTGGTTTGCTTTTAACATTCTCTCTGTTTCTCTGTGATGACTGACCTTTGTCTTTACTCAAGTCCTCAGAATGACCAGCATGATCATGATGAGTCCAACGACATCCTTTAAGTCCAAAGATATATTTCTTTTCCTTGTCGTTGTCATCTTCTAATCTTGCCATCAGGGCAAAGTTAGATTTATATCCGAAATCTTCATCATCAATGTTCATCATGGATGTTTCCCCTACATCCTTACCATCTTCAGATTCATCGGAGGAATCTTCCCAATCAGCTAAAGCTTCCTCAACCAAGTGTCGGCTTTCGTTTTTTAGTTGAGCTTGTCCTCGGGGACCAGGTACTGCTCTTTTTTTTCTTCGACATTTCTGATACTTCTTCCTAACTTTGACTAGCCTTTAGTGATGTGCAACATTGCAAACTCATCTCCACTTGAATCACTTTTCTCTTCTGGTTTGACACCTTTTTTCTTCTTCTTCCATCTGTGCTTCTTCATTTCTTCATTTTTTTTAATCTTAACTTATAGATCTTGAGGTCAATGATTAGTTCATCGAGTGTCAGTTCTAACAGATCCATGGATTCAAGAATAGTGCACGCTTTCACTTCCTATGAAGTTGGTAGAGCCCTCAACAGTTTGCAAACTAAGAGATGCTCCTTAATGACTCTATTTAGGGAAAGAAGTTCTTCAATAATGGAGGAGAATCTAGTGTACATACCCATGAATAGATTCACTTTCCTTCATTTTGAAAAAATTATACTTTGTGGTAAGCGTCTCAATTTTGAGATGCTTTGTTCTGCTAGATTCTTCATAGACATTTTTTAGAACATCCAGATTTTCTTTGCCGTTTTGCAGAAGGCAATGAGATACTCTTCTGACCCAAGACTGCGAATAAGGATTTTCTTGGCTTTAAGATCCTTTTGAATGGATTCTTTATCAGTGTTACTGAGTTTCTTCTTTTCTTTTGGATATGTCTTTTCTTCAACCTCACAATCCTTGACAAAAACATGAGGACCATCACAAATAGTGTACCACACTTCAGGGTCCTCTGTCAAGATAAAATCCCGCATCCTTGCCTTCCACCATTCATAACATTTTCCATTGACCTTGGTGGTCTTGTGATAAACTTTCCTATCTCCATGTTTGGTGAACTAGCCATGACAAGGATCCTTTCCAGGTATTACCCTTTTAGAAAGAACCTGCTATGATACCAATTGATAGAACCTATGAGTCCACCCTTTTGTAATTATCACCTGAAGGTTCACTGAAACAGTCTAAGGGACCTGGTCCCTAAGCTGTTGTCACGGATAATAATGGAAAGTAAATAAAACAAGATATTTACGTGAAAAACTCCTTACTCAAGGGATTAAAAACCATGACCTACCCTAGTAGGATTTGCAACTTAACTAAACTGAGCAATGTTCAAGTTACAACCTATTGCAACTTAGGAATTAAACTCTTAATTCCTCTCCCTTACAAATGCTCTATTTGTAAGCAACTCTAGACTACCTCTAGCTAAGCAAACTAATACACCTTGCCTTCACTCAAACAGATGTACCATTCAAAAGGTTAAGTGGGTGAACAGCCCACAAACACCTTCTGAGGATTTAAACTAATACACCTAGACTAACTCTAGCCTAGTATACCTCTCAGAACATGTAAAGATAATCTTTTTACAAGCAGTCCCCTTGGAATTCAAGCACCTACAAATATCTTCTTAAAAGAGAAGAGTAGGTTTACAATTTATAGGACAAAGAAACAAAGACTCAACAACCTACGGACTTAAAGCATCTTCAATTCAGGGATCTGGTCCTTTGTCATGTTGAGGCTTGTTCTTGAGAGCACCTTGATAGGGGTGGCGGCTACACTTGAGAAAGGTATATGTTTTTGGATTTGCAAGTACTAGGTCAAACTGATCCAAACATGTTGTATATATATGAGACCAAAGTAGAGAGCATGTGAGAAACATGTGACCATGGATGGTGACTTTCCAAGGACTAGTAGCTCCTAGCGTACATATAGCTGTGCTGCTACAGTTTTGCAGAACCATGCAACAACTTTACCAGTTGTCATGTTTTGTATAGTGCTCAGGGAACCTTATCAAGGACCTAGCCCTTGGTGTGTTTGTCAAATCATCAAAACAACAACATCTCATAACTCATCACATCACCAAGAGGGCCATCCATGCAAACATCGCCAAGAGGGCCATTCATATGCATGCCAAAAAGGCCATTCATACAGACAATAACCGGAGGAGGTCAAACAAATCAAACATCGCAAGAGGGCCATTCAAACAAATACCAAAAGGTCCATTTCATACAAACAATGACCGGATGGGGTTAAAACAAACCAAATGATGCCAAGAAGGTCACTTTCTTTAAAAACACAAGGCCAGGATGGCCATTTAGTTCAAGAGGTGCCAAGAAGATCACCTCGCATAGTAAAAAATAAGGAGGTACAATCACAAAACTATGCAAGGGTGGTAAAAGTAAAAATAAAAACAAAGACCAAGAGGTCAACCACAACGTTACCCAGCAGGGGGAAACAAGTTAGTAGCCGCCAAAGAGAGAAGCAGGATGATCAAACTAGACCCAGATGCATGTGGAGCAAATGTGAAACTTTTTCTTACGCAGCTGGTCGAGATAGGGTGCCTATGAGAGTTAAGCGCTCCTGCCAGGAATGGGAAGATCACTCCACCCTATGTCTATGTTGAAATGAGATATGGGGTTCTTTATATAGAACTCCAAAATCTGAAATCTAAACCCTAATTTCGATGTGGGACTAAGGGACTTTAGGGGGAATTCTCTTGAATTCCCTCTCAAATTGATACTATCCAATGAATATTGAGGATTTAAATTCATAATGAGATAAAAATAATTAAGCTTTGTACTCGTTTTTCCCTTAGAAATGCAGAAGGGTTAATTCCTCATTTGGTTGAATCACGGTGGTGAGAGGAGGCAAGTTTTCCTCAATCGGCTATGCCAGGCCTGCGAAAAGCATAACACGTCCGACTCATTGCCATTTCCAGCTATGATGACGCGAAGAGAGAGGATAAAGGGAGTGGCAACGAAGGTTTCTCTAGGAGAAAACCTCTTCTACGCGTGAAGGGGGTGTTTGGCATATGCACTGAGTGTATATATTTTGGAAAATGGGGAAATGGGCCGGGTCAGACCCCTATTGGGATGGGGGAAGATGAGGTGGCCCAAAATTTATACATATCTATATGATATACATGTATACTCGTGTATATTCATGTATATATGTATATATGGAGAGGAAAAAAGTTCCACGTTGTTCCGTATATGTCCTGGTCTGGTTTGATCAGCCTGCTCCTCTCCTTGGCGATTGCTAACCTGCTTCCATCTGCTGAGTAACATTGTGGTCGACCTCTTGGTCTTTGTTCTGCTTTACCACCCTTGCGTGGTTTTGATTGTACCTTCTTGGTTTCATCCATGTGTGGTGACCTTCTTGGCACTGCTTAAATTGATTGACTATTTTGGCCCTGCGTCTTTGCTTTACCACCCTTGCGTGGCTTTGATGGCCCTCTTGGCTGCCTTTTTTAAAAGTGAGTGACCTTCTTGGCACTGTTTTCTTTGTTGGACCTCTGCGGTGGTTTGCTTGCTTGGATGACCCTCTTGGTAGTATGTATAGATGGCCATTTTGGTGGTTTATCTGAATAGCCCTCTTGGCAGGATGAATGACCGTCTTGGCAGGATGGCCCTCTTGGCAGAATGAATGGCCCTCTTGGTAGTATGAATGGCCCTCTCGGCAGTTTGTATGAATGGACCTCTTGGCAGTTTGGTATGAATGGCCATCTTCACAGTTTGATATGACTGACCCTCTCGGCAGTTTGATATGAGTGGCCCTCGCGGCATGCAAATGATAGATATGGCCTCTTTGGCTAAATTGTCTTTCTTTCGTCCTTCGTGCTGGCCATGACCCTCTTGGTCAGATGCATCATTGTGTTCCTTTGTGACCCTTTTGGCCCGATTGTTTGCTTTTGTGGCATTTTGTCATTTGTAGCCCTTGTGACTAGATACTTGCCCTTGTAAAGGGCTACATTTTTGCTCTTTTTGGCATTTTGTCATTTGTAGCCCTTTTTGCCTAGATATTTGCCCTTTTTTGGCATTTTGTCCTTTATAGCCCTTTTTGGCCAGATATTTTCCCTTGTGGCCTCCTTATTTTTTAGTAGTTTCCTTGGCTTTTTTGTTAGTCTGGATCTTCCTCCGATAAGCTACTTTTTACTTGCTTTATCATCATGAACAAGCGGGGTTAGCAATAAATGGTCGTCCTCCTGACGACACTGGAGACTTGCATCAGAAAAATGTTAGTTTCCTATAAGGTTGATCGATATTGTTGTCTTTGGTTGCGTCCTTGCTTTGACGGCTTGGCTACTTTCCCGGATCCGATCTTCTTGGATTCGGTAGTTTTGAAAGATGAATTTTAGTTTTGAAAGATGAATTTATCTTAAAGTAAAGTATTTTTGCCAATTGTTGATCATAAGTTTTTCAAACTTTGTTTGTAAAAAAATGTAAATTGTTTAAATTGGTTGTCATGACATGTGCATTTAAATAAGGACTGTTCCGCCTTTTGCTGCATCTGATGGTTGAAGCTTCATCTTCCTTGTGTGAAATTTTTGAGACCCTCTCAAACATTCTGTCCCAATTTAAATCTTGCTTTGGCGAACTCTCGTGCCGAATTTTGATGTGAAATTTTTTGAGACCCTCTCAAAATTTCTGCCCCAGTTTAGGGTTTTGAGTTGGTTAGCTCTTAGGTTGGACTGTTGACGGAATAAATTTTGAGATCTTCTCAAAATTTCTGCCCCAGTTTGAGGTTCTAGGCCGACAACTCTTAGGCGGGACTTGTTGAAGGAATTTTTGAGATCCTCTCAAAAATTCTGCCCAGTTGGGTATGTGTGGCAAGCTCTTATGGAAATTCCAAGCTTTTCTCGAAGTCTCATCTCTGTGGCTTCCTAGGGGTTTCTTGGTTTTTTATTTCGTACGACCGAGCTCAAAGAGAGCCTACGTATCCTATCGCAGCACGAATCAGGTCGAACGTAGTTCAGAATAAAATAATTGAGTTTTGGTTTTTACTAATAATGTGACCGGGCCCCAAATGGACTGTGTACGTATCCCACCATGGGGAAGTCAGGTCATTGCGTAGTTCATATTACAAGGAAATTATCTAGTTTTTCTATCTAGTACAAAATGATTACAAGTAAATAAATAACTATTAGAAACTAAAAAGCGTGTCTTCATGCGTAGTACCGCTTGATTGCATCTGACTTGATTACTTTGGGCCACTTTTGGCCGTCTATCTCTACTAGTATCACCGCTTTTCCGGAGAGTACCTTGCGGACCACGTATGGGCCTTTCCAGTTGGGTGGAACTTTGTACTCGTCTTGGTGTGGAAACACTCGCTTGAATACCATTTGTCCTATCTGGAAAAGTCGAGCTCTTACTCGCTTGTTGAAGGTGCGTGCCATTCTTTGTTGGTATAATTGACCGTGACATATGATGATCATCCTTTTTTTTTGTCAATTAGAACCAGTTGCTCGTATCTGTTTCAGACCCATTCTGCGTTGTCCAACTCTGCTTCTTGAATGATTCTCGGCGATGGTATTTCTACCTCAGCATGTATGATTGCTTCAGTACCATAGTAAAGAAAATATGGAGTTGCTCCTATTGAAGTTTGAGTCGTTGTTCGGGATCCAAGCAATGCGTAAGGCAACTGTTCATGCCAACATTTGTAGTTGTCTGTCATTTTCCTTAATATCCTCTTGATATTCTTATTGGCTACCTTTATAGCTCCATTCATTTGTGTCTTATAAGCGGTTAAATTCCGATGGGTTATCAGAATTGTTCACAGATGTCCTTCATCAGGTGACTGTTCAAATTCGCTTCATTGTCTGTTATGATGGACTCTGGTATGCCAAAACAGCATATGATGTTGTTTTGCACGAAATTAGCTACCACCTTCTTCGTTGCTGATTTGTACGATGTAGCTTTTACCCATTTGGGGAAGTAATCTATGGTGAACCATAATGCATTGATGTCCATTTGATGCAGCGGGCTCGATAGGTCCAATGAAGTCCATGCCCCAGGCGACGAATGGCCAAGGTGAGCTCATAACATTTAGCTCGCTCGGTGGGACTCTGATCGGGTCTCCATAAATATGGCATTGATGGCATCTTTGCACGAATTTGCAACGGTCATTGTCCATTGTCATCCAATAATAACCTGCTTGGAGGATTTTCTTAGCAAGAATGAGCCCATTCATGTGATGTCACGACCCAAATCGGAGGGCCATGACGGACACCCGATGCGCTGCCTGACCGAGTGCCACCCTACCATTCATTCCTTTTCTATTATCCTTACGTGAGCCCATAATCCATTTATCCTTTATTTATTATCAATTTAACATAAAACTCAATAAAACTCTTCGCAGGAAATATACAAGAACATGCGGACCTACATGGTCGCTACAGATGACTGTCGACATCTCGACACACTATACACAGGACACTGTTTGCAAAGTCTCTAACATAGACCAAGATACCATAAAATAAGTCGGGACAGGGCCCCGACATACCCATAAGGCATATGACACAAATATGTACCTATATACTCCGACTCGATAATACTCCGAACTGAAATGGAGTTCACCTAACCAGCTGATAGCCTGCGAACATCCTACAGCAAGTGTCCTCTACTCTTGTCTTCACCTGCATGACATGAAACACAGTGCCCCCAGGCAAAGGGATGTCAGTACGAATAATGTACCGAGTATGTAAGGCAGAAACGAATCAATATATCACCACTCAACTGATAAGAAGAACGTAAGAATTAACCTGTACCTGTGACTGCCACTGAAGGCCATGAATATGCATAATGTACTTTTAAAACATTACATATGTATATATGTATACCTTCACCCATTCACTCCGTTGAGCATCATATCATATCGGCCCCTTCGGGCATCACAATCATCATATACCAGCTGATCAGGTGGTTTGCGTATATAACGCCATAGCCCTCCCCCTTTCCCATAAAATCATGATATATAAGTATGTACACACACACACACACATATATATATATATGTCTATATATATGTATGATATATGCAATGCATGACAGAACTTGTAAAACCTGGAACTCCCTTCGGAGGAACTTTCAAGTTGAATGCCTTCTAGTTGCATAATGAGCATCATTATTATTAACAGGCGCCCCCTTCGGGACGTTAGAACCAATCTTGAAAGTTTATCTGAAAGATGATAACTCTATTTATGCCCCTTCGGGACTTAGGAACTCAAGGAACAACATAATTTAAAGCTCAATTATATGAATGACAAAGAATAGATCACTCTAATGCTCTAAGAGTAGAGTCGTTATGGAGTAACGTTCAATTACGTTTTGTTTCGTCTCATATGGGTCATGCCAAAATAAAGAAGGGATAGCCTTAACATACCTCGTTCGCTTATCGGTAGTATTAATCCCTTCGTCGCTCAACGTTCGTCAATCTAGACAAGACAATCAAGAATTAAAGTCAATTCATTACTATGTCCATAAGCTACATTCAAACTAGTAAGTGTCATGTATAAATTTGGGCAAAACTTCCTCTGTAATATTGATTCCTATCCAACGCCAAATTTAGCCAACCACAACACCATAATATTTACAATAGCATACGTGTAATCGTCTCACAAAGATAGTCCTTAAAAACTTTATAATCCTAATCCAACATCCCACAAGTAACATGCTTAGTTCTACTTTCCCGATTAAAGATTATGCCTTTCTTTTTGCTGATCTAACCACGAATGCATGAACATGTATGCAACGACATCAAAAATGTCTAACTCATACCATTAACCATGTCTTTCATTTATTATAACACTCATAATCTGTAACACCCCGTAAACTTGAACTAGGTGTGAATATGTAAAAATCTAGTGTTAAGATGATATTTTATATATATGAAACCATTCTTGATGAATTCGGGTGGAAGATGGTCGTTTTGAAGTCAAACCAACTAGTGAAGTTCTTAAGGGCTCTTAAATTCGCCTAAGTTTTGGTAGGTCTGTCTTCTAGGCGATTTTTGTGAAAATCTGTTGAGAATTTGGAAAAGCTTCCTCAATGAAAGTTGTATATAATTGAAATACCTTTCCAACCATAGGTCGTGGGCCTTCATGTGACATCGGCATAAGGAGATATGGACGTTTTGATGCAGAAAGGTCAAGCTGTTGGCCCAACCTGATTCCAAATCGGGTCAGGCCCATTTCCCTTGGTATTTAAGGGAAATGTTCAGCCCTAGCAGCCACATTTACCCTACCAACAATTCAGAACTTTTAGAGAGATAAAGGGAGGAAAGTTAGAGAGAGAAAGTGGAGAATCGATTAAGTTCGAGGCCCCGAATCCCGAGGTTCGTGAAGGATAAAGTGTAGTACAAGTTGTTGCCATCGTTCTAAGCTAAAAATTGAACTTGGGGGATGTTGTTTTCGTGGTGGCTGCTCATATAAGGTATGCCTAAGATTTTAATGATGTTCTTACCCTTATCATTGATAGATTTGACGGGTTAGAATAGAGAAAATGACATTGAAAGTTCGGTTATAATTTTTGGATATCAAATTATTTGGGGGCTGTTTTGGTATGATTAAATGGATAGGATTAGTTGGATATTGATATAAAATAATTGTTGATATTGTTGTTGATGTTGTTGATAAGTTGTTGTTCTTGAAATTGGGAGAATAAAGTGTATGAAGATATTGTATACAAAGCATATACCGGGCTGTTTTGTGACGATATTTGGGGGCTGTTTTATATGATTTTCGTGGCTGTTTTGTGACAATATTTTGGGGCTGTTTTATATGATTTTCGTGGTTGTTTTGTGACAATATTTTGGGGCTGTTTTATATGATTTTCGTGGCTGTTTTGTGACAATATTTTGGGGCTGTTTTATATGATTTTCGTGGTTGTTTTGTGACAATATTTTGGGGCTCTTTTATATGATTTTCGTGGCTGTTTTGTGACAATATTTTGGGGCTGTTTTATGTGATTTTCGTGGCTGTTTGGTGACAATATTTTGGGGCTATTTTATATGATTTTCGTGGTTGTTTTGTGACAATATTTTGGGGTTGTTTTATATGATTTTTGTGGCTGTTTTGCGATGATATTTTGGGGACTGTTTGGTGGTTGTTATGAACTGTTTTGTGGGCTGGAATATCGAGGGATTGGCTGTAGTAGTAGTTGTTGTTATACTATGGATATACGGAAATAAAGAAGTGTATACAAGCATTGGCGTCCGAATGTATATTGGGTTGTTCTGTTTTGGAAGTAATTTAAGGATAGATTTAATTTCAAGATCCTTTAATGAATGAAAGGAAAAACAATCTTTTCATGTTCCTTGAACTCTAATTCATGCTTAAATGGTGGTTAATGTATGTGAGGGGACAAACCAACATTAAACCTAGATTGTAACAAACCCTATATATGTATATGATATTATGAATGTTTTCCTCTATAAGATATGCTTAATAATGATGGTTAAGGGTTGATAATGATATTCTCATTGATGATTTAAGACATGGAAATCTTTCGTAAAGAAGTGATTCGTTTTCAAACATTGGTTGGAATGACTTATCCTTTCAATATGGCATAATGGTCCGTAATGATAATTTGACTAAAAAGATGATTTCTTTTAGACAAGGTCATACGTGTGTAGGGTCAAGCCGCATCAAACCTTACACGAACTATACTACTTTGTGAAACTCGCTTTTCCCTATTATTGGATGATTGAACTTAATCTTCTAAAGGTTGGACCTTAAACTTGTTTTGTTGTTGAATGGGTTTCTTGAACTTGAAATTGAATAAGATTCTAAATCAGTTGTAACTTGAAATGCCTCTATTTGAGATGATGACTTGAGAAGTGAGATTCGGCTCTAAGCCATGATTGATAATTTGGTAATATGACATGATTTGTATTTTGTTTGTGTTTGGGCCTGTATGGGCAAGCTGTGCTAGTCCAGAGGAAGATTAGCCTCCGTTGCTTCCTAGACCGGAGTATCAATTGCTTGATTAGTTTGCCTATGAGTGGTTGTTTCGTATCTTATTGCCTCTGAGCGGCTTGTGGTGATATGGAATTCATAAGTGAAATACTTAGCATGGTAAATGGTAAGGACTTAAGTTAATATGTCTTTCATTGGTCGATATGCGTAATGAACTTTGATGTTATTGATGGTGTGACTGCTTTGAGATAATTTGTGAATTGGCTTCTATGCCATGAACTTTATTGTTATGTTTATGCCTAGCTATTCGGGAGGAAGGATAGCCACCGAGAAGTATATGTTCCGGTGTGGTGCGCTATGCGCGATATTTATACGACGGCCAGAACAAAACCGTGAGGCGCCTCAGCTGCGGGCTGCAGGTTAGCCAGAGCGGATGGCCAGAACAAAACCGTGAGGCGCCTCAGCTGCGGGCTGCAGGTTAGCCAGAGCGGATGGTCATAACAAAACAGTGAGGCGCCTCAGCTGCGGGTTGCAGGTTAGCCAGAGCGGATGGCCAGAACAAAACCGTGAGGCGCTTCAGCTGCGGGCTGCAGGTTAGCCAGAGCGGATGTATGACATACTTATTCTTTTATGGAATTGTTGATGACTATCTTAATTGATGAACAAGGCATATTTGAAGTTATAAATTGACAAAAGGCTTTGTAATCGATTTTTGATAATTCTTACTGAGGTACATATGCTTAATACCTGTTTTTTTTTATATATTGATTTATGGGTTTATAAACTGCTTAACAAATGATACTAAGGATCATAAAGTGGAATGACTGTTTTTATGCCATCTTTTCAGAACTGATTTCTTTATGTATTATTATATTTTATTTTCATAATACTTGTTGTCCCCGAGGCACTCACTGAGTACGAAAGTACTCAGGCATACCATTGTTGTTTTTGATGGTATGTTAGGTAACGGAAAAGAGCAGGTTCGTGATACTTTCGATGCTTAAGAGAATTTGCCGCTTCTGCTGATTTGGTGACCCACATCCTTGTTCGTGGGACACTTCCTGTTTCGTTTATTATTCTAGATTTTCGGGCTGCGTCCCGAAGTTTGACGATTGTTATGTCTCTTAGAAGCTCCATAGATAGTTGTCAGAATTGTGGGTAGATTGTCAAAAGTCTCGTACGACTTAATGGGTGTCTTCCACGTTGATGGCTATTACTTATAAAGACTTCCGCTGATTTAATTCATGTGTTCATGATGTGTTACATTTAATTTATAAATTGTTGGAGGCGAATGTTGAACCTGGCGGGTTCAAGTATTATTATTGTGTCGTTTAGGTTCTTCTGATGTTGTTCATGACGTCGGATGCCAGTCACGTCTAGGGTGGGTTTTGGGGCGTGACATAATCATCTCAAATCAGTCCATCAATAGAACACCAACATATATGTAGTCTTTTACTTTAATCTCAAGATTCATCAACTAGCCAACATCATCAACACTTTAGTCCATCAAACATGTAGATAAGGGGTGAAATCTTACCTTTGTAATGTTACTTCATCCCAAGGTATCCTTTAAAATCAGCAACACAACATAAACTTCAAAGTTCCCTTCCTATCAATAGCTCTCTTATGATTCTCTTACCTGGAAGTGGTTTATTTGGGGTTAGATCTTGTAGAACTTGGTCTATGAACTTAGGAGAGGTTTGGGGGTTGTGTATAGAGAGTTTTAGGGTCAGGGGCGAGGTGGAAATGAAGATAAATGAACTGGATATCTATATATATAACCGCAAATGTCGGTTTGGTCAGCCACCACCTAGGTTTCACGCTCCGTACATTGCAATCGTGCAATTTTGTACGGGCCGTAAATTTCACCGTACCTCTCTAAATTGCGTTCTGTCAGTTGCATTGGAAAGAAAACTCGCTGAACTTCAATTTACATAGGTTACGCATTCCATAACTCCTCATATTCTAGGAGATATACCTCTCTCAAGTTGGACAAAAAATCCTGTCCAGAATTCTGTCAAGTTTTCCCAATGTTTCGAAAAACATAATTTCTTTGATTCACTTGATCCTGGACCCTTTAGATACTTTATTAATACTTGTTTAAAGTCTTACTCAACCTTATAAGGGTTCCGTGGATTATTCCACGGGCCGTGAATCCCACCGTGAAATAGTCCACTTGCCAAATTCTGACGAAACGTATTCTTTCCTATTCGTTTAGCTTCCAACTCTTACATCCTCTAGGAAACATTTCGATGATCATATACTACCTTAAGGCGTGCTCGTAGGCTGCTTGTACGACTTCCCAAAAGGTTCTCAACACGAGTCTGTATCAATTGGATTATAACGATACCTAAACGTACAAAAAGGGTGGAGTGCAACCCTTAATCTTTACTGATTTTAAAGGAACTTTATAACTTGCCCCGCCTATGTTGGCCTGCATACGACTCGAATAACGCAAAATTTTCCAAGGTGTAACATCCTTCCCCCCTTAGTCGTCCTCGAATGTTAAAGTAGAATACAAATTACTCTCGATGTCGATGTCGATGTCGATGTCGATGTCAATACCTGCACTTCCATTCATTTACCTCAGTTCTCCTCGATCTCATAATATGTCGATTGTCTATTTATTCTGATTCTCATTTCTTGTCTCTTATCAACTCGCCTATACTTTCGTGTTCTTCCTTTAAACTTGTACAATCGTCGTCTCTTGCGTCATTCATTAAATTATTCACTTGAATCTTCTGTCATTAACTTGTAAATATTCATAAGGCTTAAGCGGTGAAAACACCCCCAAACTTGGCGCGTTTTATAACTTTAGTCCCTGAACTATTGACACACTTAAAAACACCCCTAAGCTTGGCCAACTCGATTTAAATTAATCCCCGAGTGTACACATACACAACAAGTGTGCTCAATCGCTATCTACTTGGAGTTTTCCTCCCATGTGGCATCCACGTAGATAAAATAAAAGCCAGCAAATTAAAAGAAAACCAACCCATCAAAATACTCGACCCATTGACCTGTCGACCAAATAAATCTAACCCAAATACTCAATACACCTAGTACCTTCCTTCAGATTCAAAACACTCTCCAAATCGTGAAACCCTATCCATTGAAATCTTAGGGTTTCTTGCGGTTAAATTTCGATAAACACTTGACACATTTTGATAGTTGTTGGGTTCACCAAGTGTGGGTGGCTGAAATTTCGTGGATTAGGGTTTCAGTGGTGTTGTTTGGTCGCGGCTTAGGGTTTTGGTGGGGTTCTTTTGGTCCATCGTCTTCTTTACTCCAATCAATCATCTTTTCTGCTCCAATCGATCTTATTTTCAGTTGCATTCGTCAAAGGTTTGTGATTTCAACCTTTCTTTTCGATTAGGGGTTTTGAACGTCTATTAGGGGGAAACCAACTCTGAATGCATAATAATCTCTGTTTTTTTAAGAACATGAGTTTATGGCTACTGAAATTGAACGATAAAGACTTGATTTTTTGCATGCATGTGTTTAGGTATTTCTGTAATAAGTGAAATATTTTAGGGCTTTTTCTGATTTTAATATCTTGAGTTGTTCTGAAACATGTGTTTTTGGGTTTTTTTCATTATATGGATGATATGTGAACGTTATGTTGGGAATTTCATTTGTTTCTTGTTTGTATTTGCATCCCAAAGTTCTATGTAAATGTGTTGCCTTTTTCTGTATTCAAACATGCTTTTGGGGTTAAATTGCTATTGTTTCTGTATTCAAGATGCCTATGTAAATGTAAAGGACTAAATTGCTACCATTTTCTATGTTCAAGCATGCCTAAGTAAAAAATGATTTAATTGCTACTGTCTTCTGTTACTTCTCTTTCATGTTTCCATGATATATTGTTAATGTTTCTTCTAATTAGTACAAGTTATGCATCTATTTGATTGTTTGGCTGAACTTTCAAAGTGTTGATGAATCTGTAGGTTGTCCAATGGCTACTAAGTACTTTAATTTTAGATGGAAATTTAGTGGTATCTTGGTGAGTGAAGTAGGGCTAACTTTTGTTGGGGGTAGGACTGTTCCTTTAATGTTGACTTTGATCATTTGTCTATCCCTGAATTGAAAGATCATGCTAAAGAATTTGGGGTTAATAAGTTAGGGACAACTTATATTGCACCTAAGGGTGGTAATTTGATAAAATTAACAATAGACAGATATTTATTAGACCTAGGAGTACTGTTGAATGATGGGGAGACAATAGAGATTTATGTGTGCAATGACTCATCTTTTGAGGATGGGAGGCCCATTGGATAGCATGTGATTGGTGGGTTTATTGGCAATTTACCAAAGCCAAGTGGGGACAGGGAATCTGCCAGTTTATTTATTCCTTATCCACCACTCATTAATACATCACCAACTACAGATCTAGATGTAGAAATCCCTTCTCCAAACTCTTTTGAAGGGGCTGAAAATATAAGAGAGGAAGATGCTGCTAGTGGTGAAGAGGTTATAGACAATGCCAACTCTTTCTCTGATGAAGAATTAGTGAATGGGTCTGATTCTGAGCTTTTTGAGGATTATGGAAGTGATATTCATGAAGAACTTAGGGTGGTGAGAGAAGATCTAAGGGAATACAAGAAAAATAAAGCTATTAGGGTTGCTGCTAAGGAGAAAGTTGATGGGTTTTGGGTGAAGCTGGAGTAGATAAAGGCTATGAAGACATTGATAGAGGCATAACAAATCTGAGGGATAAATTAGGAGGTGATGATGATGAGCCATATTATGACTCATCAGATGTAGATAGTTTTGCTAGTGAATCTGATGCTGAACCTGTCAGTAATGATGATGAAGTTGAAGGAGGGACTGAAATGAGGCAAAAAAGAAAGGGTAACAGGATTGTGTATGAGGTTGGTCAAGTCTTTCAAAATGTGAAAGAGTTCAGAGAAGCCTTGACCAAATATGCATTGAAAAAAGGTGTCCAGCTGGACAAGAAGAAGACTGACACAAGGAGGGTTAGGGTTAAGTGCAAAGTAGGCTGTCCTTAGATGATATATGCTAGCAAGGAAGGTAGGAGTACAAACTTTATAGTCAAGACATACAATCCTAGACATAAATGTCATAGGACCAACATCAACTTCTTGTGCAATTCCAAATTTCTGTCCAAGCACTACAAGGAGAGGATCACTTCTCAACCTACAGTTAAAGGGTGGGAAACCCAAGATGTGATTAGGCATGATTTTGGTATTTATGTGGGAAAGGCAATCTGTTTGAAGACTAGGAAAATTGTTTTGAAAGAATTCATGGGAGATCATATTGCTGAGTTTGGTAGGCTGTTTGACTATAGGGATGTGTTGCTACAAACTAATCTTGGCAGCACATGTATAGTGAATGTAATAGATAAGGATGATGGTAAAAAGGAGTTCAAAAATTTCTATATCTGTTTTGTTGCTATGAAGGTGGGGTTCATGAATGGTTGTAGGAAGTGTATAGGCCTTGATGGTTGTTTTACTCAAGTGGATATGCCAAGGGCAGTTATTAGTAGCAGTTGCTAAAGATGGAAACAATCAAATATTTCCAATAGCTGGGCTGTTAGTGGGGCAGATACAAAGGATACATGGATATAGTTTATGAGAATCCTCCAAGATGACCTACAACTTGGAGATGGGACTGAGGTCACTATAATCAGTGACGTGCAAAAGGTACTGTTTTTTTGTTTAATGTTTTCTACTTATGTTAATTGTTTTCTGCTTCTTTTTACTAGTTCTGTTTTTATTTGCAGGGATTGGTTAACTGTTTTTTTGTTTAATGTTTTCTACTTATGTTAACTATTTTTTGCTTCTATTTACTGATTCTGTTTTTATTTACAGGGATTGGTTAGTGCTGCTGAAGAAGTGTTTCCCGCTTGTAAGCACAGAATGTGTGCTAGACATATTCTGTCAAACTGGGCACAAAATTGGACCGATATCGAGAGGACGAAGAAATTCTGGAAGTGTGTTAGATCAACTTTTGAATCTCAACTGAAAGCAAGACTGGATGACTTAAGTAAGTTGGGTAGAAACATTGTTGAAGACCTTATCTCATACAACAAAGAAAAATGGTGCAAAGTGTACTTCAAGGAATTTTCAAAATGTGATAGTGTTGATAGCAATATGTCAGAAAGTTTCAATGCTTGGATATTGTCAGCTAGACACAAGACAATTATGTAAATGCTAGAAGAAATTAGAATCAAGGTGATGAATAGGATAGCTAAAATGAGGGATTTTTCAGAAACTTGGGTAGATGGGGTATCCCCAATGGCATTAAAAGTATATAATGAAAATGTTGAGAGGTCAATGAACTGTTCCTTACATTGGAATGGAGACTTTGGGTTTGAAGTCAAAGAGGGTTTATATAATCATATTGTCCACTTGGCAAGGGAGTATTGTAGTTGTAGGTCATAGCAACTAAAGGGTATTCCTTGTGCACATGTCATAGCAGCTACGCACTATAGGAGACTTGATCCAGCTGAGACAATTGTGCATTGGTATAGAAAAGAGACCTATCTGCAAGCTTATTCCAACTTCATACAACCTGTTCCAAACATGATAATGTGGCCAGATAGTTCAAACCTAAAAATAGAGCCTCCTGAAGTTAAAAAAAAATGCCTGGTAAGCCTAGGAGGCATAGAAGAAAGGAGATAGGAGAGGTGAAAAGGGATAGAAAATTGACAAAAAGGGGAATAAAAATGACATGTTCTATTTGCAACTCCAGTTCACATAATAGAAGAGGATGCCCTTTAAGGCCACCAACATCAACAACAACACCAGCAGCAATAGAGCATCAACATCAGCCCCTTCCAGGAGAAGATACTCAATGCCACCAGCAGAAGCAAGAAGAAGGCCAAGAGGAAAAGCACCAGCAGCAGCAACAGCAACTGCAGCAGGAGCAGCAGCAAAGCCAAGAGGAAAAGCACCAGCAGCAGCAGCAAATCCAAGAGGAAAAGTGCCAGCAGCAGCAGCAAAGCCAAGAGGAAAAGCACTACCAGCAGCAACAACAAAGGCAACAACAAATAAAGCATCAATTAGAGCACCAGATACAGCAACTGCACCAGCAGCAGCAGCAATGGCAAGAGGAAAAGCACCAGTAGTACCAGCAACAACTGCAGTCCCTTCCAAGAGGAAATACACAAAACCACCTGTCCCTCCAAGGCCTAAAGCAACTACAAAGGTAACTCTAATACACCTTACTTTACTTACAATGAATTAGTCAACTATTAACTTGTATTCTGTTAGGTTAATTCTTCCCAGCAATCATCAACTGGAAGTACAAGAAAGAGCGGTGTTCTTGACAATCAAGAAGCATGTACAAGCATGGAAATGAGCAGGAGTAAGTACAAGAGGCCAAGAGTTATTGGACGAGGTGTTTTTGTGTCAGAGTCTGGATATAGTTGTGTTAATGTAAGTGTTTCTCAATCACTTTAGTGTTGCATTTGTTTTTAGCCACTTTATGACACTAACAAATGATAATTGCAGCAAGGGATGCCTAGCAACAGGTTGATATCCACACCTAGGATGATGAATTCAACCATTGTCACAGGTGAAATTGGATACAAACCCAGCAAGGGCTTGAAGTGGAGAGGAAATGTAGCAGTTACACAAAGACAACTCCAACAGAAAAGTGCAATGCATAGAGTCCAAACAAGATCAAAGGCTCTTGGAGTTCGAACAAGGTCAAAAGGTGGAAAATCTCCAATGAAGAAGAAGTCTTAGATTTCTATGTTTAAGGGTATTTATTTTTGGTGAAACTTGGGTATGTAAGCAAACAATGTAGCTTGGTAGTTTTGATCGACAATTGGAAAAAATGTCCAATTATTTTGCATATGACAATGATGACTGATGTCCCTTAATTTTGCATATGACTGATGTCCAGATTTGTTTAATGGTACTTGGTGTGTTTTTGACATATTTTGCATTGAATGGTATTTTGGAGTTTCTGTCCATATTTTTCCTATATTTTGCATTGAATGGTATGTTTTTGTCCAGTTTTTGCACCATTCGACTTTGTGTGTTTGTGGCAGATTTTGCATTGATATACATGGTGTTTTTGTCCATTTTTTGCACCATTCGACTTGTGTTTGTTGTGTAGATTTGATACTGTCCATTTATGGATTGTTCAACAAATTAGATGGTATAAATGTAGCTTATCATTAGAGAAAAATATTGAATAGAATCCTCATAATCGTATTGTGATAAGGGGATAACCAAAATCAGATGACATTGTTAATCATCATAACCATTTCAACCAAATTAGTACATACATAATAGAGCTTCAACTAAATAAGTACATAAATAGAAGAACTTCAACCTAATTAGTACTACTTCAACTAGAACCAGATTATGTGCCAAGATAAAACATCAAATTACATAGCACACTAATGCATAGGCAAATCTTCAATGTTCTTGACCACTTCAATTCTTGCTCATATCTATTTTTCTTCTTTAACAAACCCCAAATAACAATATTAGCTTGCTCCGGAAATGGTGGCTCATACCAATCGAATTTTTTTCAAGAAGACCGACCTCTCACCTATACAAAGTGAATGAAAATCAGTTAGAAACCTAGCAAAATTATGTGAAAATTGAACCTTCTAAATAGAAGAAACCCACGAAAATTATACTAAAATTGAGATACCACAAATAAAAAATTACATACCTTATAGTTTGGACAACCCCAAAATCTCCTTCCGGATTGTCATCGGATCATGAAATCCTTAACACCACCGGAAATCCACATCTACAAACTCTAGTCATGAATACAATTTAGAGAAAAACCAACAAATATGACTGCTTAGGGTTTCAATTACAAACGATGAGGTGTATTTAAATGGAAGTGAAGAAAGAATCTTGAATTTTCAAGTTCTTGTGTATTTTAATGGAGGAGAGTTTTAATAAGGGAGGAAAGGGACGAGTTAGCCGTTGGGATGGGATTTTTTTTTTAGGAAAAATATAAAAATAGAATTTTTTTACCGTTTGAAGCTAATGTGGAAGCTTCTGAGGCGCCTGTCAGCGCATGAGCACACTTCCTGTGCCATGTGTACACTCAGGGATTAATTTAAATCAAGTTGGTCAAGCTTAGGGGTGTTTTTAAGTGTGTCAATAGTTCAGGGACTAAAGTTATAAAACGCACCAAGTTTGGGGGTGTTTTCACCACTTAAGCCTATTCATAAACATATCTTTACCATATCGAGCATCTAATTCTTGTTTAGAATGCTGCTTGATTCACTTTCTTCTTATGTATTTTCCTTAATCCAGTTTCATGAAATAATCCTGCCTTATCATTGGTATCCTTATCCGAGGATTTCATAATCCACTCCTAATTTCCAAGTTACACTTCCTACCATCCCACTCTCGATCTTTCATACACTAACGCTACCTTATGAAGTCGTGCTTGACCTTTATACTCTTTCGGCTTTGTCCTTTAAAATCCGTTTACTTGTTAAACCATACCTTAGGTATTCCCGTTATAACTTCCCTATCCTGTCTTCAGATCCTGCTTAACTTAAGCATTTCCCACAGTAGATAATACATGTAAACATATCCATAATCTTTTCCCAATTCCAATGTCACGACCCAACCCCGTAGGCCGTGACTAGTGCCCGTGCTGGACACCCAAACGTACCCAACAACCCAAACCAGCATACAAGCAGAATATTTAAATATAAAAATCAATTGGCGCTGCTAGATATCGCAGATGAACAGATATGGCACGTGGAAGCCGATAAGGCCATCACAGATCGTAACAATTCAAAACATATATAGAACCCACATGTATGTCTACAGACCTCTACAGAACATAACAGAATCATAAGACGGGACAGGGCCCCGTCGTACCCCTGAATAATATACATATATACAATAGCAGAAGACTGTACCAAAATATAGGCTCTGGATAAAAGAGCGCTCCAAAATAGCAGAATAAGATCCTAAGCGGGCGGATCAGCAAACCTGTCGTCTGTACCTGCGCGGCATGAAAACGCAGCCCCCGAAGAAAGGGGGTCAGTACGGAATGTGTACCGAGTATGTAAAGCATGGAGTACAGAAAATAAAACCATAACTGGGGCAATAGTACAGAAATAAATATATAATCCAAAATTTCCAAGGCGCTATTTCCAGATCACAAATCGTGTATACAAATTTCGGATGTCAGATAATGCGGGCCCGAAATATCGGGTCATATAAGCTGGAGTCACGTGTCAGAAGAAGTACAGACCCAGAATGTTAAAATGTTTGTTTTTCAGACACGGATCTTGTATACCGGCATCATAGGTCAGAGGAGATATAGGAAGTGATTAGCTTACCAACATATCAGAGTCATGCATAGGGCACAGGAACGTGGTCGCCACTCCTGCCTTTGGCGTCACCACATATCATATCTCAGAAGATTTCATATCTCTGAACATCTCCGTCACATAACACATCATATCATAACCACGGTAACCCCGGGGACATATCACACGCCGGGGAACCGGACACATCATACTTCGTATCATATACACGGTAACCGGGGACGGACATATACCACAGTACCCCGGAACCGGACACATCATACTTCGAAATTCATGTATGGAACCCGGCCCCTGACAAGGGACTCGGCGACCCATCCGCACGATACATACCGGCCCGGGATCCGGTGAAAGGGAACATAGCACATGCACGAGCAGAATAGTGAGTAACTAAATGCACATAAATCGTGACTCGATAGAATGATCGAACGTGCCATCAGAATGTTCATAGCAGGTTATTTAAACAGAATGCTTATATCAGAACATTTATGTCAAAATACTTGTGTCGAAATACTCATATCAGAATACTTATGTCAAATTACTCGTATCGGAGTTAGTATGTGAAAGTTACGGACATTTCAAAGCAAATCCATACGACAGATCAATTCGAAGGAATCGAACGGTAGTTATAATGTACGTATACCTGTTGGATAGCACGATAGATTGTGTCGAAACAAAACCTCTGGAATTATTTTTGCATATCAAAATATATTATAAGACTCATCCTAATAATCAGACGTACTATCAGAACATTCGTAACAAATTACTCAAACAAAATACTCGTATCCGCATACTTATGTCGGAATGCTTATATCGAAGTACTTATATCAAAGAGGGCATATCGCGTGTCAAATCGTAATGATGTAGTCGGACAGGATCATGGTAAGCGTATGTCGGATATCATAATGAGTTACAGGAAAATAATCCTTCTTGGGTCGTTTTCATATTCCAAAATAGTTTACAAGGCTCAAGGGAATCATTAAAACAATTTTCCTTTAGTAGTTAGAAAGATAGTTGAAACGTTTCATTTTATATTGTTCGAAATTAAGGCAACAGTACAACAAGAGGCAACGCGGGAATAGTGGGAAACTGACTGCAACACAAAATTTCATACTTTTACAGAGACTCAATAAAGTATTTAGAATAAGTATCATTAGTAGTTAAAATGTTTCCTTTTAAAATCGCTTGAAGTCAAGTTACAAATTGCAATAAGGGTGGAATCGGAAATAGTGGGCCCACCTCGGGCCAACCGAGGTGGCCAACACAAATTATGTGTAAGAAACTTTATGGAGTCGCTTATGAGGGTTTTAAGGTAATCGGATTTTGTTTACACAAGTTCTAGGTATTTCGAAAATTTTCCTAGCCAATTGCAACATAATTAGTTCAATTCCACTGAATGAAAAACGGGGCAAATTTAGTCGCGGATTCCGAAGAGTAGAGTAGTCCCCGAGGTCCAAATTCAAACCTAATACATCTAGGACATGCCAAGAGAAGGAAAGGTGGAGCTTTACATACCTTTCTTGCCTTTTTACGCTCGCCAAACCTCAAACATCGTTTCGTCCGAAACCTACAAATGGTCACATTTACCAAATGTTACTATAAGGCTTTTGGCATCCAATCTTGAATTAGTACTTGTCTACCGAAATTTCGGCAGCACCTCCCCTATAAATACGACACCCCGAGAATTCAACACGGCCAAAATAATTCAACAACAACCCAACAACAACACCAACAACAACAACAATCACAATAACTTACAATATGTCACAACTAAACTTCTTTCCAACATAATGCAATAGCTTTCATTCCGACTTCGCATTTTCAAATCAATACCAACATGATCATATTCATTACTAATCAAGATCATTACAATATAATTCAGAAACATTTCATATCATTTCCACAATATATTCACAAGATATAGAAAATATACAACTTTCCACCAAAGCCATAATTCATTCAAAACTTCTAATCTTAACATACTTATTCATAACATGTTTCCATCTTCTAATTTTCATCAACAACCATCCCAACTTGCACCTTAACAAATTCATTTCCATAATATCATAAAATTATACTAAGATGACCTATCCTTCTACATTCCATTTCTATACCAACTTAAACCATTTAACCATCATTTGCATTATAATGATCACAACAACACAACTAACATATTAAACAAAATTAATTCATTTCCATTTCAACTTCCACATACCACACGGCCATACCCTATATTTCCAACTTCAACCAATTTCATTCAACTTTCATTTCCAATACAAATTCCACCATAACCACAACTAGATTACAACATGAAATTCAACTCACATTGTCTATACATTAACACACACACACGGCCACATGTTCATATGCATACCCACTTTGCAAACTTCCATATTTCTATGATTTCTACTCATTTCCACATATTACAACATAAACAAACCTTCATAACATATAAAAGGAGATGAAATCTTACCTTTCTTCACAACTTCTCCCCTTAACTAAGGTTGGGATTTTATTCCAAAGAGTGATTCTCTCCTTCCAACAATCATACCATGTTGAAGAGGGCCTTCAAATTAGTGGAAATACATGAAGAAATAATTTTTTTGGACAAGATTTATGATCTTCCTTTTTCTCCTTCTTTGGCCGAAATTGGGGTGGTCTTTTTGTTCTTCAAGTTTCTTGAATTTTCTATGGGTTGAAGACTTAGTCATCTTTTATAAATTGGTCAAATGAATTAATTTTAAATGGGCTTGGGCCATTCATCTTATGGCCGGCCACCCTATGCTCTTGGGCCTCTCCTTCTAATTTTTTTTTTTGAGCCCAATTGCTTATGAGCCACATTTTATAATTCACGAAACTAATTTCCGAAATTTCAATTTTTGCCCTTAGCCTCCCTCGATATTTCCGCGTCAATATTTTTCATACACAAGACATATATATTGAATAAAAATCAAATATAGCCTTATTACTTACAAATCAAATTTATTTCGAATTTTCTGAGTATGCCAACATACGGGATATAACATCCAATTCTGGGACATATTGTTTTAGCCGTTATGTTCGTACTCAAGCTTACTCCTTTCCTACCTTAAAGGTTTTATCTTATGATATCATAACAGCAAAAACATTCCATTTACATTCGTAACCATAACGATCCTCATAAATACTTGAAATGATCTAACAAACATTAGAACAGTACCTGGCCCATTTTCGGGTTTTACCTTGTCTTTCTTTACTTATATCACACAATCCACGTCGAGATAACCTTAAGCCTAACCACGGTTATCCTATACTTACCCTTGGCAATAACGTTATCTTGACACCCTAGCTTAGGTTGCTTCGTAGTTTCTCTTGATCTTATACTTATAGTAGTCACCATACTGGGTAGATGTTAGCTTTTCTTTCTTGCTCAAACCTCTCCTTTTCTAGTAATAGCATAACGTTTTCCTCTCCATCATGTACATTTCGTATGTTTACCGGTTACTTCTTGCCATTTCCCTAACTTACCTTGTCACACACTTCCCCTTCTTTTTCAATTGTCTCTAAGTCAACACATCATCCTATAACCGGTTCTATGTCCTTCCCTATTTATCATTTCCTTCGTGTTAGTCATAATGACCCTCAATTTCTTTCATATAAGTCATAACACCTTACCTGTCCTGTCGACTTTCTCTGAATTTCCAATGGGATCTATTTCTATAAAAGCGTAACCTCGGGTGGATCTATCTCATAAAAGTAGCTCATTCTTGAACAATTCAAACCGCTAGCCATCATTCCTGTAGAAGTCATTCTTTAGCTATAAAACAATCAGGGTTAGAGTCAGGGATTTCATATTCTATAACTTAGCTGTACAACACGATCTAGGACAAAAAAGAAGGGTAACCATCCTAAATGCCCTGCAGTCTCCTGTTTATAAGTGTGGCGCGCAACACACCCATAAACAAGACTCTACACGACTTGCAGACTCCCTAGGATAAAACTGCTCTGATACCACTTTTGTATCGACCCAAACTGGAAGGCTGCGACCAACACCCGATGCCCTGCTTGACCGAGTGCTACCCTACCATTCATTCCTTTTCTATTATCCTTACGTGAGCCTATAATCCATTTATCCCTTATTTATTATCAATTTAACATAAAACTCAATAAAACTCTTCGTAGGAAATATACAAGAACATGTGGACCTACATGGTCGCTACAGACAATTGTCGAAATCTCGACACACTATACACAGGACACTGTTTGCAAAGTCTCTAACATAGACCAAGATACCATAACCTAAGTCAGGACAGGGCCTCGACATACCCATAATGCATATGACACATATATGTACCTACGTACCCCGACTTGGCAATACTCCGAATAGAAATGGAGTTCACCAAACCAACTGATAGCCCGAGAACATCCTACAGCAAGTGTCCTCTACTCATGTCTACACCTGCGTGGCATGAAACACAGTGCCCCCAGGCAAAGAGATTTCAGTACGAATAATGTACCGAGTATGTAAGGCAGAAACGAATCAATATATCACAACTCAATTGATAAGAAGAATGTAAGAATCAACCCGTACTTGTGACTTCCAATGAAGTCCATGAATATGCATAATGTACTTTTAAAACATGACATATGTATATATATATACCTTTACCCATTCGCTTCGTCGAGCATCATATCATATCTGCCCCTTCGGGCATCATAATCATCATATACCAACTGATCAGGTGGTTTGCGTGTATAATGCCATAGCCCTTCCCCTTCCCCATAAAATCATGATGTATAAGTGTTTATATGTATGTATGTATATATATATATATATATATATATATATATATATATATATATATATATATATATATATATATATATGTATGTATGTATGTATGTGTATATGATATGTACATATATATATGATATATGCAGTGCATGACAGAACTTGTAAAACCTGGAACTCCCTTCGGAGGAACTTTCAAGTTGAACGCCTTCTAGTTGCATAATGAGCATCATTATTATTAATAGGCGCCCCCTTCAGGACGTTAGAACCACTTATGAAAGTGTATTTGAAAGATGATAACTCTATGTATGCCCCTTCGAGACTTAGGAACTCAAGGAACAACATACTTTAAAGCTCAATTATATGAATGACAAAGAATAGACCATTGTAATGCTCTAAAAGTAGAGTCGTTATGGAGTAACGTTCAATTATGTTTCGTTTCGTCTCATATGCGTCGTGCCATAGCCCTTCCCCTTCCCCATAAAATCATGATGTATAAGTGTACATATATATATATATATATATATATATATATATATATATATATATATATATATATATGTATATGATATGTACATATATATATGATATATGCAATGCATGACAGAACTTGTAAAACCTGGAACTCCCTTTGGAGGAACTTTCAAGTTGAACGCCTTCTAGTTGCATAATGAGCATCATTATTATTAACAGGCGCCCCCTTCAGGACGTTAGAACCAATCATGAAAGTGTATTTGAAAGATGATAACTCTATGTATGCCCCTTCGAGACTTAGGAACTCAAGGAACAACATACTTTAAAGCTCAATTATATGAATGACAAAGAATAGACCATTGTAATGCTCTAAGAGTAGATTCATTATGGAGTAACGTTCAATTATGTTTCATTTCGTCTCATATGGGTCATGCCAAAAGAAAGAAGGGATAGCCTTAACATACCTGGTTCGCTTATTGGTAGTATTAATCTCTTTGTCGCTCAACGTTCGTCAATCTAGACAAGACAATAAAGAATTAAAGTCAATCCATTACTATGTCCATAAGCTACATTCAAACTAGTAGGTGTCACGTATAAATTTGGGTAGCATTTCCTCTACAATATTGACTCCCGTCCAACGCCAAATTCAGCCGACCAAAACACCATAATATTTACAATAGCATACAAGTAATCGTCTCACAAAGATATCCCATAAAAACTTTATAATCCTAATCCAACATCCCACAAGTAATATGCTTAGTTCTACTTTCCTGATTAAAGATTATGCCTTTCTTTTTGCTGATCTAACCACGAATGCATGAATATATGTGCAACAACATCAGAAATGTCTAATTCATACCATTAACCATGTCTTTAATTTAGTATAATACTCATAATCATCTCAAATCAGTCCATCAACATAACACCAACATATATGTAGTCTTTTACTTTAATATCGAGATTCATCAACTAGGCAACATCAGCAACACTTTTAGTCCATCAAACATGTAGATAAGGGGTGAAATCTTACCTTTGTAATATTACTTCATCCGAAGGTATCCTTTAAAATCAGCAACACAACATAAACTTCAAAGATCCCTTTCAATCTGTTACATCTCCCATTTTCATCGTAGGAGAACCTATGGTTTCCTAGTCGGGTATGCCTTTGGAAAAGAGACCCGAGCCCGCATTTGGAGGTATAAAGTGTTTTACCCCGTGTATAAAGGTACCAACAGGTGTTCCTGGCAATTTACAGGATTAGAAGTTGATCGAATCGAATCAACGCAATCGGAACTGAACCGGAGAAGTTTGCAACACCAGTCATCATGGACGTGGCCATTGTTATGCGGTTGATATGGGGTTCTGCAGCCCTGAATCTGCAGGCGCAAGTCGATGGAGCACGTCGACGGACCGCCGACACGTCGACGGGTCATCGACCTGCTCGACGAATTGCACTATCACGACCAGACTAAGGGCCGCGACGGGTACCCGGGGCTAACCACCGAGCACCGCTTGTTCTATTACTCATCATACTCATTTAAAGCTCTTTTATCAAATTTATACTCAATTATAAGAAAATCATCTTTCATTTTGAAAACATAATTACTTTCATATACATATTCCTCTCGGCTATCAAAATAATATATATATATATATATATACACACATGATGGCATCCTCGTGAGACCATATAACCCAGACTGCGTATCTACGAGCCTCGACTAGAGTGATAGACATAGGAACGGGACAGGACCCCGTCATGCCCAAAATATACAAATATACACAAAAGAATAATCACGGCACCACCGGAACAATGGAGTGCTCTCAAGTCAGCTAACAGCCCCTACGAGTCTGGATCAAGCTCACCTCCCTGTCTACCTGTGGGCATGAACACATCATCCAAAGAAAACGGACGTCAGTACGAACATTGTACTGAGTATGAGAGGCATAAACAACAACGATACGTCAATGAGATAAAGAAAGCATCAATAAGGAGCAACTATATATGACTGTCACTTATAAAAGGAATAACACATACTGACTTACTCATAATCATCATCATATCATATATGCATAAATGTACAAATGTATAAGCTGCCCGTCCATATAGGTACGGTGTGATAACAATTAACCTGCGTCCAGGCCTCCCGCGTCCGGGGTATAAGCTGCCCACTATAGTGGTGTGTGTCTGCCCGTCCATATAGGTACGGTGTGATATCATCAACATATACTCATCATAATATGCTCATCATAGTATGCTCATCTTAGTATGCTGATCATAATATGCTCATCATAATACATGCATGAAGACTCAAGGACAACCGTACTTTATCGGGGTGACGTAAGGTCGTGATCCCCCGATTTCATTATGGAGCATTCACGAGCATTCTGCCTCACCTTGAAGGAAGTAATATATAAGGTGAGTGTGTACAATGCATAACAACATCGACTTTATGGTACTCTGCCTCACCTTGAAGGGACAATACATAAGGTGAGTGTATACAATACATGATATACTTAGATTAATGGTATTCTGCCTCACCTCGAAGGGAATAATGTATGAGGTGAGTGTATACAACATACGACATCATTAGCGCTATAGGAACGTCATATCATGAACTCTAGAGTCTTTAGACTCAAGCTTATCATAATCATCATTGGACTCATAATGTATCTCTCATCTCATATAGCTATTCATGAACATAGACTATTAGTTTTCTTGAAGATAGGAAATTCTTGAAGAAGGAGGAAATTCATACCATAGAAAGAAAGGACTAGCCTCACATACCTTTTACGCTTAACTAATCTATTGCTTGCTTGTTCTCCTTCAATGCCCTCGTTTCCACCTTCAAGAGAATTCACATCAACATTAGTTAATCGGCTAGAAGAACGTTTTACTATTTCTAGGGAAAATTGGGCAGCATTTCCTTTGTTTCTACTACTTTTCCCATATTCTATATCAACTCCCAAACGTTCATAACAATATTCACAATATGGCAAACAACAATCATCATTCATCTACATTTCCCACAATTCACCATTTTCCTTCAATGTCTCCACAATTATGGTTAGAGCTCACTATCGCGTTTTCTGATATATGATACTTATTCCATGGTCTAAATGTCATTAATAACATATTTACAATCACAACACATCGATAGTTATGACTCAATTCAAACCTTTACCCAACAATGTCACTATTCACATATTTATGACCCATTTTCTATGTCTTTCTACAATCCAGGTGTTGTTAACTTTCAACACCTTAAACAATCAAGAATGATCATAAAACTCACCTTGGATGGTGGATGAACAAAACTTGAGTAGAACTTCCCTTCTTGCACCAAAACCCTAACTCACTTCCCTTGAGTTTTCTTGGTGTAGATGAACTTTTAATAGGTCTTATACACTTGATTTCATGAATTTAGTGTAGCTGATCATGGTTTTCCCCTTGATTTCTTGTGGATGAATAATGGAGAGTGTTCTAGAGGTTTCTTGTGGAGAGGAGGGTGAAAATGAAATGAATTAATGAGGGAGGGGTCCTTATATTAATTGTTGAAATCTGTCCTGACCAACATATACGGACCAACATACGGTCCGTACATTTTATACGGGTCGTATGTTTGGCCGTATGTTTGGTACAGTGAGTTATTCCCCTCTTGGATAATTATACGGCCTAACATACGGCCAATATAATTTATACGACCAGTATGTTGGGCCGTATAATGCCCAGATGTTCCGATTTCATTCTCGTTGACTCGTTTGATCTCCAATCCTTATGGAACCTTCTTGACACTTGTTTAACACCTCAATACCAACCTAAGGGACGTTATCACTCTTCTCTAAGACATCATCATGCCATCATTAACTCGTCGCCCGTAATTCTTACCTGACACGCAACATATCCTTTGCTTTCCTTGTTAAACTTCTTCCTTTTCGTTAAATGTCCTGAATCTCAATTAGGATCATCAAAGGCTATTTATCACTTATCAAAACATCGTATATGTAGTGCTCTTCGCTAACCTATTCACTGTACGTTAACGGGGAATTTTCCATGGTGTAACATGCACCACTGTAACTTTTTATTTCCAAGTATAAATATATGACCCACGACTTTATTTCTCATTTTCCTCCATTCCAAATCAGAGAAACCCTAGTATTTTCTCTCCCAACATTTTCCATCATTATTAGTGGAGATTTGGTAAGATTCGAGCCTCGTGAACCCGTGCTTGTGAAGAAGAAGGTTGTTTCTAGGGTTTCTTCAAGGTTGTGAAGCTTAGGAAGTTCGAGTTGAAGTGATTCTTGGAATCCTAGACCCCTTAAGGTATGAAAATTATTTCTACCCTTGTATTTAAGTTATTAATCAAGGATTTTAGTGGTTTTAAGCAAAGAGAGGGTATTTGTGGAAGTGGTAAGTTGATAAAGGTTAAGATAGTAATTTGGGGCTATTTTAAGAGATGATTGATAATAGATTTGAGTATATTTCTATACATATATAAGTGTTGTTATTGTTGTTGTGGTTGATGTTGGATTAAATGGGAAGTTGAAGGATTGTTGAACTTATAAGGGAAATGTTTCCCATAATTTGTTAATATCTATTCGTATTCAAAATGATTAGTAGGCGCGGTAAATAGTCTAATTAAGGCCTACGTTATCTTGATTGTAGACTTACGAGCTCAAAGATTTGAAGTTGGACAATTGGATACCTCAAGGAATGTTAAGGCTATCCTTTCTTTCTTTTGGCATGATCCTATGATATGAACCAACAAGCGAGTAAGAGAGCTTCCATATTACTCTACTCTTAGAAGCATTAGGAGTACTTCAGTCTTTGATGTTGATGTACCCTGTTTATGAGTGTTCCTTCTGTTCATGGGTCCAGCTCTATGTATACAGTTTATTCATGCATTACATTCATTATATATCTATGTACATTGACCCATGACTAGAAGGCGTTATATACGCGAATATTAGATATATGTGGGATATGAGAAGAGAGATAGGCGTTATACACGCATTACCACCTGATCAGTTGGTGCACCATGATGATGATATAGAGGTCGGGTTGCACGTACCGCAGCAATATATATGATAATGGCCACAGAGAGGCCGATATGATATGATAGGATGCCATAGAGGCTTGACAGGCATTATACACGCACATATATATAGATGTATGACCTTCATTGATAGGCATGAGCATGCATATTATGCACCCACAGTGGCATTGATAGTTGCGCAGATTTATGCAGATACATACAGATACTTGTTCATACAAGTACATGCAGATAGTTATTTCAGCTTATGAGTTCAGATCTTATTCATGACTCTTACGCAGATTTATGCAGATACATACAAATACTAGTTCATACAAGTACATGCAGATAGTTATTTCAGTTTATGAGTTCAGATCTTATTCATGACTCTTATATATATATATATATATATATATATATATATATATATATATATATATATATATATATATATATAAGTTGTTCTTATGCCTTTCATACTCAGTACATTTTTCGTACTGATTCCCCGTTGCTTGGGGGCTGCGTTCATGCCTGCTGGAACAGGTAGACAGACAGGTGGTCCAGCTTAGTAGGACTTTTATCCAGCAACGATCAGTGCACTCCATTTGATCCGGAGTTGCAGTTTATTTTGGTATGCCATTCTTTTGAGATGTATATAGATGGGTATGACGGTGTCACGACCCAACCGGAGGGCCGCGACGGGCACCCGATGCTAACCCACCAGGGCACCTCTTATCATAACTTCACATTTACATCTAGGTGAGCCACATAATTACATCATTCTTTCTATCCATTGTTCATGCTAATTCCATTGGACAACTATACATTCATATCTGATTTGCAACTATGCCCATATTAATATGCATAAGCCGACGAGGCTAACAAAATAATATCCAAAATATAGGCCGACAAGGCCAAACACATCTAACCATATACATATGTCTACGAGCCTCTAAGGAGAGTATGTCATATCATATAGGCGGGACAGGACCCCGCTATGCCCATAAATATGTACAAAAAAGAACCAATACCCAGAAGCTATAACTCCGAATGAAATGAAGCTCCGCTATGTAGTCCCTGCGAAATAAAGCTATGGATCAAGCCTGCCTCCCTGGCCACCTGCGGGCATGACGCCGTGTCCACAAACAAAAGGACGTCAGTACGAAGAATGTACTGAGTATGTAAAGCATGATCAATATCATTATAGAAGCATAATAAGCAACATAAGAAATAACATAAGATGGGAGATAGTAGTATCATCGTCATAGGCACTTACTTGCTTTTCATAGAGACTTTTCATTTCTAATGCGAGATTCTGTACATGTATCCGTATTCGTATCCGTACTCACTTACATTTCGTATCCATAGTCGTATTCATATACATATTGTTATTCGTCTTCGTATCATATTCGTATTCATACTCATATCTATATCGTATACATATCCATATCATATACATATCCATATCATATACATAGCATTTACATAGCATACCCGACCACGAAGGTTCGGTGTTTCACGTACCCGACCCTGGCTAGGCTCGGTTATCATACATACCTGGCCAACCAAGGCTCAGGGTTACACATACCTGGCCCTACCAAGGCTTCAGGGTTATCGGTAGCCAACTGCAGGGGTTCGCGCACATTAGATATGTATATACTTATATTCTACCCGGCCATATAAACTCGGGGTTTCATAATAGCCATACATAGGCACATATATGTAAAAGCTCATAGGCATCTTTAGCATCATTACTATTATCATCGTCATCATTATCGTTATCACTATTATCGTCGTTCATTACATCTATCCTTATAGGATTACTCGTCATATGAGGAATTTAGTACAATTGTAACGTATCGAGAATCATTCGCTTAGTAGCTTTTGAAGATAGCATCATTTGGAGGACATCATAGACTTATAGAAGATTTAGATATTTGGCCAAAGAACCATGCCTTATAAAAGAAGGGTTAGCCTTACATACCTTTCCGTTCAACTATTCTATCGCTTGCACGTTCTCCTCCAATGCTCACTTTTCTACCTTCATTAGAGTTATACTATCATTAGAAATCGATAGCTAGCATATACGACTAAAACTAGTGAAAATTGGACAGCGTCTCCTTTGTTTATACGACTCTCTCCATATCATATATCAACTCTCAAACGTCAATAATACATTTACAATATCATAACAATACTCTTTATTCACATACATTATCCATATTCCTCAATTCACTTCCAATCATCCATATCCATGGTCATAACACACGATTACATTCACTCATATACAATGCCTATCCCATGTTCTTAACATCATTTATAACATAACCATATCACAACACATCAAGAATCATGACTCAATTCAAGCTATTACTCAAAATGACACTATTCCCACACTCATGACCCATTTTTCTATATCCTTTTACAATCCAAGTGTTTAAACTTCTCAATACCTTAAACAACATGGAAATACCATAAAACTTACCTTAGATGGTGTGGAAATGAATCTTGAGTGGAAATACTTCACTTGAACCAAGCCCTAGTTCTCCTCCAATGGAATTTCTTGTGGTCCTCTAACCCTTGGAAGCTTTCTAACACATAAACACTTGATTCTAGTCTTTGATCTTTGTGTTCTCTTGGACTTGAGTGGAATTTTCTTATATAAGGGTTTTTGAGCTCTCAACACTTGTAGAATATGAAAAATGAAGTAAAAGAACCCAAGGCATTTATTTATACAAACATTAAAAATCTGCCCGCCGGGACTTCCACGGACACTTATACGGTCCGTATAGTATTGTACGGTCCATATAAGTGGTCGTGGTTCACCAACCAAAAAATCATCTCCCTGATGGGAGTTATACGGAAACCTTATACGGACCGTATAAAGTTATACGAACCGTATAAGGGGTCGTATAACTCCACTTCCCTGAAATGGTTTCCGTCGTTTCGTCCGATCTCCAATCCTTATGGAACGTTCTTGACAGTTGTTTAACACCTCATTAACAATATAAGGGACGTTATAAATCTTCTCCAAAACATCATTAAGTCATTATTAACTTGGTACTTGTAAATCGTTTTCGATACATAACATATACCTTGCCTTTCCTCGGCAGCTTTCTTCCCTTATCTCGAATGTCTTTGAAATCTTAATTAGGGGCATCAAATATCATATCTCACTTATCGAAATACCGTATACTTCATGCCCTTCATTAGTCTATTCACTGTGCATCAACGAAAAATTTTTCGAGGTGTAACAGACAGGGCCCTTTAAGAACATTCGTCCTGGAATGTTAAGTCGTCGGGGATTCGATAAAAATTTCGCTAGAGTTTCCCTTGTAATATGACACTACCATCCTATCACAACAGCCCATAACAACAATGCCTCACAGGGCCACAACATAATAGCAATAGAGTTTGGGCGCACACGACCCAAATGCATAAAAAGAAAATATACATACCTTATGATCTTGATGTCTCATCTTGGATTTCTTCTAGGGGCTGAAATAAGTGCGGGTACTTGGATTTCATATTTTCTTCCGTTTCCCATGTCATTTCTTCTCGTTTATTGTTTCTCCATAAAACCTTAACTGAGGTCACTTCTTTGTTTCTAAGCCTCCGTACTTGCCTATCTAATATGGCAATTGGTACCTCTTCATAAGTTAACTTTTATGTCACTTGAACATCATTTACTGGCACGATCCTAGTAGGATCTCCGACACATTTACGAAGCATCGAGACATGGAAAACTGGGTGAACTGACTCCAAATCAGGAGGTAGATCTAACTCATAGGCCACTTTGCCTACTTTGCGCACAATCTCATAAGGCCCAATGTACCGGGGACTAAGCTTCCCCTTTTTGCCAAATCTCGTTACACCCTTCATTGGTGACACTTTTAAGAATACCCAATCTTTCACTTGGAACTCTAAGTCGCTTCGACGATTATCCGCATAGGACTTTTGACGACTTTGGGATGCTAATAACCGATCTTGTATGAGCTTAACTTTCTATATGGCTTGCAGGACCAAGTCTGGCCCTATCAATTTAGTCTCTCCTACCTCGAACCACCCAATTGGGGATCTACACTTTCGCCCATATAAAGCCTCATATGGTGCCATTTGGATGCTAGAATGATAACTATTATTATAAGCAAATTCAATAAGGGGTAAGTGATCATCCCAATTACCTCCAAAATCTATCATACATGCCTATAACATATCCTCAAGAGTCTGAATGGTACGTTCAGCTTGTCCATCAGTCTACGGGTGAAATGCCGTGCTAAGGCTCACTTGAGTCCCCAAACCCTCTTGGAAGGACTTCCAAAAATTAGCTGTAAACGGAGTCCCTCTATCTGAGATAATAGATGCTGGGACACCATGGAGTCGCACTATTTCTTTAACATAAAGTTTTGCATAATCTCCTGCCACATATGTCATTCTGACTGGTAGGAAATGAGCTGACTTCGTGAGTCTATCCACAATCACCCATATAGAATCATACTTACGTCGAGAACGGGGTAAGCCTGTAATGAAATCCATGTTAATCACTTCCCACTTCCAAGTTGGAATTTCTATAGCTTGCAACAATCCGCCCGGCTTTTGGTGCTCGATTTTCACTTGTTAACAGTTGGGACATTGAGCTACGAATTCCGCTATATCTTTCTTCATCCCATTCTACCAATATATAGATTTAAAAGATCATGGTACATTTTCGTCGCTCCAGGGTGGACAGAATAACGGGAACAGTGAGCTTCTCTCAATATTTGGCGGCATAAACCTGCCACATCAGGAACACATAATCTGCCTCGGTATCGAAGAACTCCATCTCCTGCAACCTCAAGTGACGACTTCTCCTTCTGATGGAGTGTATCTCTGTAATGCATTAGCATGGAATCTTCGTATTGTCGCTTCTTCACTTCCACTACTAGTGACGAGACTGCTGAATCCTGAATGGTAGCTCCCCTGCTACCTGAGTCCACTACTGGAACTCCTAGACTAGCTAACTGCTGGAGCTCACGAGCCATTTCTCTTTTCTCTGGTCGTACATCACACAAACTTCCTATGGATCTGCGGCTAAGAGCATCAGCCACAACATTTGCCTTTCCAGGTTGATATAGGATATCAACATCATAATCTTTTAGCAATTCCAACCATCGTCATTGCCGCAAATTCAACTCTTTCTGCTTGAAGATATACTGAAGGCTCTTATGATCCGTATAAATATCCACGTGGACACCATATAAATAATTTCTCCATATCTTTAATGCATGAATCATTGCAGCCAATTCTATATCATAGGCTGGATAATTTTTTTTCATGTTTTCGTAATTGCCTCGAAGCATACGCAATCACCTTACCATGTTGCATCAACACACAGCCTAGCCCAATTCCTGAAGCATCGCAATAAACAACATATCCTTCTAATCCCTCTGGAAGTGTCAGGACTGGGGCAGAAGTCAACCTATCTTTCAGCTCTTGAAAACTACGTTCACAAGCATTTGTCCATTGAAACTTCGCTGATTTCTGGGTCAGCTTTGTGAGTGGTGCAGAAATAGAAGAAAAACCTTCAATAAATCTCCTGTAATAACTTGCTAAACCCAGAAAGCTACGAACCTCCGTAGGAGTTGTGGGCCTTGACCAAGTCTTCACGGCCTCAATCTTCTGGCTATCTACCCGAATACCATCAGCTGTAACAATGTGCCCCAAAAATGTCACTGAGTTCAACCAGAACTCGTACTTAGAAAATTTGGCGAATAGCTCTCGAGTTTGAAGCACTCTAAGGACAGCACACAAATGATTCGCATGTTCTGCCTCGGATCTAGAACACACCAAGATATCATCGATGAATACAATTACAAATAGATCTAAGAAGGGCCTGAACACATTGTTCATCAAATCCATAAATACTATCGGTGCATTAGTTAGCTCACATGACATTACCCGGAACTCAAAATGGCCATATCTTGTTCTGAAGGCTGTCTTAGGGATATCTTTCTCCCTAACTCTTACTCGATGATACCCGGACCTCAAATCTATCTTTGAAACCATTTGGCACCTTGTAATTGATCAAATAAGTCATCAATCCTCGGAAGAGGTTATTTGTTCTTAATCGTCACCTTATTCAATTGCCGATAGTCAATGCACATTCGCAAGGATCCGTCTTTGTTTCGGAAAAACAATACGGGTGCTCCCCACGGGGATGAACTAGGCCTAATAAAGCCTTTCTCAAGCAAGTCTTTCAATTGCTCCTTCAACTCTTTCAATTCTGCGGGAGCCATTCTATAAGGAGGAATAGATATAGGCTTAGTGTCTGGCAACACATCAATAGCAAAATCAATCTCCCGCTCGGGAGGAAGGCCTGGAAGCTTTTTCGGGAATACATCCGGAAACTCATTTACTACAGGAACTGACTGAAGAGTCGGCGGTTTAGCTTCTATATCTTGAGCTCGGACTAGATGATAAATGCATCCTTTCGTGATCATTTTCCTTGCCTTTAGATAGGAAATAAACCTACCTTTTGGTGAGTATTCCCTTTCCATTCTAAAACTGGTTCTCTCGGAAATTGAAAACGAACCATTTTCATTCTACAATCAACATTGGCATAGCAAGAAGCCAACCAATCCATGCCCATAATAACATCAAAATCCACCATTTTTAACTCATGCAAGTCAATCATAGTACGACGGTCACAAATCACAACTATGCAGTTTTTATATACTGAGCTAGCTATTACCGATTCACCAACAGGTGTAGACACCTCAAAAGGTTTGATCGACTCCGGTTTGACTCTAAACCGACCCGCAATATATGGAGTAATATATGACAATGTGGATCCCGGATCTATCAAAGCATATACATCATGAGAAAATATCGATAATATACCTGTGACCACATCAGGAGAAGTCTCAAGATCTTGGCATCCAGCCAAAGCATAAATACGGTGCTGAGGACCGCTAGAACTGGGGACTCTCCCTCTGCCTCTAGTATGGCCGACTGGCGCATATGAACCTGGCCCCATAGGGCGTATAGATGACGAAGATCCGGCTACTGAACCTGAAGTCTGGGTCTTTCCTCTACTACCAACTGAGGGGAAATCACGCATAATATGGCCTGGCCGACCACATGAATAACAAGCCTCTGAACCCAATCGGCACTGACCCCAATGTAACTTCCCACACTGGGAACATCGTGGTACGGGTGGCCTCGCATGACCCGAATCACCTCTGAACTGAGACCCGGAAAAACTCTGACTCGGCCCGGAATGAGTAGATCTATCAAATCTCTGGCCTGAAAACCGTGGAGGCGCACTAGTCATAGAATGACCTGAATGCCTCGAAAACTGCTGTCTGTGCCCACCTTTAAACTCACTCATCGGACCCGAAAATCTAGCCCTCTTGCTATGTCCCCTATCATGCTCACGGTCATTTCTTTGTTGTTGTAGGCTTTTTTCTAAATTTTGAGCATGGGCCTGAATGCGTGAAATATCCATATTGTCCTGAAGGGACGCAGTCAAGCACCTATCCATCAAATGTGGCCCTAGGCCTTTCATAAATCGGTGCACTGGGTCACCCATATCCGCTACCATGGCCGAAGCATACCTAGCCAAAGAATTGAAGCGGAGACTATACTATAAAGCACTCATGCTTCCTTGCCTCAAATTCAAGAACTTATCGGCTCTAGCTCGCCGAACCTCTAGAGGCAAATAATGTCAGAGGAAAGCATCTACAAATTCTTGACATACCGGGGGAGGTGCATTGGCTCCCCGTGAAGCCATCCAAACCGTGTACCAATGGATCGCGACATCCCTTAATCTATAGGACACTAACTCCACCGATTCGGTGTCCGAAGCATGGATCAACCGAAGCGTCCTGAACATTCCATCAATAAAATTCTAAGGGTCCTCATCCGGCTTTGATCCAAAGAATTCCGGAGGGTTCAAGCTAATGAAGTCACGGGCCCTTGCACTAACAGCCCTATCACCTTGCCCTGTACTTTGCTGCTGAGTCTGGGCAGTAACCAATTGAGTAAGCAAATGAATGACCTTTTTTACATCTTGGCCTGAAGCATTCGATGGAGGGGCCGGAGGTGCTGGAGCTGGGGCTGAGGCTCCCTCACGCTCCTCAGAAATAGGCACTGACTGGGAGGACTGAGATTGAGCCACATTCTGGGACTCACTTTCCTCTACAACTGTTGGCGGTGCACTTTCAGCCCACTTTTCTGCCACTGTCTTGCCCTTTTGGGCTGCCGTAGCCTTTCTCTTTATAGGCATCTCTGAAATACATAATACACGGTTAAGGAAAAAGAAGTTCTTATGTCATATCTCTATCGCACAATCTTATGAAGAAAGACGATCATTCATTCCTAAAATGCCCGCAGCCTCTTATTTATAAGCATGGCGCGCAACACACCCATAACCAAGACTCTACTGGACACGGCTCGTAGACACACCCTAGGACAGAATTGGTCTAATACCACTTTTGTCACGACCCAACCGGAGGGCCGCGACGGGCACCCGGTGCTAACCCACTCTGGCACCTCTTATCATATCTTCACATTTACATCTAGGTGAGTCACATAGTTAAATCATTCTTTCTATCCATTATTCATGCTAATTCCATTGGACAACAATACATTTATATCATCATTTGCAACTATGCCCATATCAATATACATAAGCCGACGAGGCTAAAAAAATAATATTCAAAATATAGGCCGACAAGGCCAAACACATCTAACCATATACACATGTCTAGGAGCCTCTAAGGAGAGTATGTCATATCATATAGGCGGGACAGGACCCCGCTATGCCCATAAATATGTACACAAAAGAATCAATACCCAGAAGCTATAGCTCCGAATGAAATGGAGCTCCGCTATGTAGGCCCTGCAAAATATAGCTATGGATCAAGCCTGTCTCCCTGGCCACCTGCGGGCATGACGCAGCGTCCACAAATAAAAGGACGTCAATACGAAGAATATACTGAGTATGTAAAGCATGATCAATATCATTATAGAAGCATAATAAGCAACATAAGAAATAACATAAGATGGGAGATAGTAGCATCATCGTCATAGGCACTTACTTGGTATTCATAGGGACTTTCCATTTCTAATGCGACATTGTGTACATGCATCCGTATTCGTATCCGTACTCATATCCGTACTCACTTACATTTCGTATCCATAGTCGTATTCATATACATATTCTTATTTGTATTCGTATCATATTCGTATTCATACTCATATCTATATCGTATACATATCCATATCCATATCCATATCCATATCCATATCCATATCCATATCCATATCATATACATAGCATTTACATAGCATTTACATAGCATACCCGACCATGAAGGTTCGGTGTTTCACGTACCCGACCATGGCTAGGCTCGGTTATCATACATACCTGGCCAACTAAGGCTCAGGGTTACACATACCTGGCCTTACCAAGGGTTCAGGGTTATCGGTAGCTAACTGCAGTGGTGCGCGCGCATAAGATATGTATATACTTATATTCTACCTGGCCATATAAGCTCGGGATTTCATAATAGCCATACATAGGCACATATACGTAAAAGCTCATAGGCATATTTAGCATCATTACTATTATCATCGTCATCATTATCGTTATCACTATTATCGTCGTTCATTACATCTATCCTTATAGGATTACTCGCCATATGAGGAATTTAGTACAATTGTAACGTATCGAGAATCATGCGCTTAGTAGCTTTTGATGATAGCATCATTTGGAAGACATCATAGACTTATAGAAGATTTAGATATTTGGCCAAAGAACCATGCTATATGAAAGAAGGGTTAGCCTTACATACCTTTCCGTTCAACTATTCTATCACTTGCACGTTCTCCTCCAATGCTCACGTTTCTACCTTCATTAGAGTTATACTATCATTAGAAATCGATAACTAGCATACACGACTAAAACTAGTGAAAATTGGACAGCGTCTCCTTTGTTTATACGACTCCCACCATATCATATATCAACTTCCAAACGTCAATGATGCATTCGCAATATCATAACAGTACTCTTTATTCACATACATTATCCATATTCCTCAATTCACTTCCAATCATCCATATCCATGGTCATAACACACGATTACATTCACTCATATACAATGCCTATCCCATGTTCTTAACATCATTTATAACATAACCATATCACAACACATCAAGAATCATGACTCAATTCAAGCTATTACTCAAAATGACACTATTCCCATACTGATGACCCATTTTTCTATATCCTTTTACAATTCAAGTGTTTCAACTTCTCAATACCTTAAAAAACATGGAAATACCATAAAACGTACCTTAGATGGTGTGGAAATGAATCTTGAGTGGAAATACTTCACTTGAACCAAACCCTAGTTCTCCTCCAATGGAATTTCTTGTAGTCCTCTAACCCTTGGAAGCTTTCTAACACATAAACACTTGATTCTAGTATTTGATCTTTGTGTTCTCTTGGACTTGAGTGGAATATGCTTAGAGAAGGGGTTTTAAGCTCTCAACACTTGTAGAATATGAAAAATGAAGTAAAAGAACCCAAGGCATCTATTTATATAAACATTAAAAATCTGCCCGTCGGGACTTCCACGGACACTTATACGATCCATATAAGTGGTCGTGGTTCACCAACCAGAAAATTATCTCCCTGTTGGGACTTATACGACCACCTATATGGTCCGTACCTTTTGCGGACCGTATAAAGTTATACGGACCGTATAAGTGGTCGTATAACTCCACTTCCCTGAAATGGTTTCCGTCGTTTTGTCCGATCTCCAATCCTTATGGAACCTTCTTGACACTTGTTTAACACCTCATTAACAATATAAGGGATGTTATAACTCTTCTCCAAAACATCATTAAGTCATTATTAACTTGTTACTCGTAAATCTTTTTCGATACATAACATATACCTTGCCTTTCCTCGGCAGCTTTCTTCCCTTATCTCGAATGTCTTTGAAATCTTAATTAGGGGCATCAAATGTCATCTCTAACTTATCGAAATACCGTATACTTCATGCCCTTCGTTAGTCTATTCACTGTGCATCAACGAAAGTTTTTTCGAGGTGTAACAGACGGGGCCTTATCCCATCCATCTACAGCTCTTATTCCAGTAGAGGTCTGTAGACAGTTCTATGTATTAGCCAGAGGAAGTAGCCTTGTCAACTTTTATTCTTTTGTGTACAGTATATGTGGCAGCCTAGCTGGCTTGCACTGTTCTTCAGAATGTTTATGTATATATGCAGATTGTTCAGAGTTTATGATGTCGCCTAATTATGAGATCTGTCTAAGTCATTTTTATGGGCCCTTGATGCTCAGTAAGATTCAGATATGAGTATAGAGGGTGTTTGGTCGCTAGAGGTTAGACACTCGTTACGACTCATCGGTTTGGGTCGTGACAGAAGTGGTATCAGAGCAGTTCTATCCTAGGCTTGTCTACAAATCGTGTCTAGTAAAGTCTTGTTTATGGGCATGTTGTGCACCACACTTATAAATAGGAGGCTACAAGACAATTAGGAAATTATCATTCATTCTCCTTAAATTATGCAATAGAGCCCTGTGTTAATCATTCACTTTATGATGAATTGTTCTGATTTCACCAATTCCCCACAAGAAAGCTACAGCTGCCCAGAAGGGCAAGAAGGCGGCCAATGAGGCTACTAACCGTACTCGGCAGGCCACGAAGGCCTAGGATGAGATTCAGAGTGAGGGGCTGTCTGAGACATCGCATACCCCGCCTCCAGCATTTGCCCTAATTCCTCAACCGGATGTACCGGGCCAGGACGTGTGGGATGCTGTGCAGTTATTGACCAGATTAGTAGCCTCCGAGGCTCAGTGACAGGGAGTTTGTGTTGACCAGGAAGACAAGGCTGGTAGTTCGAGGGTTAAGACTTAAGACCTTCCTTGAGTTAGGTCCTCCAGAGTTTTTCGTGATAAACCAAAATATGAACCCCCAGGATTTCATTGATGGCATACAGAGGACCTTGAGGGTTATGCACACGGATGAGGTCGATTTCGTGGAGCTGGCTTAGTATAGGCTTCGTGATATTGCAGTACAGTAGTATCGGGCTTGGGAGCTATTTAGGGGAGAAAATGCCCCTCCAGCCGTTTGGCGAGAGTTTTCAGATGCTTTTATGCGCCATTATTTACCACCAGAGGTCCGACGAGCCCGAGCAGACAACTTTCTATGTATTGAGCAGGGCAATATGAGCGTCCAAGAGTACTGTGTATATTTTGATTCTATGGCTAGACATGCCCCAGCCATGGTGGCTGAGATGGAGGACAGAGTTCATCGTTTTGTGGCTGGTCTAGGGCCGCATTGATAGATGCTTGTACGACTGTTGCATTACAGCCGGGTATGGATATCTCTTGTATACAGGCATATTCACAGAATTTAGAGGACCGTAACCATCAGCAAAGGATAGACCGTGACTGGGGCCATGGCAAGAGGGCTAGATTTTAGATATTGGGGGTGAGTCTAGGGGAGGACAGAGACATCAGTATCCCCGATATCCATTCCATTCAGCAGGGAGTGTATCTCCGCAGTTTTCAGGTCCGCGATTTGATCGGTCTTCTTATTTTGGAGTGGGCAAGAGTTCCAGGGTATCAGGCTCTCCATACCGACCAGAGTCAGGCCAGGCCAGGCCACTCTTTTCGCGGTGTGCTCAGTGTGGTAGGCTACACGCTTGGCAATGTCGATTGGGGTTAGATGGTTGCTATGCTTGTGGTCAGTCAGGCCACAGGATGAGGGAGTGCCTGATGAAGGTTGGTACAGGTATGGTTCAGCCTACAGGGTCTATGGCTGGCTTTTCTTTTGCAGTGCACCCTTCAGGGCTAGTTTTTCAGAAACTAGCAAGGCGAAGTATAGGGAATAGTAGAGCATCCAGCTCGAGCGGTCCTCAGCATCGCGTGTATGCATTGGCCGGTAGGCATGATCGTGAGACGTCTCCTGATGTTGTTACAGGTATATTATCAGTTTCCTCCCATGATTTTTATGCACTGATTGATCCAGGTTCCACCTTATCATATGCTGCACCATTTGTTGCTGGCAAGTTTGGGATAGAGCCTGAGTCGATTAGACCGTTTGAGGTATCTACCCCAGTTGGGGATCCGATTATAGTCAGGCGAGTATACCGAGGCTGTGTCATTATCGTTTTAATCGTCATACCCTAACAGACCTGACTGAGTTAGATATGATTGATTTTGATGTTATTATGGGGATGGATTGGCTGGCTTCTTGTTATGCTAATGTTGATTGCAGAACAAATATAGTTCGATTTCAGTTTTCGAATGAGACAGTTCTTGAGTGGAAGGGTAATGCTGTTTCGCGGAAGGGTAGGTTTATTTCCTACCTTAAGGCAGAGACGATGATCAGAAAAGGGTATATTTTTCACCTAGTTCGAGTTCAAGATGTGCAAACAGAGTCGCCGACTCTTCAGTCTGTTCCTGTGGTTAATGAGTTTCCAGATGAGCTTCCAAGCATTCCCCCAGAGAGAGAGAGAGAGAGAGAGAGAGAGATTGATTTCACTATTGATTTATTGCCAGATACTTGGCCAATATCTATTCCTCCATATAGGATGGCACCTGCTGAGTTGAAAGAATTAAAGGAGCAGTTGAAAGATTTTCTTGAGAAGGTCTTTATCAGGCCTAGTACATCGCCGTAGGGAGAACCGGTGTTATTTGTAAGAAGAAGGATGGCTCTTTGCGAATGTGCATTGATTATAGGAAATTGAATAAAGTGACTGTAAAGAATAAGTATCCGCTCCCGAGGATCGATGATTTATTTTGCTCAGTTGCAAGGTGCAAAGTGCTTCTCGAAGATAGACTTGAGGTCAGGATACCACCAGGTTAGGGTAAAGGAAGAGGGCATTCCGAACTAGATATGGCCACTATGAGTTTCGAGTTATGTTTTTCGGTCTAACTAATGCCCCAGTCGTATTCATAGATTTGATGAATCTTGTATTCAGACCCTTCCTAGATTTGTTCGTGATTGTGTTTATAGATGATATTCTAGTTTATTCACCATCAGAGGATGATCATGCAGAGCATCTATGAGCGGTGGTTGGGGTTCTTCGATAAAGAGAATTATATGCCAAGTTTTCCAAGTGTGAGTTTTGGTTGAACTCTGTGGCTTTTTTGGGTCACATTATTTCAGAAGAAGGCATTAGAGTAGATGCCCAAAAGATTGAGGCTGTGAAGAATTGGCCAAGGCCCACGACACCAACGGAGATATGTAGTTTCTTGGGCTTAGCAGATTATTATAGAAGGTTCGTAGAAGGATTTTCCTCTCTTTCAGCCCCATTGACTAAGTTGACTCAGAAATTATCCAAGTTCCATTGGACAGATGCTTGTGAGCAGAGTTTTCAGACGTTGAAGGATAAGCTGACTTCAGCACCTATTTGACTCTTCCAGAAGGAGCAGATGGCTATGTGGTATATTGTGATGCTTCAGGTATTGGATTGGGCTGTGTGTTAATGCAACACGGTAAGGTTGTCGCTTATGCTTCTAGACAACTGAAGAAGCACGAGAAGAATTACCCAACCTATGATCTTGAGCTAGCGGCGGTGATTCACGCTTTAAAAATATGGAGGCACTACTTAAACGGTGTCTATGTTGACATCTATACTGATCATAAGAGTCTCCGGTATATCTTTAAGTAGAAGGACTTGAACTTGCATCAGAGGCGATGGTTAGAGTGGTTGAAAAACTATGATGTGGATATTCTGTACCATCCCGGGAAAGCTAACATAGTAGCCGATGCCCTCAGTCGTAAATCTACGCGTAGCTTGGCACATGTGCCGCCAGAGAGAAGAGAAATGGTCCGTGAAGTTCATCGATTAGCTAGCCTCGGAGTTCAATTGATAGATTCAAGTGATGCAGGAGTTACTGTTCAAGATACAACAGTGTCCTCTTTGGTAGTAGAAATAGAGGAACGACAGTACGAAGACCCTGTACTAGTTCATTACCAAGATATAGCACCTCAGAAATAAAAGACACCTTTTGTGATTACAGGTGATGGAGTACTCATGTATTGAGGTAGATTATGTGTTCCTAATGTGGCAGGACTCCGTTAGCAGGTTATGGGGGAGGCACATTACTCTCGCTTTTCTATTCATCGAGGCTCAACAAAGATGTACCGTGATCTCAAGGAAGTTTATTGGTGGGATGGTATGAAAAAAGATATAGTTGAATTTGTTTCCCAGTGTCCAAATTGTCAACAGGTCAAGATAGAGCACCAGAAGCCCGAAGGTCTATCGCAGGCTATGGAGATTCCGTCATGGAAGAGAGAGGTAGTTAATATGGATTTCATTGCAGGTTTTCCCCATACTCCGCGGAAGTATGATTCCATATGGGTTGTTGACAGACTCACAAAGTCAACCCACTTTCTGCCTGTCAGAACTACTTATGCAGCCGAGGATGATGCGAAGCTTATCTCAAGGAGATTGTACGACTTCATGGTGTTCCTACAGTCATTATTTCAAATAGGGGAGCACAGTTCACAGCTAAATTCTGGAAGTCTTTTGAGCAGGGATTAGGGACTCAAGTGAGTCTTAGTACTGCATTTCACCCACAGACAGATGGACAGGCGGAGCGTACTATACAGACCCTGAGGATATGCTTAGAGCTTGTGTACTTTCCTTTCAAGGCAGTTAGGATGATCATTTGCCTCTTATCGAATTTGCATATAACAACAGTTACCATTCCAGTATCCAGATCACTCCGTATGAAGCCTTATATAGGCGGAGATGTAGCTCACCCATAGGATGGTTTGATGTCAGCAAGAATCAGTTAGTAGGCCCAAACCTAATTCAGCAAGCAGTTGATAAGGTGAAAATAATCCGAGAAAGATTGCTAACAGCTCAGAGTCGACAGAAATCCAATGTGGATAATCGGCGAAGCAAGCTAGAGTTTGAGGTAGGCGATTGGGTTTTCCTGAAGGCCTCACCTATGAAGGGAGTGATGAGGTTTGGCAAGAAGGGTAAGTTGAGCCCTCGGTAAATTGGGCCTTATCAGATCATTCGTGTTGTGGGTAAGATGGCCTATGATCTAGCATTGCCTTCTGAATTGGAGTCTTGTAAATGCATCGGAGATCCTTTAAGAGTTGTACCAGTAGATGATATCTAGGTGACCGAGTAGTTATCATATGAAGAGGTTCCAATAGATATATTGGATAGACAGGTCCGTCGATTTCGAACCAATGATGTAGTTTCCGTTAAAGTCTTGTGGAGGAATAAGAATGTTGAGGAAGTGACTTGGGAAGTAGAAGAAGCGATGAAGATTAAGTACCCGCATTTGTTTCTAGCAGTGCAGGAGGTTCCGTCTGAGGCATCATCACCCCCAGGTTTTATTCCATTTTCAGTTATCGTGATTGGTCGTGTGAGGCCATGGTATTGTATGTGGTAGTATGTGGCCCTGTGTGGCATTATTTTGAGTTGCTGTGTGCAGGTCGAATTGGTATAAGTACAGGGAAAACTCTGCTGAAATTTTTATAACCCGGGATTGTTTAAACATTCAAGGACGAATGTTCCGATGGAGGGGAGAATGTTACACCTCTCGTTTTCGTCGTAAGAGAACCTATGGTTTCCTAGTCATGTATGCCTTTGGAATAGAGACCCGAGCCCGAGTTTGGAGGTAGAAAGTGTCTTACCCCGTGTATAAAGGTACTAGCAGGTGTTCCTGGCAATTTAGAGGATTAGAAGTTGATCGAATCGAATCGACGCGATCTGAACTGAACCGGAGAAGTCTACAACACCATTCATCATTGACAGAGATGTTGACATGTCGACGGGCCGTCATTATGCGGCATCGATGGGCTTCTGCAGCCTTGAATCTGCAGGCACAAGTCAACGGAGCACGTCGACGGACCGTTGAAACGTAAACCCGCTCGTCAAACCGCACAACTGTAACTTTTTATTTCCAAGTATAAATATATGACCCACGACTTTATTTCTCATTTTCCTCCATTCCAAATCAGAGAAACCCTAGTATTTTCTCTCCCAGCATTTTCCATCATTATTAGTGGAGATTTGGTAAGATCTGAGCCCCGTGAACCCGTGCTTGTGAAGAAGAAGGTTGTTTCTAGGGTTTCTTCAAGGTTGTGAAGCTTAGGAAGTTGGAGTTAAAGTGATTCTTGGAATCCTAGACCCTCAAGGTATGCAAATGATTTCTACCCTTGTATTTAAGTTATTCATCAAGGATTTTAGTGGTTTTAAGCAAAGAGAGGGTATTTGTTGAAGTGGTAAGTTGATGAAGGTTGAGATAGTAATTTGGGGCTACTTTAGGAGATGATTGGGGGTAGATTTGAGTATATTTCTATATATATATAAGTGTTGTTATTGTTGTTGTGGTTGATGTTGGATTGAATGGGAAGTTGAAGGATTGTTGAACTTATAAGGGAAATGTTGCCCATAATTTGTTAAGCTCTATTCGTATTCAAAATGATTAGTAGGCGAGGTAAATAGTCTAATTAAGGCCTACGTTATCTTGATTGTATACTTACGAGCTCAAGGATTTGAAGTTGGATGATTGCATACCTCAAGGTATATTAAGGCTATCCTTTCTTTCTTTTGGCATGATCCTATGATATGAACCAACAAGCGAGTAAGCGAGCTTCCATATTACTCTACTCTTAGAAGCATCAGGAGTACTTCAGTCTTTGAGGCTAATGTACCCCGTTTATGAGTCTTCCTTCTGTTCATGGCTCCAGCTCTATCTATACAGTTTATTCATGCATTACATTCATTATATATCTATGTACATTGACCCGTGACCAGAAGGCGTCATATATGTGAATATTAGATATATGTGGGGTATGAGAAGATATATAGGCGTTATACACGCATTACCACCTGATCAACTGGTGCACCATGATGATGATATAGGGATCGGGCTGCACGTACCGTAGCAATGTATATGATGATAGCTGCAGAGAGGCCAATATGATATAATGGGATGCCATAGAGGCTTGACAGGCGTTATACACGCACATATATATAGATGTATGACCTTCATTGATAGGCATGAGCATGTATATTGTGCGCCCCCAGTGGCATTGACAGTTACGCAGATTTATGCAGATACATACAGATACTAGTTCATACAAATACATGCAGATAGTTATTTCAGCTTATGAGTTCAGATCTTATTCATGATATATATATATATATATATATATATATGTGTGTGTGTGTGTGTGTGTGTGTGTGTGTGTGTGTGTGTGTGTGTGTGTGTGTGTGTGTGTGTGTGTGTTTTGTTCTTATGCCTTTCATACTCAGTACATTATCCGTACTGACTTCCCGTGGCTCGGGGGCTGCGTTCATGCCCGCAGGTACAGGTAGACAGACAGGTGGTCCAGCTTAGTGGGACTTTTATCCAGCAGCGATCAGTGCACTCCATTTGATCCGTAGTTGCAGTCTATTTTGGTATGCCATTCTTTTGAGATGTATATAGATGGGTATGACGGGGTCCTGTCCCGTCTTTCTACAGCTCTTATTCCAGTAGAGTTTTGTAGACAGTTGTATGTATTAGCCAGATAATGTAGCCTTGTCGGCTTCTATTCTTTTATGTACAGTATATGTGGCAGCCTAGCTGGCTTGCACTGTTCTTCAGCATGTTTATGTATATATGTCGATTGTTCAGAGTTCATGATGTCGCCTAATTATGTGATCAGTCTAAGTCATTTTTATGGGCCCGTGATGCTCAGTAAGATTCAGATATGAGTATAGGGGTGTTTGGTCGCTAGAGGTCAGACACTCGTCACAACTCATCGGTTTGGGTCGTGACACTATCAATAGCTCTCTTATGATTCTCTTACTTGGAAGTGGTTTATTTGGGGTTAGATCTTGTAGAACTTGATCTATGAACTTAGAAGAGGATTGGGGGTTGTGTATAGAGAGTTTTAGGGTTAGGGACGAGATGGAAATGAACCACAAAGGTTGGTTTGGTCGGCCACCGCCTAGGTTTCACGCTCCGTACATTGCAATCATGCAATTTTGTACGGGCCGTAACTTTCAGCGTACCTCTCCAAATTGCGTTCTGTCAGTTGCATTGGAAAGAAGACTCGTTGAACTTCAATTTATATAGGTTACACATTCCATAACTCCTCATATGTTAGGAGATATACCTCCCTCAATGTGGACCAAAAATCCTGTCCAGAATTCTGTTATGTTTTCCCAATGTTTCGGCAAACTTAATTTCTTTGATTTACTTGATCCTGGGCCCTTTAGATACTTTATTAATACTTGATTAAAGTCTTACTTAACCTTATAGGGGTTCCGTGGGTTATTCCACGGGCCGTGAATCCCACCGTGAAATAGTCCACTTGCCAATTTCCGACAAAACGTATTCTTTCAGATTCGTTTAGCTTCCAACTCTTACATCCTCTAGGAAACATTTTGATGATCATATACTACCTTAAGGCGCGCTCGTAGGCTGCTTGTATGATTTCCTAAAAAGTTCTCAACACGAGTCCATATCAATTGGATCATAACGATACCTCAATGTACAAAGAGGGTGGAGTGCAACCTTATTATCTTTACTAATTTTAAAGGAACTTTATAACTTGCTCCGCTTATGTTGGCTTGCATACGAATCGAATAACACAAAATTTTCCAAGGTGTAACATGTGAGGTCCACAGGTTCCAGCATGCACCTCTTTCAATAACTTTGTGGTTTCGGCGGCATCCACACATCGAAGTAATCCTAGATCCGGCGTCCTTTTGTAGAGAATTTTCTTGTTTAGGAAGAATCCATTGGCCATTCTCCGGATGGTTTTCTTTTGGTTGCTCTTGGTATTCTCGAGACATTCTTCCTTTTTCAAATACATCTTTATGTTGATATACCATGGCTTACAATCGAGCTCCGCCTCCATATGGGAAGAATAAGAATGTTCTTCTTTTAGACTTATCTCTAGCGAGTCAGTGTGACTGCTTTTAGGATCTTGTATCGTGGATGCTATAGTAGCAAGAGAATCAACGAACTCATTATGACCCTCGGTGTATGTTTGAAATCAATTTTCTTGAACTTCTTGCACAACTTCTGAGCGAGGTTCACATATGGCAAGATCTTGGCGTTCTTTGTGGCCCACTCGCCTTGTACTTGGTGGATCAGCAAATCAGAATCACCTATGACCAATAGCTGCTGGATGTCCATATCCAAAGACATTCTGAGGCCTAGAATGCAGGCCCTGTACTCCTCCATGTTGTTGGTGCATCGGAACTTGAGTTTCGTGGCTATCGGGTAATGTTGCCCGGTTTATAATACCAAGAATGCTCTGATTCCTAAACCTTTGTCATTAACTGCACCGTTGAAGAATAATCTCCATCCTGAATAGGGCACGACTATGTCTTCTTCTATCGTCAATACTCCCTCATCAGGGAAGTAGGGTCGAAGTGGCTCGAAATTTTCATCAACTGGGCTTTCAGCCAGTAAGTTAACGGCCTTTTGTGCTATGTATACAATGTCAAATTCGCTCAAAAGCATTTTCCATGTGGCCAATTTCCCTATAAGAACGGGTTGGCGAAAGATATACTTCAGTGGATCTATCTTGAGTATGAGGTGAGTAGTGTACGATGACAGTTCGTGTCTAAGTTTCTGAGCTACCAAGGTTAAAGCATTATATGTCTTTTCTACCAGCGCGTATCTTGCCTCGCTGGCGGTGAACTTCTTGCTCAAATAGTAAATTGCACGCTCTTTTGCTGGTTTCATCATGTTGTCCTAACACGCATCCAAAAGCATTATCTGATACTGACAAGGATAGCAACAATGGGTTCCCGGGCTTAGGAGGTACCAAGACCGGTGAATTGGACAAGTATTTCTTGATAGTGTCGAATTCTTTTTGACACTCTTCAATCTATTTTGTTAGTACATCCTTCTTTAGCAGCTTGAGTATTGGCTCCACAATGATGGTGGACTGGCTATGAACCATCCAATGTAATTTAGCTTTCCTAGGAAGCTCATGACCTATTCATTAGTCTTTGGAGGGGATAGCTCTTGGATAGCTTTGATCTTTGATGGGTTTCTATGCCTCTCCGGCTGACTATGAATCCCAACAGTTTTCCAGCAGGTACTCCAAACACATATTTCACCGGATTTAACTTCAAGTTGAATTTTTGGACCCTATTGAAGAACTTCCGTAAATGTGTAGTATGCTCTGAGCTTCCTTGTGGCTTGATGATGACATCGTCCACGTATACTTCAATTTTCTTATGGATCATGTCATGAAAGATAGTGGTCATAGCCCTCATGTAAGTGGCACCAGCATTCTTGAGGCCTAACGACATTACTCTGTAGTGGTATACTCCCCGTGTGGTGATGAAGGCTGTCTTTTCTGCATCTTCTTTGCTCATCAAGATGTCACGACCCAACCCGTCGTGATAGCACCCACACTAACCCCCCTGGTAGGAGAACCATTCCCTTTACCAAATCTCATTCATTTGACCAACTATAAATCAATAACAAGAATAAAATTATAAAACTGTCTAGTCATGCCATAATAAAATAAAAGTGCGGAATCCTAACTATTACAACCCCAAATCCGAAAGTCATCGTACAAGGACTCTAAAACATAAGTAGTCTAAGAAATAATAGCTGTCTGAAATAACATAAATGTTTGGGATGAAGTAGACATCAAGATAGGAAGGATCTTCAGGTGGCATGGCATGGATAGGAGCTCACCCTCTGATCTAGACAGGAAATAGCCTCAAGCTAGATGTGAGGTCTGAAAGAAGTCTCTGGCACACAATCTGCACTGAAAAAGGGTGCAGCAAGGTAGTATCAGTAAAAACACTATGTACCAATAGATATCATAGGCCGACTAAGATTAATATCATGCATACGTTCATAAAATCAACAAAATAGGCAAATAGGCTCAACAACACAACAACACAACAGGTATCAAAGACAAACATCAACAAATCAACAACACATCACAAGATTAAGTCAAGTCTAATGCAATGCAACACAACCAATAATAGTATCTCAACCGTACACACAAGCCAACGGCTATTTTCTCTCATTAGTCATGACCTGTAGGGGACCTATGGTGTCCATGTACCACTCGCTCCGGAACTGACCTGTTACACCTTGTAGTTTCATCCGTTGAGATTCGTTAGGTATTAATTGTCCTAATCGTGGAAACTGGAGTTATCTTCTAGGATATATGAGATTATATGTTCCTATATTATGGTTATGGGGTTTTAAGCTCATGAAATAAGCTATGGAAGGATTTGAGGACAAGCGAATTACGAAAATTAAGTTTATCGGAACTTTGGGAAAACTTGACAAAAGTTTGGACAGGATTTTGGTCCAACTTGGGAGGGGCATATCTCCTAGAATATTAGGAGTTTGGTGTGTTTCTTTTGTCCAAATTGAAGTTCATTGAGTCTATTTTTCAACACAACAAATCGTTCGTCAATGTGACTTCGGAGTAAAAAGTTATGGGTGTTTTAAGACAGACTTCTTAGGCAGAACATTTTGACAGATCCGTTTGACGGACCGCAGAAATTTCTGTGGCCCGTTAAATGGTATTTTCCTAGCGTAAAACAGTCACAATGAGCCATGTTTGGCTGGGCAGTTTGACGGAGCATTTTGACGGACCGTAGGAATTTTGACGGTCCGTCAAAGTGGGCGGGATTGCCCGACGGGATTTTAAGTTACGCTTTATATATTTCATTTCATATCATTTGGACTCATTATTTCCCCAAAACAGATCCTTGAGCTCTCCAAAACCCTCTCTATATGTCTATAAACTAATCCAAGCTAAAATCTAAGAAAATCTAAAAGAAGTAAGAGGTTCAAGTGCTAGGAAGCTTGCTAGGGTTTGTGGAACTCAAGATTTCTTATGGTGTTGATGTTGGAGACTTCACTTTAGTGGAGTAAGTTGATCCAAGACTTGTTCTTAAGTGATTGATTTCACATCTTTTACATATGATTAAGGTTGTTTGATTGTTATGCCATGTGGGTAAAGGAAGAAAAGTGGAAATAGAGTCCAAGTATGAACTTGGAGATATTATGAGCTATAGGTTAACTTGAATTGTAATTCTTTGCATGTTAGGAGTATAATCTAGTTGTGGATGTTATAGATGATATTGAGAAAATATTGTATGTAAGCATATATGGTGTTGTGTTGTAGCCATTGTTATGAATGATCATGAAAAGGAGTTTTGGGATTGGATGATGCTTAACTTGAATGAAATCTCTTGATTGTGGTATTATTGATAATGTCATTGTTGAAATGGAGTTGTTTTGGAATTTGGTGGAAGTAGATGAAATAGGGGAAATGCTGCCCAATTTTCGCTAGCTTACGAATTATACTCGTTTGAACTTAAGGGTGTCTTTGAAGCCTAACCTTGGTATGAACCCTCTTAAATGTAGATTTCTCGGGCTTTGGAGGTGAACGTTAAGTAGTTAAGAAGACATAAAGGTATGTAAGGCTAACCCTTCTTTCTTAAGGCATGATCTCATTGATGTATACCTTCATGTGAAGTCCATAGTATCTTTCATGATGATTTCATTCCTAGAATCACTAAAGCTCATGATCTTGATATTCTCACGATACCATTGGTCCCATCCTAGGATAGTTGATCCTCTAAGGAAGGATATAATGAAAATGATGGTGATGATGATGATGTTGAGGACACGTATGTACTATGTATATATATTTATATATTAAGTATGACTACTAAGAACACCGAGCTTATATGGCCGGGTATGATATCTATCGCGCGCACACCATTGCAGTTGGGCACGGATAACACTGAGCCTTGGTAGGGCCAGGTATGTATAATACCGAGCCTTGTCATGGCTAGGTATGTGAGACACTGAACCTCTATCAAGTGTATGTAATGGAAGGTTCCCATTAGAAAAAGGGTAAGTGAATGCGATGATCGCCGCTTGAGGTATAAATGGCTCTATCATCCCTTGACTCTTCTATCTTATGTTATTTCTCATGCTTCTATTATATTGTTAATTATGCTTTACATACTCAATACATTGTTCGTACTGACGTCCTTTTGTTTGTGGACGCTACGTCATGCTCGCAGGTGGATAGGGAGATAGACTTGATCCATAGACTAGTTGTCCAGAGACTGCATAGAAAAGCTCCATTTGACTCGGAGCTGCAGCTATTGGTACTATTCATTTATGTATATACATATGGGCATAGCGAGGTCCTGTGCCATTTATATGATGTCACACACTCTTCCTAGAGGCTCGTAGACAGTTGTGTATAGTTAGATGTCTTGTAGCCTTGTCGGCTCATATTTTGTATATCATGTTGCCAGCCTCGTCGGCTTGTGTATATGTATATGGGCATGTTTGTCGATGTTGATATAAAAGTGCTTTAGCCCAATGAAAATGGTATTAATTATGCGTAGAGATTGTTAGCAGGTCATGTGGCTCACCTAGATATGAATGTGAATGTATAACGAGAAGTGCTTGGTGGGTTAGCTTCGGGTGCCCGTCATGGCCCTCCGGTTGGGTCGTGACAAGACCTCGGATCACGAACCCATAACTAGGCCACATGCTTACTCCCTATCAAATGTGCCTTCATATATATATGCTTCTATATCTGATCACAGTATGCAACTCAACATATTCCAGTCAAACAGTCAATAGGGAATATGATCAGTCAATAAATTCAATGTCAATAAATGCAAAGCACCATGCCACAAGTCATAACAGGACTTAGATAATCAACCCAACACAGCATGAACATACAACCATCTCAATCAACAAGAAGAGTATCTATTGACTCTTTCCTTCTCATAACACAATAATTTCACCTCAGGTTTCGGTATATAAAGTAATGGCGACAAGCCCACATAATAAGGAATCGTACCAACCTAAGTAATGTCCAACCAGACGTTATGTCTGAAGACCTATACATGCTTTCTCCGCTCAATTCTACTACACATACAATCAGCTAATCAAAGTCTAACTAAAGTAAAACATAACCTACCTCAAATGTAGAACTGGAAGTCTGAAGACCTATGCATGCTTTCTGCCACCAATTCTACTACACATACAATCAACTAATCAAAGTCTAACTCAAGTAAACTATAACCTACCTGAGATGCAGAACTGGAACAATGCAAGCTACTCCGCAAGAGCTTTCCCCTTTCGTAATGCTTCGGAACCCTCAAAGTCTAGCAATACAACGCTAAGTAAGAAATAGACCTTCTAATCAAATAAGAACAAAAATTGGGGAAGAAGACCCAATTACTTCTACCCCTTTCAAAAATGATTTTAGGCATAAGTTCTCATTTTTAATGGAACCCTAAGTCTCACTATACAATTTTCACCATAAGTAATCAATTTCCCTTCCTAAAAAGTGATATCTACACTTCTAGGTTGTTACGCCTCAGAAAATTTCATGTCGTCGTATGGTAGATAGACTAATGTAGGGTATGAAGTGTATGGTGTTTCTACAAGTAAGAAGTAGTACTTAACGGTTCTAATTAAGATTCCAAAGACATTTGAGGCAAGAGAAGAATGTTCGTTGAAGAATGTAAGGTATACGTCATGTTTTGGAAGGGTTTTGCAAAGTATCGAGCTAACATTGACTTAATGATGTCTTAAAGAAGAGTTATAACGCTCCATAGATTGTTAATGAAGTCTTAAACCAGTGTCAAGAAGGTTCCATAAGTATTGGAGATCAAACGAAACGACGAGAACAAGTTCGGAGAGGAAGTGGATTATACGACCATTTATATGGTCCGTAATATTATACGGTCCGTATAATGAATGGTCTGTATAACTGTTACAGTGAGGGATGATCACTGGGAGTATTATACGGTCACTTATACGGACCGTATAAAATTATACGGACCGTATAAGGTACCGTATAAGGGTAGTGGAAAGGATGCCTGTTGGTGCAATTTCACGGTCACTTATATGGACCATATAAGTTTATCCGGACCGTATAAGTGTCCGTATAATCCACGACGGGTCCGATTTTTCCCAATTAAAAATATAAGACCCCAAGTTATTATTTTCATTTCTCAACTCCTCCACACTTCTTGAAATCTCTAGAACTTTTTATACCTCCCATTAACATAAATCCAAGGAAAATCAAAGATCAACATCATCAATCCAAGGAAATTAAGTATAAGGAAGATCTCTACGGTTGCTGGAAGGCAAGGAATCTTTTTGAATTGAAGTTAGGGTTTCCTCCAAGTGAGGCAATTCCATCCAAAACCCATTCCTACACAATCAAAGGTGAGTTCTATGATCATTTCATGTTATTAAGAATATTGAGTGGTTGAAAGACTTAGATTATGGAAGAAGGTAGAATATAGAGCTCAATTATGAAATAATGGTATTCTTCAATAGTAGTTTAACATGAATCATAATTCTTGAGATGTTATGAGTATAATATTGTTATAATGAAATTAAGAATATTAGAGAAGCATTATATGAGAATGAATGTGGTGTTGTGTTATGGCCATGGTTATGGATGACCTTGAAAGGAAATTTTGAGAATTGAATAATGACTAACCTGACGAAGTTTATTGATTATGCTATTGTGGGTGTGTTGTTGACGTTTGGGAGTAGTTATATGATATGGAGGAAGTTGTAGAAACAAAGGAGTTGCTGCCCAATTTTCATTAGCTTTGGCTTAAGCTTAAGTATGTTATCGATTATCTAATCTTAGCACGAATTCCCTTGAATGTAGAATTACGAACTTGGAATGAAGCATTTAATCGGCAAGTTAGAAATGCAAAAAGGTATGTGAGGATAGTCCCTTCTTGTCCTAAGGCATGACTTCCTTAAATTTTCCATGACTTTCTCATATTTCAGAAATTATAAGCCTATGGCGATTAAGAACTACTCACGAGGTAAAGATAAGAGATATGTTATGAATATGATAATGATGATGATAAGTCTAAGCCTAGAGATTCAAAAGCTCATAATATGATATTTCTACGCAGCTAATGATCCTTATGTGATACTTTGATGTTATTCATTGTTGTTAGACTCACCTTATAATGCCAGTTCCTTCAAGGTGAGACATGATGATCACGGCTACTCCATAACATAATTAGGGGTTCTCAGCCTTACGTTACCCCGATAGAACTGTAGCTTTTAATTGATTCCCAATGCATGCTTTATGATAAGTATATGATGATAAGATTACACCGCGCCTAGATGGCCGGGCATGACACCTCTAAGGCGGGCGGCTTGAGATAACACCTTGCCTAGATGGCCGGATATGACACCACTAGTAGGCGGAGTGCGATAGTTAGCGGGATGCGGGTTAACGATGATGGTATATTTGATATGCATAACATGTGTTTTCCATTAAAAGCCAAGCAGGTTATGTCTTCGCCTCATGTCTCATTATTTCTTTATTATGCCAGTATTACACATGCCTTCATACTCAGTACAATGTTCGTACTGACATCCTTTCTTTTTGGACGCTATGTTCATTCCTACAGGTAGACAGAGAGGTGGCCCAGATTCCTATGAGCTACTCAGTAGCTTTACAGGAGCACTCCACTATTCCAGAGGTGCCATTTTTGAGATATTATTTTATGTATATATTTGGGCATAACGGGGTTCTATCCCGTCCCTATGTCTTAGTACTCCAGTAGAAGCTCGTAGATACGTACGTGTGGGTAATAAATGTTCCATGATGACTACAATGTATTTTGGTATATCATTTTTGCAGCCGTGAGGGCTTATATATATGCATGTGTTGCCTTCGAGAGTATATGTGTCCAGGATAAGTATGATGATTAGCGTAATGAGTGGTGCCGGTAGTCAACTCCGGGTACCCGTCATGGCCCTCTAGTCGGGTCATGACAGAAGTGGTATCAGAGCAGTTCCGTCTAGGGTGTATCTACGAGCCGTGTCCAGCAGAGTCTCATTTATGGGTGTGAAGCGTGCCACACTTATAAACAAGAAGCTGCGGGGCATTTAGGAAGATGATCATTCTTCTTCTTATTAAATCGTGCTATAGAGCCATGTTATAAGATTTTCTCCTCCCTAATTGTGCATTCTGATTTCAGCGATGCCGGTAAAAAGAAAAGCCACAGCCGCCCAGAAGGGCAAGGCTATGACAGAAAGGCGGATGGAAGGGAGCTACCAACAAATATAGAAGAAGGTGACTCATAATGAGGCTCCATCCAATACCTCTCACACTCCGCCTATTCTAGAAGAACAAGAGGAGGCTTCAGCTCCGGCTCCTATGCCTCCAGTTCCTTCACCGGGTGCTTCGGGTCGACAAATGACCGAAGCTATTGAGCTATTGACACAGCTAGTTGCCGCTCAGGCTCAGCGGCAGAGTACGGGTCCAGGTGACAGGGAAACTAGTGCTAGAGCCCGTGATTTCATGAGTTTAAATCCCTCAAAATTTTTCGGGTCAAAGTCGGATGAAGACCCGCAAGGTTTTAATGATGAGATGCTGAGAACGTTGAGAATCATCCATGCCTCCGATATTGAATATGTGGAGTTGTCATCTTATAGACTCCAAGATGTAGCGATCCTATTGTCACGACCCAACTAGGGGCCGCGACGGGTACCCGGAGCTAGCTACCGAGCACCGCTCGCTCTACTACTCATCTTACTCATTTAATGCTCTTTTTGCAAATTTTATACATGAAAGTATAAGAAAACATATTTTGTATAGAAACGTAAAGCTTTATATTCATTTGCCTCTCGGCCATCAAAATAATATATATACATGTGATAACATCTTGTGAGACCATCTAACCCACACTGCGTATCTACGAGCCTCTACTGACATACTGTATATATAGATGGAACAAGACTCCGTCGTGCCCAAAATATGCATATGTACCAAAAAAATAACCATAAGCACCTCCGAACAATGGAGTGCTCCCTATTAGCTGACATCTACTGAGGATCTGGGCCAAGCTCACCTCACTGTCTACCTGTGGGCATGAACACAACGTCCAAAGAAAACGGACGTTAGTACGAATATTGTACTGAGTATGAGAGTCATAAACAATGAAGAAGACATCAATAATATAATGAAAACATCAATATGAAACATCTGGATCTGAATGACAATCATAAGGGAGGTAATGCATGTTGTCTTACTCATACTCATCATGTCATATATGCGTAATATGCAAGCTGCCCGTCCATGTCGGAACGGTGTGATAATCAATAACATTAGCCCACGTCTAGGCCTCCCGCGTCTTGGGTACCATCTCGTGCCGCCCACTAGTGGTGTCTGCCCATGCCAAAAGGTCATGGTGTATCCATATAGCTGCCCGCCTTGGCGGTGACTGCCCGGCCAACTAGGCACGGTGTGAAATGCTCATGTCATGCTTATCATAAAATACTTATAGTAATATGCTTATCATCATATTCTTATCTTATCATAGTACATGCATAAGGCTCAAGATCAGCTTTACTCTATCGGGGTGACGTAAGGTCGTGATCCCCCGATCACATTATGGAGCAATTACTGACATTCTGCCTCACCTTGAAGGAACTAGCACATAAGGTGAGTGTAGGCAATAAATAACATCATTATCATTATAGCATCATCATACCGTATCTCTTATCTTATATAAACATTTATGAATATAGGCTTTTAACTTTCCGGAAAATGGGAACTCATGGAGAGGGTAAAGAGTTTACACTATAGGATTCATTCCATTAGAAGGAAAGGACTAGCCTCACATACCTTGGTCATTTAACTAAGCTACCGCTCACTTGTTCTCCTTCGATATCACGTCGTCACCTTCATGAGAGAATTTGAATTAACATTAGTTGATTTACTACAAGAGCGCATCGTTAATTCTATGAAAAATTGGGCAGCACTTCCTTTGTTTATACTACTTTTCCCATGTTCTATATCAACTCCCAACATTCACAATACTACTCACAATATCACAATCAACAATCATCATTTATGTATGTTTAACAAAATCCACCATTTTCCTCCAATTTTCCCATATTTCTCCTTATAACTCATCTTTGTGTTCTCATGCGTTTAATACTTGTTTCATGATATAAACATCATTATAACGTATTCATAATCACAACTCTTCAACTTTCATGATTCAATTCCACCATCATTCAATTACGTCACTATTCACTCAGTAATGACCCACTTTCTATGTTCTTATACATTTCAAGTATCTAACCCTTCCAATACCTTAAACAACATGAAATGATCATGAAACTTACCTTGGATGATGGTTGAACAAGTCCTGAGTTGAAATACTTCACTTAGACAAAACCCTAGTTCCACCTTCTTTGGAATTCCTTGACTTAGATGAACTATGAGGAGTTTCACACTCTTGATTTCATGAATTTGGGTGTTATTGATCTAGATTTTCACTTGAATTCTTGGTTTGGAAGTGTTTGGAAGTTTCTAGAGAGAGATTGGGTCGTGTAGTGAGAAGGGGAAATAATAAAAATGAACTTGGATCATATTTTTATAAATACAAAACCAGTCCCGATGCCATTATACGGTCCATATAAATTTATACGGTCCGTAAAACTGACTCAGTGATCACCCCTTTCTGTGTCAACTTGACGGTTCATTTGACGGGCCGTATAATTTTATACGGTCCGTATAATATACCGTAAAACCCACTTTTCCTCAACTTCTTTTTGTGACACTTTAACGGTTCATTATACGGCCGTAAAACCATTATATGGTCCGTTTAACCTACCGTATAATTCGCCAGTTCACTGAGTCTTATTTTGTCACTTCGTTTAATCTCCGATCCTTACGGGACCTTCTTAACAATTGTTCAACACCTCGATACCAATCAAATGAACGTTACCACTCGTCTCTATAACATCGTATACACTATATCTTTGTTAGCCTATTCACTGTACACTTAACGGGAAAATTTTCGGGGTGTAACACCTATGGTATAATTATTGGATATCTCCGAGGAAGGAGAATGCACCTCCCCCAATTTGGCAGGAATTTGGAGATGCTTTCCTTCGTCACTATTTGCCACTCGAGGTTTGAAGGGCCCGTGCTGACAGGTTTCTGAACCTAAAGCAAGGGAATATGGGTGCACGTGAGTATAGTCTCTGTTTCAATTCACTGGCCCGGTATGCTCCCACTATGGTAGCCGATATGGGAGATAGAATACACAAATTTGTGAGTGGCTTAGGGCCACATTTGTTCAAAGATTGCTTGACAGCTTCATTGCAGGAGGGATGGATATTTCCCGCATTCAGGCCCATGCCCAGAACATAGAAGAGCAGCAACATCCGTAAAGGGGTGAGCGCGATATTGATAGAGGGCAGAGTAAGAGGGCCAGATCTGCTAGTAGTGAGTATAGAGGGGGTCAGCAACTGTACTCCAGGTATTCGGGCCAGTTCGCGACTAGTGCACCTTCTCGGTTCGCGGGTAGGAGATTTGATCGCCCTATTTTTTTCGGTCTAGGTCAGAGTTCGAGGGTCTCAAGTTCCAGCTGGGAGGTGATCCTAGCCAGAGGAGACCGCCGGTTCCAGGATGTAGTCAGTGCAGAAAGTTACATTCGGGCCCGTGTCGCCAGGGTTCAGATGCTTGTTATTTTTATGGACAGACTAGGCATGTGATGCGTGATTTTCCCTCGAGGTACGGTAGAGGTGGGGTTCAGCCCATAGGGTCAGTAGTCGGTTCTTCATCTGTGCGCCCAGTAGGGCAGACTTCCCAGACTCCGGCAGACCGCAGTAGGGGCAGAGGAGGAACGTCTAGTTCAGGTGGCACCTAGCCCCGTATTTATGCTTTAGCCAGACGTCAGGATCTTGAGTCCTCCCCGGATGTGGTTACAGGTATACTATCCATATTTTCTCATGACGTTTATGCATTGATTGATCTGGGTTCTACATTATCCTATATTATTCCTTATATTGTTGGCTGCATTCGGGTAAAACCCGAGCCAATTAAACCTTTTGAGTTATCTACTCCGATTGGTGATCCCATGATAGCTAGACAAGTATACAAGAATTGTGTGATTGTGGTATATGATCGTCAGACTAAAGTCAATTTGGTTGAGCTGGAAATGTTATATTTCGATGTAATTATGGGCATGGATTGGTTGGCCTCTTGTTATGCCAATGTTGATTGCAGAATGAAAGTAGTTTGATTCCAATTCCCGGGAGAACTCTTACTTGAATGGAAAGGTAATACAGCGTCTCCAAGAGAAAGGTTTATTTCTTACCTTAAGGCAAGGAAGATGATAGCTAAAGGCTATATTTATCACCTAGTCCGAGTTCATGACACCGAGGCAAAGCCACCGACTTTTCAGTCCGTCCCGGTAGTGAATGAATTTTCGGATGTATTTCCAGATGAAATTCCAAGCCTTCCTCCGGAAAGAGAGATTGACTTTTCCATTGATGTAGTGCCGGACACCAAGCCTATATCTATTCCTCTTTACCGAAGGGCATCTGCAGAGTTGAAAGAGCTGAAGGCGCAACTGAAAGATTTGCTCGAGAAGGGATTCATTAGGCCCAGCTCGTCACCGTGGGGAGCACCTGTCCTATTTGTGATAAAGAAAGATGGTTCCCTACATATGTGCATTGACTATAAGCAGTTGAACAAGGTAACGATAAAGAATAAATATCCGCTTCCAAGAATCGAAGATCTGTGTGACCAATTACAGGGTGCCAAGTGGTTTTCCAAAATTGATCTAAGATCGGGGTATCACCAAGTGAGGGTTAGAGAAGAAGATATTCCCAAAACAGCTTTCAGGACAAGATATGGCCACTATGAATTTCGGGTGATGTCATTTGGGTTGAATAACGCTCCGGCGGTGTTCATGAATCTGATGAATAATGTATTCACGCCCTTTCTAGATCTATTTGTGATCGTGTTCATCGATGACATCTTAGTATATTCTCGGTCAGAAACGGAGCACGCAGACCACTTGCGTATTGTCCTTGGAATTCTTCGAACTCGAGAGTTGTATGCAAAATTCTCAAAATGCGAGTTTTGGCTAAATTCTGTGACTTTCCTAGGCCATATTATCTCAGTTTGTGGCATTTGAGTAGATGTTCAAAAGATTGAGGCTGTGAAGACTTGGCCAAGGCCTACAATGCCTACAGAAGTCCGTAGCTTTTTAGGATTGGCAGGTTACTATAGAAGATTTGTGGAAGGATTTTCCTCTATTTCGGCACCATTGACAAAGTTAACTCAGAAATCAGCAAAATTTCAGTGAACCGATGCTTGTGAATGCAGTTTCCAGGAATTCAAGGATAAATTAACTTCAGCCCCGGTCCTGACACTTCCAGAAGGACCAAATAGTTATGTTGTGTATTGTGATGCCTCTGGTGTTAGGTTAGGCTGTGTGTTGATGCAACACGGTAAAGTCATTTCCTATGCTTCTCGATAGTTGCGGAAATATGAGAAGAACTACCCGACCCATGATCTTGAATTGGCCACGGTTATTCATGCGCTAAAAATCTGGAGACACTATTTGTATGGCATTCGTGTTGACATTTATACAGATCACAAGAGTCTCCAATACATTTTCAAGCAAAAGGAGTTAAACCTACGACCGAGGCGGTGGTTAGAATTATTAAAGGATTATGATGCGGGTATTTTGTATCACCCCGGAAAGGCGAATGTAGTAGCTGATGCACTTAGCCGCAAATCAATGGTAAGTTTATGTGAGGTCCCTTCGGAGAAAAAAGAATTAATTCGTGAGCTCCACCAACTAGCCAGCCTCGGATTTCATCTAATTGATTCCGGCGATGCAAGAATTGGTATTCACAACCCAGTTGTTTTGTCCTTAGATATCAAGGTGAGAGAGCGCCAATATGAAGACCCTCAGTTAAGTCACTATAGAGATACATTTCCTGAGAAAGAGAAGTCGCCATTTGAAATTGTTGCGGATGGAGTTCTTAGATACCGAGACAGGCTATGCGTTCCAAATGTTGTAGGACTACGTCATCAGATTCTAGAAGAAGCTCATTACTCTCGGTATTCCATTCACCCAGGAGCGACAAAGATATATCACGACCTCAAATTAATGTATTGGTGGGATGGAATGAAGAAAGACATAGCAGAATTTATAGCTCGATGTCCAAATTGCCAACAAGTGACAATTGAGCATTAAAAGCCAGAAGGCTTATTGCAAGTAATGGAAATTCCAACCTGGAAATGGGAAGTGATTGACATGGATTACATTGTAGGTTTGCCTCGTTCTCGGCCAAAATATGAATCCATATGGGTGATTGTTGACAGACTCACAAAATCAGCTCATTTTTTTCCAGTCAAAACCACATATTCGGCAGAAGTTATGCAAGGTTGTATCTTAAAGAGGTTGTGCGACTTCATGGTGTCCCGATATCTATTATCACAGATAGAGGAACACAATTTACAGCTAAATTCTGGAAGTCTTTCCAAGAAGGTTTGGGTACTCAGGTAAGGCTTAGCATAGCGTTTCATCCACAAACTGATAGACAAGTTGAACGCACCATTCAGACCTTGGAAGATATGTTGAGGGCATGTGTGCTAGATTTCGAAGGTAGTTGGGATTAGGGGTGGCCCTTCGGTTTTTCGGTTCGGTTTTATCAAACTTCGGTTTGGCTATTTCGGGTTCGGTTTTTTGAAGGTGGACACTAAACACCGAACCAAACTAGTTCGGTTCGGTTCTTTCGGTTTCGGTTTTTTAAAGTTCGGTTCGGTTCGGTTTCAGTTTTTTCAATTCGGTTTTTTAATATAATATTAGAAGTGATTCCATTGACACTAATTCATATTCTCAAAAGCAATAAAACATAAAACTGATAAATTGAAATCAAAATCAAACAAACAGGATACACAAGAACAGAAAACTATAATCATGACATAGGATTACTAGGTGTTATATATATACCGTAAGAATAATTAAGAAAACACATAAAGGACATACATTAATCCTAAAGAGACATCCTAATTACCTTTCTTTGTTAAGGATATTTGATTTTTTCAATTGAAGTGGAAAATTAGGGATACAAATGCAAAAGAGGACTTATTACAATTGGGTTTTTTTTGCTTTAAACTTAATGGGCCTGGACTATTTTAATTTTTTTGGGTAATGTATTAAATTTTGGTGCGCGTTCGGTTTTTCGGTTCTGTTTTATCAAACTTCGGTTCGGCTATTTCGGTTTCGGTTTTTTGACGATGGACACCAAACACCGAACCAAACTAGTTCGGTTCGGTTCGGTTTGTTGAAGTTTCGGTTCGATTTTTCGGTTTTCGGTATTTATGCCCAGCCCTAGTTGGGATGATCACTTGCCGCTTATTGAGTTTGCGTATAATAATAGCTACCATTCCAGCATCCAAATAGCTACGTATGAAGCCCTTTATGGAAGAAAGTGTAGATCCCCAATTGGGTGGTTTGAAGTAGGAGAGGTACAGCTAATAGGTCTGGAGTTCATTCAACAAGCGGTGGAAAATATCAAGGTTATCCGAGATCGATTGTTGACACCCCAAAGTCGCCAGAAAACTTATGCGGACAATCGTCGGCGAGACTTAGAATTCTAAGTTGATGATTGGGTATTCCTGAAGGTATCACCGATGAAAGGCGTGAAGAGATTTGACAAAAAGGGAAAGTTAAGTCCTCGATACATTTGACCTTATAAGATTGTCCTCAAGATAGGCCAAGTATATTATGAACTGGACTTACCTTCAGAACTTGAATCAGTCCATCCAGTTTTTCATGTGTCAAAGCTCCGCAAATGTGTTGGAGATCCAACTAGAATCATGCCAATAGATGATGTCCAGATTACTCAGAAGTTGGCTTATGAAAAGGTTCCCATTTCCATACTAGATAGGCAAGTGTGGAAGCTTAGAAACAAAGAAGTAGCTTCAATCAAAGTCTGATGGAGGAACAATAACTGAGAAGAAATGACTTCGGAACGCTCAAAGTCTAGCAATACAACGCTAAGTAAGAAATAGACCTTCTAATCAAATAAGAACAACAATTGGGGAAGAAGACTCAATTACTTCTACCCCTTTCAAAATAGATTTTAGGCATAAGTTTCCATTTTTAATGGAACCCTAAATCTCACTATACAATTTTCACCATAAGTAATCAATTTCCCTTCCTAAAAACTGATATCTACACTCCTAGGTTGTTACGCCTCAGAAAATTTCATCTCTAGAACTTTCTATACCTCCTAATAACATAAATCCAAGGCAAATCAAAGATCAACATCATCAATCCAAGGAAATTAAGTACAAGGAAGCTCTCTAGAGTTGCTAGAAGTCAAGAAATCTCTTTGAATTGGTGTTAGGGTTTCCTCCAAGTAAGGCAATTCCATCCAAAACCCATTCCTACACAATCAAAGATGAGTTTTATGATCATTTCATGTTATTAAGAATATTGAGTGGTTGAAAGACTTAGATTATGGAAGAAGGTAGAATATGGAGCTCAATTGTGAAATAATGGTATTCTTGAATAGTAGTTTAACATGAATCATAATTCTTGAGATGTTATGAGTATAATCTTGTTATAATGATATTAAGAACATTGGAGAAGCATTATATGAGAATGAATGTGGTGTTGTGTTATGGCCATGGTTATGGATGACCTTGAAAGGAAATTTTGAGAATTGAATGATGACTAACCTGACGAAGTTTATCGATTATGCTAATGTGGGTGTGTTGTTGACGTTTGGGAGTAGTTATATGATATGGAGAAAGTTGTAGAAACAAAGGAGATGCTACCCAATTTGCATTAGCTTTGGCTTAAGCTTAAGTATGTTATCGATTATCTAATCTTAGCACGAATGAATTACGAACTTGGAAAGAAGCGTTTAGTCGGCAAGTTAGAAAGGCGAAAAGGTATGTGAGGCTAGTCCCTTCTTGTCCTAAGGCATGACTTCCTTAAATTTTCCATGACTTTCTCATATTTCGGAAATTATAAGCCTATGGCCATTAAGAACTACTCACGAGGTAAAGATAAGAGATATGTTATGAATATGATAATGATGATGATAAGTCTAAGCCTAGAGATTCAAAAGCTCATAATATGATATTTATACGCAGCTAATGATCCTTATGTGATTCTTTGATGTTATTCGTTGTTGTTAGACTCACCTTATAATGCTAGTTCCTTCAAGGTGAGACATGATGATCACGGCTACTCCATAATGGAATCGGGGGTTCTCGACCTTACATCACCCCGATAGAACTGTAGCTTTTAATTGATTCCCAATGCATGCTTTATGATAAGTATATGATGATAAGATTACACCGCGCCTAGATGGCCAGGCATAACACCGCTAAGGCGGGCGGCTTATGATTATACCGCGCCTAGATGGCCGGGCATGACACCGCTAAGGCGGGCGGCTTGAGATAACACCTTGCCTAGATGGCCGGATATGACACCACTAGTGGGCGGAGTGCGATAGTTACCGGGATGCGGGTTAACGATGATGGTATATTTGATATGTATAACATGTGTTTTCCATTAAAAGCCAAGCAGGTTATGTCTTCGCCTCATGTCTCATTATTTCTTTATTATGCCAGTATTACACATGCCTTCATACTCAGTACAATGTTCATACTGACGTCCTTTCTTTTTGGACGCTGTGTCCATTAGAGAACCCTTAACTAGTAGATGAACTTAAAGATGACAATGGAATGAACAAGGGAAAAGGTTAAGACGTACCCTCAAAGAAGAATCCACCAAGACTCAAGGAAATTCGCCTCTCACTATCTTGGAAACAGTTTTTGGAGTTATGTGGGTAATTCTTCGAAGTCAGCAATATAAAAGTGGGTTTCTGTCTCCCGTCGACCGCTGCAGCGGTCTTGCTGTAGTGGAAAATACCACCACTACGGCAGACCTTATTAACACGTCCGACTAGCCATAGCGGTCAAGACTGCGCCGTAGCGGTCCCGCTATGGCGGTCCACCTCCCGCTATGACGGACTTTCCCAATTCCCAAAATCCTACAATGGCGACCGGCGTCCTATTGTGGTGAACTCGCTACAGCGGCCCTCTCTCGCTGTAGCGGTCGCCTCCGAACCAGTTACCTCTTGTTTTCTACCAGTTTTTCACCCAAAATCCCAACATCAATCCGAGGCCCTACAGACATAAACCAAACATGCACACATATATAAAAACACGCCACAGACTCACCGGTGGCCTCAAAATTCCCAACGAAGGTCTAATTTACTAAGTCAACCCCCCCCCCCCCCCCCAACGGAAATGTACCAAGTTTTTCAAACAAGCACACAAAATGAAATCAAGTGCCTCAGTTTTTAGAATTCTAACTCTTTAAGTTTTCATTCGGCTCACTCCTAGTCCCGGAAAGGAACTAGCAGGGGTAAAATTGTCAAAATGCCCATAACGACCTAGCGGTTCGTTACATCAGATACCAATTAAAGGTTCATCCTCAAACGGAAAAGGGAAGAAAACAAGGGAAAGGTACCTGACTCAGTGAAAAGTTGGGGATACTTATTACGCTTATCAGACTCAGTCTCCCAAGTAGCCTCCTCAATGGGACGATTCATCCACTGAACCTTCGTTGATGCTATCTTTTTAGACCTGAACTTACTAACCTCTCTATCTAAAATAGCAATAGGCTCTTCCTCATAAGACAAGTTTTCATCCAACAAGACTGAATCCTAATGGATAATGTAAGAACCATCACCGTGATATCTCTTCAACATAGAAACATGAAACACTGGGTGAACACCTGACAAACCTAGAGGCAAAGCCAACTCATAGGCTTGCTCCCCTACACAGTCAAGAATCTCAAACGGACCGATAAACCTGGGACTGAGCTTGGCCTTCTTCCCAAACCTCATCCCTTCATGGGTGACACTTTCAACATGAACTTAAGATCTCGGACCTTCCGGTCCGCATATTCCTTCTGTCTACTCTAAGCCGCTAAGATCTTATCCTGAATCACCTTAACTTTGTCTAATGACTCTCTCAAAAGGCCTGTACCCCATGGCCTTACTTCAAATGCATCAAACCACCTAATAGGAGATCTACGTCGCCTCCCATAAAGAGCCTCAAACGGAGCCATATCAATGCTCGAGTGGTAACTATTATTATACGCAAACTCTGCCAATGGTAAGGACTGGTCCCAATGACCACCAAAGTCAATCTCACAAGCTTGGAGCATATCCTCAAGAACCTGAATCGTCCACTCAGATTGACCATCTGTCTGAGGGTGAAAAGCTGTACTAATATCCAATTGAATGCCCAACTCAGTCTGCAAAGTCCTCCAAAATCGAGACATAAACTGCGTGCCTCTATCAGATATGATGGATATAAGGACCCATGCAAATAAACAATCCCACGAATATAAATATAGGCCAACTTTTGAGCAGTGTAGGTAATCTGAACTGGTATGAAATGATCAGACTTAGTCAATCTATCAACAATGACGGAGAATGAATCAAACTTGCCCAAGGTCTTCGGAAGACCAATGACAAAGTCCATGGCTATCCTCTCCCACTTCCACTGAGGAATGGACATCCTCTGAAGCATACCCCTGGGTCTCTGGTGCTCGTACTTAACCTGCTGACAATTTAGACACTGTGAAACAAACTCAACAATATCACACTTCATCCTAGCCCACCAATAGTGCTGCCTCAAGTCGCAATACATCTTGGTTGCACCAGGATGAATAGAGTATCTAGAACTGTGGGACTCTTCCAGAATCGTCCGAATCAAGTCATCGACGTGAGGAACACAAACACGCCCTTTAATCATCAAGAACCCCTCACTATCAATCATGGCCTCCTTGGCCTCACCACTCAAAACCTTATCACGGATCTTACATAAACTCGCATCCTCGAATTGCCTTGCCTTAATCTGCTCTAGAAATGACGACCTCGCCTCTACACAAGCCAACACTCTGCCTGAATCAGACATATCAAGCCTCATGAAACTGTTAGCCAGAGTCTAGGCCTCCATGGCTAATGGACGCTCCAAAACGATCAAGCGAGACAAACTATCCATACTAGCTGACTTCCTACTCAAGGCATCTGCTACCACCTTTGCCTTGCCAAGATGATATGAAATGGTAATATAATAATCCTTAAGAAACTCCATCCATCTCCGCTGCCTAAAATTAAGACCCCTTTGAGTAAACACATGCTGAAGACTGGGATGATCGGTGAAAACCTCACAATGTACACCATAGAGAAAGTGCCTCCAAATCTTCAAAGAAAATACCACTACTGCAAACTCCAAATCGTGAGTGGGATAGTTCTTTTCATGAATCTTCGGCTGTCTGGAAGCATAAGCAATGACTATCTTTTCCTGCATCAACACATCACCCAAACCAGAACGTGAAGCATCACAATAAACCACGAAATCCTTGCCCTTCACGGGCAATGCGAGAATCGGAGCTGTAATCAATAAAGTCTTGAGCTTTTGAAAGCTCTCCTCACACTCATCGGACCACTGAAAAGGTACCTTTTTTTAAGTCAAACGGGTCAAATGCGAAGCAATAGAAGCAAACCCCTTTATGAACCGACGGTAGTAACTAGCTAACCCCACAAAGCTATGAATCTCTATCACTGATGTAGGCCTAGCCCAATCTTTCACTACCTTAATCTTCTTAGGATCAACTATAATCCCCTCCTTTTGACACCACATAGCCTAAGAAATATACAGACTCAATCCATAACTCACACTTAGAGAACTTGGCATACAACTCCTTGTCTCTCAGCAACCCAAGAACAACCCTCAAGTGTTTCTCATGATCCACCCTACTCCGCGAGTAAACCAGAATGTCATCAATAAACATTATCATAAAAGAATCCAAGTACGGCTTAAAAATGACATTCATCAAGTCCATAAAAGCAGTTGAGACATTAGTAAGCCCAAAGGACATAAAAAGAAACTCATAGTGCCCATATCGAGTCCGAAAAGCTATCTTAGCAATATCTTCGGCTCGAATCTTCAACTGATGGTAACCCGATCATAAGTGAATCTTAGAAAACACAGAAGCCCCTTGAAGCTGGTCAAATAGATCATCAATACAAGGAATAGGTACTTGTTACGAATGGTGACTTTATTCAGCTTACGGTAATCAATGCACATCTACACAGTCCTATCCTTCTTCTTCACAAACAGTACAGAAGCGCCCCAAGGGGAGATACTCGGTCTAATAAGCCCCTTACTCAGAAGATCCTGGAGCTGTTTTTTCAACTTTACTGGTGCTATCCGATATGGAGGAATAGAAATAGGGCGAGTCCCTGGCTCTAAGTCAATACAAAAATCAATATCACGGTCGGGTGGCATACCTGGCAAGTCCGCGAGAAACACCTCCGCAAACTCACGCACCATAGGAACCGACTCAAGAGATGGAACGTCGACACTAGTATCACAAATATGTGCCAAATAAGCTAAACACCCTCTATTGTCTAGCTTTTTGGTGCGAAGAAAAGAAATAATCTTCTTTAGGGGAGGGAATAGGGGTACCCTTCCACTAAGTCTAGACATACCCGCCATAGCTGAAGTGACTGTCTTGGCGTGACTGTCCAGAATCGCATGGTAAAGAGCTAGCCAGCTCATACCTAGGATAACATCAAAATCTACCATGTCAAGAATCATCAAATAAACCCATGTACCATACCTCATAAATGTGACAGTACAAGACCGGTATACTCTATCTACAACCTCAGAGTCTCCAACTGGAGTAGATACATGAATAGGGGCATCAAACAAATCACAAACCATATCGAGACCCATAGAGAAGTATGTAGACACATAAGAGAATGTGAAACCCAAATCAAACAACACAGAATCCATCCGGTGACAGACTGGGATGTTACCTGTAATGACTGCATTTGAACCCTTAGCCTCTGATATGCCAGGAAAGGCATAGCTATGAACCCGTCTGCCACCAGCCTATGAACCTCCACGATCAACCTGTCATGTCTTAGCTCCGCCTCTATCGGGATGATGTCCACCTCTACCTGATTAGGATCAGCCTCTGCTATGCTGGGTGCCACCTCTACCCGCTGTGTGACCACTACACCCAGTCTGAGCACGATTCCCACCATAAGATCCTCCTCCTCTAGCTGATGAAACTGGAGCCCTGGGAGGCTAATACTGAGCACTCTGGCCACCCTGTCTAAGTCTGGGATGATTTCCCTTGAAATACCTCAGCTCGCCACACTCAAATCATCCACGGTCTAGCGTCGGATGCTGAACAGAAATCGAAGAAGCAGAATGACCAGCATGGTCTGAAAATCTGGCCTGTGGACCCCCTGGCTGACTAGAAGAGTACTGGCTGGCCCCTGATGGGCCTCTAGCAGAAACCTGCATAGCTGACTAAATGGGACGTCCCGAATAAACTTGGGAACTCTGTCCTCAGGAGAATGAACCACTGAAACTACCACCCTTGCGTGCCTTCTTCTCTGCATATTTATTATAACCATCCTGCCTAACACCTTCTACGGTCCTAACATGATCCACCACCTCCTGGAAAGAAGAACATGAGGCCACAAGCTGAAGAGCTGACAACTGAAGAGCAGTGTTCAACCCTTTCACAAATCTCCTAACTCTCTCCTCCTCAGTAGGTAATAGCTGGAAAGCATAACGAGACAAAGAATTGAACCGAGCCTCATAAGCAGCAACTGACGAATTACCCTGCTCAATGTTACTGAACTCATCACGTCTCCTATCCCTTATAGTACGCGGAACGTACTTCTCCAAGAATACTGAATAAAACTGAGTCCAAGTCAATGGAGGCAACCCAGCTGGTCTACACTCCACATAAGCCTTCCACCATAACTTGGCATCACCCAAGAGCTGGAAGGTCATGAACTCAGCACCATGCTAATCAACCGCCCCCAACTTATGGAGCCTCTCGTGACAATAAATAATGAACTCGTAAGCATCCTCCGCCTCAGTGCCATAGAAAACTGAAGGTTTCATCTTAGTAAACCTCCAAAACAAATCATGCTCCTCACCAGTCATCACCGGCCCTGCTACTGGTCTAGGAAATACCTCAGGTCCTGGAGCCTCATCTAAACCAGGGGCCACAGTTGCAACATGCTGCGCCCCTGGAGCACGGACTCTGCCTGGAGCCTGGTCACCCAATCTCATCCCCTGGCCAGCTAGAAGGGCTGGTAACACACCTGCCTCAGTCAAATCGTTCAACAAGTCCAACACTCGACCCATAACATCTGTCAACACTGGAGCAGCTACCACCTCTAGCTGAGCTGGTGCTGCTGCAACCTCTGCTGCCTCATCTGGAACTACCTGAGGTGCAGGGGATCTAACACGAGCCTGACCAGCTGCAATAGCCCTGCCCCTGGGTGGTGCTGCTCCGCGGCATCTACCTCGACCATCGCCTCTAAACTGACCTTTGCCACGAGCTACGCCCCCGGCAGCCAGCCCGGGTACCTCATCAATGGCTGCCCTCGCATGAGTCCTCACCATCTGTGAGAGAATAGAAAGAAAAGTTAAATACCAATTTGAATCATCCTGATACCAATTAGAACCAACTAGCACGAAAGAGAGAAAGAACTCAAATTTTCCTAGTGTCCCGTAGCTTCTCGAAGATAAGTACATACATCTCCGTACCGATCCACAAGATTCTACTAGACATGTCCTTCTAAAACGAGATCGACGAACTTAGGGCTCTATTACCAACTTTGTCACAACCCAACCAGTCGTGATGGCACCCACACTAACCCAACCCGTCGTGATGGCACCCACACTAACCCAACCCGTCGTGATGGCACCCACACTAACCCTCCTAGTGGGCGAACCATCCCCTTAACCAAATCTCATTCATTTAACCAACTATAAATCAATAACAAGAATAAAATTATAAAACTGTCTAGTCATGCCATAATAAAATAAAGTGTGGAATCCTAACTGTTACAACCCCAAATCCAAAAGTCATCGTACAAGGACTCTAAAACATAAGTTGTCTAAGAAATAATAGTTGTCTGAAATAACATAAATGTCTAGGATGAAGTACATATCAAGATAGAAAAGATATTCAGGCGGCATGACATGGATAGGAGCTCACCCTCTGATCTGGATAGGAAATAGCCTCGAGCTAGATGTGAGGTCTGGAAGAAGCCTCTGGCACACAATCTGCACTGAAAAAGGGTGAAGCAAGGTAGTATCAGTACAAATACTATGTACCAGTAGATATCATACGCTGACTAAGATTAGTATCATGCATATGTTCATAAAATCAACAAAATTAGCAAATAGGCTCAACAGCACAACAATACAACAGGTATCAAAGACAATCATCAACAAATCAACAACACAAGATTAAGATAAGTCCAATGCAATGCAACACAACCAATAATAGTATCTCAACCGTACACACATGCCAACGACTATTTTAGCTCATTAGTCATGACCTGCAGGGGACCCATGGTGTCCAGGTACCACTCACTCTTGAACTGAGCTCGGATCACGAGCCCATAACTAGGCCACATCCTCATCCCATGTCAAATGTGCCTTCATAGATATATGTTTCTGTATCTGATCACAATATGCAGCTCAACGTATTCCAGTCCAACAGTCAGTAAGGAATATGATCAGTCAATAAATTCAATGTCAATAAATGCAAAGCTCTATGCCACAAGTCATAACAGGACTCAGATAATCAACCCAACACAGCATGAATATGCAACCATCTCAATCAATAAGAAGAGTATATATTGACTCCTTCCTTCACATAACACAACAATTTCACCTCAAGTTTTGGTATATAAAGTAATGGCGACAAGCCTACTTAATTATGAATTGTCACGCCTCAACTCGGGGAATGTGCGGGCACCTACTATTTTCCACCTCAGTAGGCGAACCCGTCCTTTATGCAACCAACCAACAATAAATAAATAAGTGAAAACCCAAGAATAATATAATAAGTCTAACATAATATATAAATACTAAATGCAGAAGATAGAAAAACCCCAAAAGCTGGTTTGATCAGTACAAGAGCTACTAAATACTTCTACAAGTCTGAATAGTCAATACATCATCTGAAATACATATTGTATCGAAATAGAAATGAGACAATAAAGAAGATAGAGTCTCGGGCTGCATGGATCATCAATAGCTCACCCTCAGAACTCTAGAAGGGTCACCTCAGGATCAATCGCGAGGTGTCGAAGTCTCCCCTACAACGAACTATGCGCTCAATAAAAGAGTACAGCAAGGTAGCATTAGTACAAACACGGTACTGAGTAAGCATCATAGGCCAACAACAGTTAGATCACACATGCAACAAGGAAATGGAAAGATAATCATGCTCCCAGACAGATACAAGTCAACAAATCCAAATAGCGAAATCAATTACCAAACAATGTCTCAACTATTTCACAAGTCCAAACATAACCAAATAATCACCCAATAACTCAAATAGCACCGAAGATTAATATTAATCCAAATGACAATAAGAACATACACTGTGAATGCATATGGAATGCAATGCAATGATACACAAATGCTCCGGGGGGAAAATGTCCACCTCTCGACAGTCATGACCCATGGGGGACCGCTAAGTCCATGTACCGTCATTCTGTATCACACAACCTAGAATGACTCCTCCATCTAATATCATTGCAAACCACTCTGTATCACACATTATAGAGATGGCTACGCAAATGTAATAATGTCGCATGAATCATACTTACCTTTGTCATCACTATCTTCCAATATCAAGAGCAAAATAGATATATTATGGACATGAGAAAGTATGTCATGCAATGAGAATATCATTAATAACATATGGATCCCAGTCAATTCATATAAGTACAGCCATCATAGTACAAGTATCACATGAATCTGTTCCTTCCAACCAATATTCCATAATACATAGAAACCACCAATTCACATAAGAAAAGTTAAGCATAACCAAGGGATTCTACAGGCCACGTGCCCGAACACACAAGTCACACAACAGTACCAACCTAAGAATTCCATCCCAAACTTCAAACCCGAATGTTCACGTGAGGTCTCCAATAATTCCCTAGTACTACATACGCGTCGCTAACCGAAGTCTAACCAAAAACGTAAACCATAACCTACCAGGAGTGTCGAACAGGAATCCCAAACAACCACGCGAGCACCTTTCCCTTCCGTGTCACGACCCATTTTGGCATAAGCCGTGCGGGCACTTAGCTTTCCCTCCTTGATAAGCGAACCCTTAATCCAACGATAAACAAAGATGTAATAATTAAATCGAGCAACAGAATAAAAATAAATACGTAAGTCATATATATATATATATATATATATATATATATATATATATATATATATATATATATATATATATATATATATATATATATATATATATATATATCTGTGTGTGTGTGTGTGTGTGTGTGTGTGTGTAGAAAAAATAATCAGACAAAAGTAGTGGAGGAAAATAGTTATGATAAGACAAAAGACTGAGAGATTCGTTGAACAAAAGAAACGGCTCGAAGACATTTGCAGAAAAAGAGAGCTTTATTAAAAGTAGCTTTAATAAAGCAGCCATAGTAAATGGACAGATCAGCAAACAGACAAGCAAATAAAGTTTTCTTTTGAAAAAGTTCACGTGACAATGGGGCCCAAAGAGCACCAGGCTGAACTCAAAAGATTCTTCAACATTTTGAAATCCGAAGTTGAAGTCCGCCAGACGCCTATAAATATCAGCATTTGTGAAGAAGCAAAGACATCACCAACAAGAGCACCAACCACCTCTCTCTAGAAAACTTTCATATTCCCCTTTTCTTTCATCAAATACTCCAATCCCTTGCCCAGGCAAAAACCTTTGTAATATAAACTCCTATTGTAAAATAGTATTAAGTTTTTAATACCTACCCCCTAGTGTGAAGTATTTTTTGGAGTTCCCCGAAAGGGAAACCTCTCTCCTTCTTCAAACCATGTAAGTTTATTTACTATGGTTTTTGTACTAATCTCCCTATTACGTAAATTCTTTTGTGATTGTATGAATATTATGTTTAAGTAATTACTTCATTGTCATCATGAATTTGTTATTCTTAGTTTATGGTTATTCTCTTAACTTCTTAATAACCTCGATGGATTAACCTGTAAATTCCTAGGTTTTAAAGAGGCCGTTTTAATGTCCAAATAATAAAGGACGATGTTGGTCGTGGTTACCGGGGTGTGGTTAAAGAATATTGTTATTAAGAACAAAGGTTAAGAGAAAGAGATGAACAGTATAACAAGATTTCTGACTGGACAGAGTCCAGATTAAAAAAAAAACTAAAATTTTGGGAGATAGACAGAAAATTAGAAATATAACTGCATGATAAGAGGAAATATAGGAGTGAGGAAGTACCGAGTAGGATTGTTAAAAATTTATTTGAAAAAAACATTAATTTCCTGTTTTATCCTTTGAACTTTTCTTATTGAAAGAACTTATTGAAAAATTTATTACTCCTATCATTTCTATCCCTGTTTTAAAATTATATAATTTTGTTTCTATGTCTATTAAAGTATAATTTTTTCCTATTAGATTATCATCGTCTAATATTTCTTCTTCTTCTAGAATTAAATTCTTTATTTCTCTTTTGCTTTTGCAGCATGTATTATTGTCTTGACAATCCTTACAACAACTCCCTTCTTTCTTTTGCAGGTTTATTTGGTCTGGAATAGAGATCTTCTTATGTCTGATTCTAGTTTCAGTTTTATGAGCTTGTACTGGTGCATGAGTAATATGTTTTAGAAAAATTACTCCATCTCTTGTAATCATGCAACTTCCATTGTTATGCTACTTCAAGTCTCTTACTCATATTTTATCCATTTTATAACTGGGTTTATAAAATTCTGAACAAGTGTTGATAAAGCTAAAGTATGCCTTATGAACATAATGTTTATATATATATTATGAGTTCCATCCATTTGCATGGCTGCAACTAGTTTGTCTAGAACTTTTCTTAAATTTGGTGGAACTATTCGTTTATTTATTATACATTTAGTACATCCCGAATCTACTAATGCTAATGTCTCTATTTCATAGTGTAGGCACTAAAATTTAATCGGACTTAAATCCACAAATTAATTTGGATCATATTCTAAATTCTAAATGTATTGACCCAAACAAATATTATGGTCTAACATAACCGAATTTATTGTTTAAATCCAACATGTATGGACTTAGTTGAAACACCAATTCAATTGGGCTAGTCTATCTTGTCGGACTTCACATGATGAGCCCATTTTATTAGCCCAAGGTCCATGCCACGTATCAAATGATGTGGCGCGCCAAGTCAAGTCAAGGACCAATAAAATCATACCACGTGCATAAGTGACGCATCATGTCAAGTCAATAGAAGAACCAATCAAATGTCGCCAAGTGTTCAAATGACATGGTTCAACCAATCATATACAAACTCTAGCTCTCCCATACAACTATAAATAAGGGTCTTCATAAAGCCAAAAACAAAAGGAGAAAATATACATAGAGAAGCTCTCAGCCGCAAGTCTTCCTCATACTAAGAAGTCTTCGCTCCAAGTGGTGAGCCGCAAGTTTCCATACCTCTAACGTTTGTGATTAAAGCTCGGCTCCGCATTCGTAGTGAAATATCAACAACAAGTGATTCGTCCATTCAAGAACAAGCAAAAGCCCTTGATTGACGGCTGTATCGTGAGGAGAAGAATCAGAGGATTATATCTTTTTATTTAAGATTTCATAAAGATTGTAACCCCCGCGCAAATTCTTGAAATCAAATATTATTCTTTGTCGCTATTTTTCTTGTCTTGATTGTAATTTTCAGGAACGAAAGATTAGTCGTTACAAATTTGGCACGCCCAGTGGGACAATCTTTACCTCTCATCTCTTCTCTCCAATAGTCGAACTTCAAAAACACTAAGATGGCTTCCACGAAGGTCAACTCGAAATCCGCATCCGCAAAAACTACCGGATCCGAATTCTCCGTTGCTGTTGAAAACATCCTAGATGTTACTGAGGGGAGCACCGGACCTGTCACAAGGAACCAAGCCAAATTGCTAGGGCAACGAGTTCCGCAAGCACATCTTGAATCTGCTGTCGTCTTTGGTTCGTCTTCCGAAAACACCACAGAAGAAGGGGAGAATGTCGCCAAAATGGTGGAGAGGGTTCTTGCCCAACTTAGTTTATCTAAGCCCAAGAAATCCATCAGGCAAGCTGACGATGACATCTTGAGCACTGGATCTACTCCGCATAACATGTACGCATCCTATGTTCGCGAAAATATGTGTTATTCTTCTTCATCTATGATGGTGATGCATGCGATGATGACCAATGCTTCAACTATTGAAGAACAACTCGCGAGCTTGACAAAGGCAATTGGAGACTTGACCATATATGTGCAAGATCAAGATAATCGAATTGTCAAGTTGACAGACAGGTTTGATAGTGTGATGGAGGGGGATTCGAGTCATGCCCCTGGAAAACGTCCGCAAGCACAAGAAAGGATTGAATCTCCCGCAAAACAAGTAGAATATGCTTCAGAAATCTAAGTTTCCTCTGAAGGGATGATTCCAATCAATCAAATAAAGGAGTTCATCATGGGGACCATCAAGGATAAATATGATGTTTCCGCAAAATCATCCCTTACATATGCGAAGGCGTACACTGCAAGGATTGATAGCTTGAAGATGCCTGCCGGTTATCAACCCCCAAAATTTCAGCAGTTTGATGGCAAGGGAAATCCGAAGCAACATGTGGCACACTTCATTGAAACATGCAACAACGCTGGAACATATGGTGATTACCTTGCCAAACAGTTTGTTCGTTCCCTTAAAGGTTATCCTTTTGATTGGTACACAGACCTTGACTCTGGTTCCATTGATAGTTTGGAGCAAATGGAGCAGGAGTTTCTCAACCGCTTCTATAGCACAAGACGCACCGTAAGCATGGTGGAACTTACAAACACTCGCCGGTGAAAGGAAGAACCAGTTATTGACTTCATCAATCGATGGAGGCATGCAAGTCTAAACTGCAAATATAGACTTAGCGAAGCTTCGGGAATAGAGATGTGCATTCAAGGTATGCACTGGGGTCTCACCTATATCTTGCAAGGCATAAAGCCTAAGACTTTTGAAGAATTGGCCACTCGTGCTCATGACATGGAGTTAAGCATGGCGTCAGTTTGAAGTGAAGCGCCGCCGGTCTACGAATCCCGCAAAGGTAAAGACAAACAAGAAGTAAAGAAAGTGGGGAGATATTTTTCCAAGACCGAAAACAAAGAATCCATGAACGTTAATGTTGCGCCTGTGAAGTTCACCACTAAAGTAAGCAAGAAGCAGAGCGTGAAGTCAACTTCTTTGGAGGATAGAGCGAACAGAAAACCAACTTTGAAGGAGATGCAAGAGAAGGATTATCCATTCCTTGATTCAGACGTTTCTGCAATCTTTGATGAACTTCTTGGGCTGAAACATTTTGAGTTACCTGAGATGAAGCGACCGAATGAAGCAGGGAGAACAGATGAACCGAATTATTGCAAGTACCACCGGTTGATCGGCCACCCTATCAATAAAAATGCTTTGTCTTCAAGGAAAAAGTTATGGAGCTAGCCCGCGAAGGAAAGATTTCACTTGAAGATGAGAAAGAAAGTGCAAACCAAGTTGGTATCACAATTATCTCACTCGATCCAGTCATGACCTGCAACTTTGTTGAAGGATATGGAGAGAAAGACATCCCGAACATATGTCTGGCAGGAATGATTAAGTTTGGAGACTTCGAACCAATTAATGTGAATGAACTATTTTCTCTTCTTACACCGAGCGATATTGTGTCAGTAGAAGGAGGACCGTCTGAAGAAGACGAAGACCAAATTGGTCATCTTGATGATGGGGGTTGGAATCTCGTAACTCGTCGCAAGCACCGCAAAACAGGTTCGCGAAAGGATTCAGTGAAATGACAAACTAAGGGAAAGAAGGTGAGTAAACCTGAAACAAAAAATCCAGCTAAGCACCCAAAGAAGGAGAAAATAGGAGGGCGCTACTACCAAGAACCACGTCGGCCAATAACATTAGGAGAATACTTGCCAAGTTGGTTTCACACCAAATTCGTCATTGATGATGTAAAAGCTTCATGTTGTACCGTTCATGAGAAGGAAGCGAAAAACGTGACCTCGTCATGTCCATCATCAGAAGACTCTGCAAAGTCATCTCCTGAAGTCATAGATGCGTGCATGGCCAAAATCACATTCACCGATGATGACCTTCTACTCGGCGACATACCTCATAATCGCCCTTTATTAATGATTGGGTTTGCACGTGAGCAAAAGGTGAACAAAATCCTAATCGATGGTGGATCTGGAGTTAACATCCTTCCTATTCACACAATGAAGGAGCCTGGAATCGCAATGGAGGATCTTTCCGTAAGTCTTTTGATTATCCAAGGATTCAACCAAGGGGGACAAAGAGCCATAGGATCTATCAAAGTAGACCTCACCATCGGCGAGCTGCAATCTAGCGTGTGGTTGCATGTGATCGATGCAAGGACTTCGTATAACATCTTGCTCGGTAGGCCTTGGGTACATGAGAACAAGGTGATCCCCTCTACCTACCACCAGTGTTTGAAGTATCATGAAGATGGAGTTGAAAAGAAGATTATGGCCGATGATAATCCCTTCACTGAAGCCGAAGCGCACTTCGCCAATGCCAAGTTCTACTTAAAGAAATATGCCGCAAAAGTTGATGAAGTTGCGATAATCGATAATGCTGAGGTTATGAACAAAAATGCAAAGGTGGTTGCTTGTAAGGAGAAGGCAGCAGTTAAGAAAGATCAAAGGTCCTTCGATGTCAATAAGTTGCCCAACACAAATGGCGCTTCTTCGAGTAAGAAAGTGACTTCTGTTCTTCGTTATATTCCAAAGGCCAAAAAGGACGAGGGAAACATGTTGGGAGGACTAACCCTTCCTATCAAGCAGATCGACACAATAATGTCATCTACGAAATTACTCAGAAAATTTGTGGCTAGCAGCTCGCTACAAAATGAAGCACTTCTTACGAGGCGTACAGGTGAAGGTTTCGATACAAATGCTTACAAACAACTCGCAAAGGCTGGATACAATCCTAGCGAACCATCAAAATTAGGGAAGCTTCCGATGGAACCTGCGGCGAGGCAAAAACGTGAAGGTTTGGGGTATAAACAACCCCCACCAGTTCTCATCTCCATAAGAAGGGCAAGTAATAACTACATCACTGCAGAAGAGGAACCTCTTGCTTCTAACAAAAGGCCGTCTGTCTTCGACCGACTGGGAAAGTCAACCGCGAGAGTTTCTGTATTTGAGAGGTTAGGACCAATGAAGAATGGAAGCAAGATTCGGAGAAACCACAAGTGTATGAAATCATCAATTTTTCCCAAATCTCAAAATATCTCCAAAGACTTCCGAAGTCTGATCCCTTCTAGGATGAGGCGGCAAACGGATCTCGTGGTCTCATGTGGAGAAGTGCTAAAAGCAAAGTCGCATGTTGTGGTCTACACCAAGGAGCGGGATGAAGATAAAGAAAGTGTTGGCTCTTCATATCACGTTACTGTACAAGATGAAAGGGATAATTTATCTCCAATAAGGGTTGGTGAAGAGTTGGAGGATGTTTCTTGGTGTTACCATATATCTGTCGATGATGGCGAACCTCAAGAAGATGAAGACGCTAAGGATGCTCCGCCCGAATTTGAAGAAGGGGTAAAAACGCCAGTCGACGCATTGAAAAAAGTCAACCTTGGCACTGAAGAAGATCCAAGGCCCACTTATGTAAATTCTTTACTTGCAGTCGATGAAGAGAGTGCTTATGTTGAATTACTTAAAGAGTATAAGGATGTATTTGCCTGGAGTTACAAAGAGATGCCTGGCTTAGACCCTAAAGTTGCGGTCCATCATCTCGCTGTCAAGAACGGCACACGTCCTGCCAAATAAGCACAGCGACGTTTCAGGCCAGAATTGGTTCCCTTGATCGAAAATGAAGTTAACAAGCTTATTGAGGTTGGTTTCATTCGCGAAGTTAAGTTCCCCACATGGATTTCGAGCATTGTCCCTGTGAGAAAGAAGAATGGACAAATTCGAGTATGTGTTGACTTTAGGGATCTCAACAATGCATGCCCTAAGGATGAATTTCCACTTCCCATTGCTGAGCTTATGATTGATGCTACTACTGGATACGAGGCGATGTCCTTCATGGACGGCTCATCCGGCTATAACCAGATCCGCATGTCACCTAAGGATGAAGAGCTTACCGCATTCCGTACTCCTAAAGGTATTTATTGCTACAAAGTAATGCCTTTTGTCTTGAAGAATGCTGGAGCAACATACCAAAGAGCTATGCAAAATATCTTCGATAACATGCTTCACAAAAACGTCGAATGTTATGTTGACGATCTGGTGGTAAAATCAAGAAAAAAGAGTGATCACTTGCAAGACCTGAGAATGGTGTTTGACCTACTACGAAGGCACCAACTCAAAATGAATCCTTTGAAGTGTGTATTTGTGGTTACCTCCGGAAAATTCCTTGGCTTTGTCGTTCGACATCGGGGGATAGAAATTGATCAAGCCAAAGTAGATTCAATCGTGAAGATGGCCGAGCCAAGAAACATCCATGGTTGAAAAGTTTGCAAGGGAAGCTAGCGTATCTTAGGAGATTCATCTCAAATCTAGCAGGGAAGTGTCAGTCGTTCAGTCGTCTCATGAAGAAAGGTGCTCCTTTCGAATGGGACCAAGCTTGTGCCAACGCCTTTGAGAGCATCAAAACTTACTTGACCAAACCTCCAGTTCTAGCGGCTCCTATGCCTGGAAATCCATTGATACTATACATATCGGCACAAGAAAGTTCAGTTGGAGCACTCTTAGCCCAAGAGAATAGCAAAGGGAAAGAAAATGCCCTTTACTACTTGAGTAGGATGATGACGCCAAATGAGTTGAAGTATTCACCGATTGAAAAGTTGTGTCTGGCCTTAGTCTTCTCGATTCAGAAGATGAAACACTACTTTCAAGCTCATGTAGTTCGTCTTATTTTCAAAGCAAACCCCATCAAATTTGTGATGTCGAAACCTGTCCTTAGCGACCGACTAGCAAGGTGGTATCTCCAATTTCAACAATTTGAGATTGTGTACGTTCCTCAAAAAGCTATGAAAGGGCAAGCATTGGCGGATTTTCTAGCAGACCATCCGATACCCGATGACTGGAAATTAACTGATGAACTACCCGATGAGGATGCGATGGTCATTGAGATTCAACAGCCTTAGAAGATGTATTTTGATGGTGCTGCACATCGCGAAGGAGTTGGCGCTGGTGTGATATTTGTCACTTCTCAGGAGGAGGTCTTACCGTATTCCTTCACTTTAACACAATGTTGCTCTAACAATGTTGCGGAATATCAGGCACTCATTCTTAGGCTTGAAATGGATGTTGATATGAAGCAGTTACAATTACAAGTCTTTGGAGATCTGAATTGGTAATCAATCAATTGTTGGGTATCTACGAGGTCAAAAAGCCAGAATTGTGTCCCTATCATCACTATGCACAAAAATTAATTGGGTGGCTCGGCAACATAACTCTCCAGCACGTGCCAAGAAAGGAAAATAAGAAGGCTGATGCTTTGGCTACTTTGGCTTCAACATTGACTTTTCCTGACCAAGCGTGAATCACTATCTGCGAGAAATGGATAGTACCGCCGGAGGACGATGAGGATGAAGAAAGCAAACTCAAGCTTCTTGTGGCCGTTACTGAAGCTGAGAAAGTCGATTGGCGACAAACCATGATCGATTACTTGTGTTATAGCATTCTTCCAGAAGATCCAAAAAGAAAGACCGAAATTCGTCGTCTTGCCCCTCGCTTCCTTTACTACAAAGATACTTTGTATCGTAGATCGTTCGAGGGGGTTCTCTTGCGTTGTCTGGGGGAAGAAGAAGCAACTCAAGCTATGCAAGAAGCCCACTCTGGAGTTTGTGGATCACATCAATCTGGGCCAAAACTGCACTTTCATATAAAAAGGATGGGGTATTATTGGCCAACAATGGTGAAAGATTGTTTGGACTATGCGCGAAGTTGCAAAGCATGCCAATTTCATGCAAATTTTATACACCAACCTCCTGAGGTGTTACATCCAACTGTTGCATCTTGGCCATTTGACGCTTGAGGGCTAGACGTGGTTGGACCGCTACCGAAATCTTCTGGTGGCCACTTGTACATCTTAGCTGCAACGGATTACTTCTTAAAATGGGCTGAATCTGTCGCCCTTAAAGAAGTAAAAAAGGAGAATGTGGCAAACTTCATTCGAGTAAACATCATCTATCGTTTTGGCATTCCTAGTTATATCATAACAGATAATGGCAAGCCGTTCTCCAACAAATTGATGACTAAGATTTGCGAGCTTTTTGGCTTCAAGAAACGAAACTCGTCTATGTATTATGCTGCTGCAAATGGACTAGCTGAAGCATTTAACAAGACCTTGTGCAACTTGCTAAAGAAGGTCGTCTCCAAGTCTAAAAGAGATTGGCACGATAGAATGGAAGAAGCTCTTTGGGCATACCGAACGACTCATCGCACACCGACTCAAGCCACTCCTTATTCTCTTGTTTACGGAGCTGAAGCGGTCCTTCCACTTGAACGCCAAATACCTTAATTGCGGCTCGCTATCCAAGAAGGGCTCACTGAAGAAGAAAATGCTCGTCTACGCCTTGAAGAGTTAGAGGCCCTTGATGAGAAAAGGCTGGAAGCTCAGCAAAGCCTTGAATGTTATCAAGCTCGTCTTTCCCATGCTTTCAATAAAAAGGTTGGCCTGAGGTCCTTCCAAGTTGGTGATCAAGTCCTGGCGGTAAGAAAACCTATTATCATATCTCATAAATCTGGAAGCAAGTTCACTTCAAAGTGGGATGGGCCATATGTTGTCCAAGAAGCCTATACAAGTGGTGCTTACAAGCTTATAGATGCAGATGGCTTGCGGATCGGTCCCATCAACGGGAAATTCTTGAAGATGTACTATCCTTGAAACAAGATGATACTCCTGGCCCGCATGAGTTTAAACTGTGTACGGCCCCACAAAAGTCCGCTAGGTTGAAAACCTCGAAAGGGGTGGCCTAGGCAAAATTTAGGACAAACAAAAAAGTCCTCTAGGTTGAAAACCTCGAAAGGGGCGGCCTAGGAAAAAGTTAGGACAAAAAAAAAATCTTTTTCGGAACTACGAAATGACTTGATCCTCTTCACCGAGGTACGTAGGCGCTTAGAGTTTCATTCTAAGTTCAGTCGCACAAAAAAAAATCCTTCTTTCTTATTCGGAACTACGAAATGACTTGATCCTCTTCACCGAGGTACGTAGGCGCTTAGAGTTTCATTCTAAGTTCAGTCGCATAAAAAAAATCCTTCTTTCTTGTTCGGAACTACGAAATGATTTGATCCTCTTTACCGAGCGAGGAGACAAACATAACTGGAAAGAAGAAGACAATTCACAGCAAGTGAGAACATTTTATAGGTTCATGCTTGAAATAATTTGATACATCAATGATTTGAAAGAAATGAAAATATCTATGCAACATCCCATACAAAGTATCTAAGCTATTCATGATAGCAGTTGAAGCCGAAGATGATTGCAGTTTGTTTTAAACGCTTTTGTCAAGTCAGTACTATTTCTTCAAAGAATGATGCCACTAAAAATTCTGATGGATGCTTCAAGTAGTCGCTCGCCAAAGCTAGAATGTCGCTCCTATGACGAGTTGAGATTTCTTTTACCACAAATGCGCAAAGCTGAAGAGTCGAACAAGATAGATTCTAAGCTGAACTTGGAGAATGATCTGTACAGATGTAGAAAGAATTTGGCTGTAATTTTTATAAATATTGTAGATCAATGAGTCCTATTTCCATAGAAATTGGAATCTCGTCATTTCAGCACTCGTACCCCGAGTTATGAATTTTCTCCCACCGAAGCGCAAAGCTGAAAAATAGAACAAGGCAGCATCAGAGTTGAAATTTGGAGAATTATATGTACAAATATAAAAGGAATTTGGCCGTGATATTTATATAAATTGTAGATAAATGAGTCCTCTTTCCATAGAAATTTGAATCTCGTCATTTCGGCACTCGTATCCCGAGTTATGAATTTTCTCCCACCGAAGCGCGAAGCTGAAAAATAGAACAAGGCAGCATCGGAGTTGTAATTTGGAGAATTATCTGTACAAATATAAAAGGAATTTGGCCGTGATTTTTATATATATTGTATATCAATGAGTTCTCTTTTCATATAAATTGTAATCTCGTCATTTCGGCACTCGTACCCCGAGTTATGAATTTTCTCCCACCGAAGCGCAAAGCTGAAAAATAGAACAAGGCAGCATCGGAGTTGAAATTTGGAGCATTATCTGTACAAATATAAAAGGAATTTGTCCGTAATTTTTATATATATTGTATATCAATGAGTCCTCTTTCCATATAAATTGGAATCTTGTGATTCCAACATTCGTACTCCGAGTTATGAATTTTCTCCCCCTGAAGCGCGAAGCTGAAAAGTCGAACAAGGCAGAATTCGAGCTAAATTTCGAGAGAGAAAAAAACAAGATTCTTCAGTTATCTTCAAAAAAAGGTGGAGAGAAAATTGATCCAAATCACAAGACGAAATGATTCATGTTGAAATAAAGGCGACTAATTTTATTGCTTCAAGAAGGAAATGTCACTACATCATAATGAGCAATTAAAAAGTAAAAATCCTAAGCAAGAATCTAAGTCACGGAAAAGGCTTGAAGCATAGGATTTGTTGACGACTCTTCTCAACTGCCTCTTCAAGCTTGGATAGTCTCTCTGCTTCTTCATCAGATAACACATGATTAGCTTCAATAGTATGAATCTCGCCCTCTGTAATGGTGATTTTCTCTTGATTTTTGGACAACTCCTCTTGGTGTTTGTCAAGGAATGCAATAAGCTTCTCCTTCCTAGAGTTCAAGGCTGCTAAGTCTTTCTCCACATTCGCAAGATTTGCTTGAAGCTCCTTCATGGACCCATCTAGCTTTCCATGTTCTTGTTTAGCATCATCGAGGCGTCGTTGTGCATCTGAAAGTGATTCTTGGTGTAATTCATTAGTCATCTTCGACGATTTCAAAGAGTCATACGTTTGAAGAAGTTCTCGACAAGACCCTCCAAAGCAGAAACATCGATAATATTGATTTTCCTAAGTTCCTCAAGAGTCAAAGCAATACTTGCCTCCAACACCATAAAGCTGTCTAAGGAACCTAAAGAAAATTGTGTAATCCATCCGCACAATGCACCCCATTTCTCAGAGACGATGGTTGATTTGAAGCGGAAAATAGTCCCTTGTGGATCAAAGCTCGACGCACTAGGTTGAAATGGCTGTGAGGAAGGTCTGAAGGTCTTCGGATGTGTAATCTGATCAACGACAACTTCAGCTGCGTTCATCGCGTCTAGTTTTTGGAAACCCAACTACAAAACAAAACAAAAAAATCAAATTTAAAAACAAAAAGTGTAAATGCAGAAAATATGGAGAGAAGAAATATTACTTGTTCTGCTACTTCTTCCAAGCCCATCATCGAGTTTGGATCCCCATCCAGATGGATATCAGATCCAATGCTAATAGCGTCCAAATCAGCGAATTCATTATGGTTAGCGTCGGACTCCTTCGATTTCCTTTCTAAACGATTCCTATGTCGATCTCCACTTGTATTACTCTCCGTCGAACTAGAGGATGTGATGGAATTTCCAACATCGATAGTAAGAGAGGAAGGGCGAGACTTTTTGTTGCAAGGTGGTGCGAGACTTGATGTTTCTTTGGCGCCCTTGTCCAATGAACTCGAAGGCTCCCTTCTTTTGGAAGTATTGTTGGTCACCTTAGGAGCCGTAGCACTTGTCTTGGAGACTAGTCAGACGCGTTTAACTATTTTGTCCATAGGGATTTCAACATCCTTCAAGGTTTTGGATTTAGAAGAAGTTTCATGAGCTTGCGGAGTATTATTAAGTTGCACCTCGGACTTAGAAGAAGGCTACGATTTTTCTTTCATTCGAGTCGGACCTCTTTTGGACAACATAGGTGTATGATCTTGCTTTGATTTTTGTGAAATAATTCGAGGACTCATTTCTGATGGATTTGTCCGATTGGCTAGCCACCATTCCATGTACTCACGAGTCATTAAAGGCGAACTACCTTCTGATGGGCGCACCGGAATTATGACTTTTGAAGAGGTTCCAAGGCGAATTGAAGAATTCCAAAGTTGTGCTAGAGTTAGCAATGTGCCATCGTATGGTCGCTCCATGAGGTCTCCAGGGATGTCTTGACAAAAACCAAATTGTCTGCTAAACCTATAAGGACTATAGGACTCCACGATGAGATCCGCATCATGCCTAAGTGTAACATAACTCGAGCGAAGGCTTATGATAGTATCGTTCCATGAATCTGAGAGATCGCCAGTATCGGTGAAGTACAATTCCCTACCTTGTAGCAACGCCAAATGATGGAGGTGGCAGGCATCATCTTGTTGAAATAACTTTCGGGCGTCGGAAAAATTGAAGTATTTGGCCATCTTCTCGCCAGAAATCTTGCATAAAGGTATACTCCGATGTGAGTGATTGGCACGATGATGGGTCTTAAAATATTCTCCTAGCCAGTCGTATACATAATGTATGGGGAAAATTATATTCCCCTGCTTCAAGTCTGGAGAAGTAGAGATCTCTCTCAAGCCACGATATATGCTCGCAAGGACTGGGACTGCCAAAGAGAATTTCTCTCCATGAGCCATCAAGCTCGCCACTTTAAGAACGCTAGCACGCACATAGTCAATTTTCTTATGGGGGAGAACAAACTTGCAGAGCCAACATGTTAGGAAAGCCGACAAATTTGTCTCATCTCTAAGTGAATCTTCCACTCCTAGCTCGACGAAGGGGGCATGCTCCTCATCGGTTCGTGGTAAGTAATTCATGTCAATATGCCCAGAAGGATTGTGATTCATTCTTGGATTCGTTGCACGACCCTTTGACGCCTTTTGCGGAGGCTCCGCGTACCTGCTTGGTCCTCTAAACCAAAATTTCACCCAATCATGGATGGACATCTCATGATGGCCACCTTCGACAAGTTTGTAAAAGGCTGAAAACAAGTATAGACAGCTCTTCGGGAGCCACGGTTTCCCCTGATTGACCATTTGCGTCAATTCTTTCGCCGAAGGAACAACTTCATCATAAAAAGATCCGTGAATGGGAAGTCCTGCAATTGTTCGTAAGTCCCAAAGAGAGATAGACATCTCCCCGACGAAAGTGGAAAGCGTATTGGTAGACGGACGCCAAAGCTCACAAAAAGCATGCAGTACGTTGTCATCGTAATCATATGTAAACAAAGAAGCGTAGATGGCGTCGTAAACTTTGACACGCTCCAAGACTTCCTTATAGCGAGGAAGCACATCTTCCACCCACTCCCAGTAGCCGGGTGTGTATCAAACTTTGTCGAAACCAGAAGGCGGGGCACTCCAGTTGTTGAAACATCCATTGGGATGAGAAGATTCGATGGGCGCGACTTCTCGATGAATTGCAGACTTCAACAGAGGGACGTCCATAACAGTGGCCTTGCCTGAGAAGTTTCTCATGACGTCTTTGGTCTCCTTTTTATACCATTTAGCAAGATGAAGCGTAGAAATCTCTCCGTCAAGTGAGAAGGCACCGATCACTGGAGGTTGAACCTCCAAGGCAAGGACTTTGGCGTTCGGATTTCGTTTGTCGCTCACTATCTCTAGATGAGGACGCGGCGTAACACGATCACGAAAGTGCATCATCTTTGTTCAAATTTAAAGCCGTACAGATGTGCCCAAAGACCTGCAAAAGAAATTAAAAAAAAGGGACAGGTAAGTTTCGTAGAACATGTCCAAAGCCAAGAAAGCAAAATCAGATTCTGTGGCTGATTAAAAGAAATATACCTGAGCCAATATAGAAGAAATTTGATTGTGATTTTTGTATATGACGTAGCTCTATGAGTCTTCTTTCCGACGTCACAAACCGTTCGTGATTGCGATGTTCCTAAGTCAAGATATAAGATGTTTCGTCAGGACGCACAAAACTAATGAACCAGTGAACCAGAACTGAAGGTCTGATTCTCGATCAATATCTGAGTAACTATATAAGCAATTTGGTCATGGTTTCCACGTATGACGTAGCTCTACGAGTCTAGTTTCTGAAACATCAAGCAGATCATGATTTCGACGTTCCTACATCGAGATATGGATTTTCTACCACAGACATGCAAAGCTGTGAATAAAGTGACGAAAATTCATATTGAAGAAGAGAATTACCTGAAAGAGATGCGTTCGAACCAGCTCGATGATTCTGCAAATTGACTTCAAGCCATCATGATAATGCAGATGCGCCCAAATACCTGCAAAAGAAATAAAAAGGGGACAGGTAAGTTTCGTAGAGCATGTCCAAAGCCAAGAAAGCAAAATCAGATTCTGTGGCTGATTAAAAAAATATACCTGAGCCAATATAGAAGCAATTTGATTGTGGTTTTCGTATATGACGTAGCTCTATGAGTCTTCTTTCCGACGCCACAAACCGTTCGTGATTGCGATGTTCCTAAGTCAAGATATAAGATTTTTCGTCAGGACGCACAAAACTAATGAGCCAGTGAACCAGAACTGAAGGTCTGATTCTCGATCAATATATGAGTAAATATATAAGAAATTTGGTCATGGTTTCCACGTATGACGTAGCTCTACGAGTCTAGTTTCCGAAACATCAAGCGGATCATGATTTCGACGTTCCTACATCGAGATATGGATTTTCTACCACGGACATGCAAAGCTGTGAATAAAGTGACGAACATTCATATTGAAGAAGAGAATTACTTGAAAGAGATGTGTTCGAACCAACTCGATGATTCTGCAAATTGACGTCAAACCACCATGATAATGCGGTGTATTTATAGATGTCAAAATCTGGTTCCTACATGGACTACACAAAGAAATCCTTGTTCCAGTTGGAATCTAATCATGGAAAGCTTAAGCTTATGGAAAGTTTAGGCTTTATATATGGAAAGTCTAGGCTTATGGAAAGTCACTATTCTCTCCTAATATGGGAAAGGGCTTATATATGGAAAATTTAAACTTATGGAAAGTTTATATTATCTCCTAATAAGTCAAAGAAGTACCATGCAAATATGGAAAATATATGAGAGATATGTATGTTGATGGTATGATTTGCTTGGGACTGAAAAAAAAAGGCTAGAGGGATTTTCGTTTAGTACAAGTTTTACCCGTATGCTGTGCTTGGGACTAAAACATACATTGTCTACGGGGCCTTTCTTTTGATACACATTGTGCCCCTTGTGTAGTTGTTAAAAAATGGCTACATCTTTCGACACAACTTGGTTTTCCCAGCTATTGATAATAAAGGAATACCATGCAATATTTTTTTTTCATAAGCCGGAAAGACGTCAAATTCAAAAAATGAGTTGGCAAAAGATAAGTCAAGTGGACCTCTTGCAAATTAGAGAATGCCACCACAGAAAAAAAACTTGTCGACGATCAAGTTGCGATGGCACCATGGAAGAACTTGAGCATAGTTATTTCTCGTCATATTTCAAATATTTTGCGGGAAATCAACTAGATGGAGTAAAAAAAAGTGTTTGCTTCACGAATACTTCAAGTCTCGTCTCTAAAAGGCCCGACAAGTCATGCATCTCAACCAGCCTTGAAGCAGGGGGCATTTGTAGGCACTAAAATTTAATCGGACTTAAATCCACAAATTAATTTGGATCATATTCTAAATTCTAAATGTATTGGCCCAAACAAATATTATGGGCTAACATAATCAGATTTATTGTTTAAATCCAACATGTATGGACTTAGTTGAAACACCAATTCAATTGGGCTAGTCTATCTTGTCAGACTTCACATGATGAGCCCATTTTATTAGCCCAAGGTCCATGCCACGTGTCAAATGATGTGGCGCACCAAGTCAAGTCAAGGACCAATAAAATCATGCCACGTGCATAAGTGACGCAGCATGTCAAGTCAATAGAAGAACCAATCAAATGTCGCCAAGTGTTCAAATGACATGGTTCAACCAATCATATACAAACCCTAGCTCTCCCATACAACTATAAATAAGGTTCATAAAGCCAAAAACAAAAGGAGAAAATATACATAGAGAAGCTCTCAGCCGCAAGTCTTCCGCATACTAAGAAGTCTTCGCTCCAAGTGGTGAGCCGCAAGTTTCCATAACTCTAACGTTTGTGATTAAAGCTCGGATCCGCATTCGTAGTGAAATATCAACAACAAGTGATTCGTCCATTCAAGAACAAGCAAAAGCCCTTGATTGACGGTCGTATCGTGAGGAGAAGAATCAGAGGATTACATCTTTTTATTTAAGATTTCATAAATATTGTAACCCCCGCGCAAATTCTTGAAATCAAATATTATTCTTTGTCGCTATTTTTCTTGTCTTGATTGTCATTTTCAAGAACGAAAGACTAGTCGTTACACATAGTCATCTATTTTAATTCTTGCAAGTATTTTTATTGTTCCTAATTTTTTATCTTCATTACATACTAGGGCTCCATGGTCTTCTATATTCATTAGTTCCGCTGTTGAATCTTCTGGTATTATTCTTAGCAGTTGTATATTAGATAAACCTATTTCTTCATCTTCACTATCTGCTTCTTTTTGTTTTCCTTTTTCTAATTTATATAACTTGGTTTCTAATTCATTCATTCTGGTTTCTAATGTCATTATTCTTATACTAATAGTAGGGTCTTCTATTTTTTTATGTCTTTCTTCTTTGTGTATATTTGTCCTAAATTCTTTTTCTAGACACATGATACATTCTTCGATAAAACAATTTTTACATTTTGCCCTTTTATTTCTACTAGGAAACCATTTACAAGAGAAACATGCATTACTATCTAAACCTTTATTTCCTTCAAAGTCGTGGCTACGGTCTTCTGATATATTTGCCAAATTATCCATTTGAATTGGTTCTAGATCTAGTTTTTATAATCCTATTTCATTAATTAATTCTTCTGCTTCTGAGTCTGATGAGTCTATTTTAATTTTTTCTTCCGTATCTACACTTACTATGGAATATATACTTTCTGTGTCTGACATATATTCATCTACATTTATTAAGGTTTCTTGAAAGTCTTCAATTAACTGTGAATTTCGTGTCTTATTATTTATTCTATTTGGACATGTATTTGCTAAGTGTTCTACACTTCCACAAGTAAAGCATTCCAGTTTATTTTTGTAATTTCTATTTGTTCTGTATTTTCTTATATGTCTATTTCTGTCTAAATAGGGTTTTCTAGCTGATGATTTTCTAAGATAATATTTCTTTCTATTGTATTGAGGATAGTTTCTATTATATTGGGTTCTATACTTTTTATACTTTTTCTTTTTATAATTGTCTTTATCGTAACTCTGAGTAGTGTATACCACGCTTTTACAAAAATTCATTTCATTTTGTTTTAATTGTTTTTGTATTTGCATATGCGTGCATTTTTCTTGTAGTATATCCATTATATGTTGTATTCTATGTCCTATTGACCATTTTAAATTAGAATTTTGTACTACTCCGTGTCTTTTATTCCATCTGTCTTCTATTTCTCTTCCTAGAGCTCCTGGTAGTTTATTAAATAATTTCTTTCCTGGTTCTTGATCAAACGCGTTTCCACTAATTGTGCAATAATAAAAATAATCATTTAAAAAAAATTAATATGAAACCAGCTACTTATACTTAACTATTCCAATTTAATTAATGCATTTCTTTGTAGTATTACTAATCCACTATTTGGATCTTCTCCTGTAATTAAAATATGTATTTTATTAGTAAAATTGTATGGATTTGCTCCCATAGATACTAAGTATTGAAATTCCATCGGAAAATCTTCTTTATATGCTTCCCATAGAGCTTTAGCCGATTCTCCTAAAAATGTCTTTAAGTAATTATACATAGTTTCAGCATCTGTATCATTATACGTTTTTATATAGTCTGCTACTAATATTCCTTTCCAAAGGTCTATTACTGAATTCCATCTTTGTGGATCATGAGTTGTTATATTTAATATCTTTCTTTTATTACATCCTTCTTGGAAAATAATAGGTTCTTCTATAGGCATTCTTTTTCCTAATGGTTTTATATTGTCTATAGGTTCTCCTGCTGTTCTAAAAACTCTTCTTCTAGGTACATTTCCTGTGCTCGTGTCTACTGTGTATTGTTCTCCTGTTGTTCTTTGAAATGGACTAGAACTAGATGCACTAGATTCCATTAATTCTTTTTGGCTTATTATTGAGTCTAATTCTATTTCTTCATCACTATTTTGTATATCTTCTAATATTTTATCGAAAGCATCTGATTTCTTTTGGTATATATGTTCTACTCTATATCCCCAATTATCAGTTCTAGCTTCACATAATTTTAAGTGACTTATAGTTTCTTCTATTGTTAGATCTCCTAACCTACATCCTTTACATCTAAAACTTATATTTATAAAGTCTTTTTGCTTCTTCTATAGCTATGTCTACTTCAAATTCTTCTTGTATTAATTCTATGTTCATAAGGGTTGACTCAGTAGTTTCATTTTCATCTAGAGTACTTTCTTCTTCTATGTCTCTTTGTGGTGTATAATTATAATTGGTAAATTGTATAGATGTCTCTCCTTTAGAATTAGTGTACATTAGGTGTGACTCTGGCTGTAGAATCTTCTTTCTACTAAAGTCTTCTAATTTCCATTCTAACCCTGCATATTCTTCAGGATTTATTTTTATAGGTTTAATTAAATTTATTCCTCTATTTCCCATTAATTCTACGACATCTTCTACTTTAATTTAAACTTGGTATTACTATTATTAGTCATTTTTCCTAAAAATCCCATGCACATTAATAAAGTATTACCATTACACATTTCTTCGTATCCTTTAGTCTGTATTCCTATTTTTATATGTCTTCCAAATTCTACTAGATTCATTATAAAATCTGGACTAATATAAAAAATTCCTCCATTATTTGTGATATCTTCTTTTGTTATTCTGATTATTGACTTCTTCATGTCTGACCATCTATCATCGTAAATTACTATTAGGACTTTAGTTCCTAAATTTTTTCTAGTTAATCCTATTACTATTAATCCCATATGCATTAACATCCTTCCAGTATTTTTTATTTGTCTTAAGGCTTCTGGATTTATTAGATTTATAGTAGTAACTTTAGTTCCTATGGCTGACAACTGCTCTTCTCTATAATGTTTATATAATTGTGCTGTTCTTGAGAACTGTCCTATATTGTATAAAGTCTTTGGAATTAGTAGTTTTAATTGATTTTGTTGGAAAAACTGTATGTCTCGGTCTACATCTATTACCTCACTTAGTTGTTGGTTATTTTCTTCTGGCGTTCTTCTACTTAAAATTCTTGATAAGAAATTATTACCTATTCTATTGTCTGAAAAACTTACTCTTGGTCTTTCTTGTCTTTCTCCTTCGTTTCTTGATCTAGTTGAAAGAAGGTCCATTTTTGCGCTTTTCTAGTTATTTTGACTTTTTCTTTTTGAGGTGTTATTTCTACATTTTTTAATTGGTCTATTAATTCTTCAACTTCTTTATTTTTAGAGATCTCTTTATTTTTCTCTTTTTGTTCACTTAACAACCGTAAGCGTTCACTTATTAATTCTAACCTTGGCACTATTATTTCTATTTTCTTTATTATTTCTAATATTAATGAAATTATCGTAATATTTTGTTGTAGTGTTATTTGATCCGATTTAGCGTTATGTATATAATCTTTATAGTCTGCTGGTAAGGGTATAGACTTTTCTATTAATTTGGAGGCTTCTTCTTGAGCTAAGGTTAGTCTACTCATGAAAGTGTGATTTCTTTTAGTTCCTCTATTGTCTTTTTTAATTCTTTAATGTCACTAGTTAAAACTTCTACCTGTTGCGTTATTTTAGAGACTATTTGGGTTGTCTTTAGTTCTATTTCTTTTGATTTTTCTGTAATAACTTTAACTAACTTTTCTATTTCCGACTTTGTAGGTACTTTTTCTAGATTAAATTTGTTAGTTAGAGTCTGGACTTTCTTTTCTAATTCTAATTCTTGTGTTTTTTAGGAAACAAGATTTTGTTCTAATTTTTTTAAAGTTTTCTTTTGCTTAGTCTGAGATGCTTCTACTACTTCTAATATTCTAATAATGTCTTTATTATCTTCTTGTATTTTTTCACTAAAGTTTATGACTAAATCTACTAGTGTATTTAACTGTTTGTCTTTACTATGTAATATATGGTCTCCGTTACTAAAATTACACTTTATAATACTATGATCTTTTAATGCTCTATATTTATTTTCTGGGTATATTCTTAAGTCTAAGTATTCTAGATTTTTTAATGTATCTATTTTTTCTGGCGTTATTTATTACCCTAAAGGAATCTTTATTTTACAGACTTTCTTTTGGTGTTCTATATTACTTGTAAGTCTTTCTATATCTTCTCTTATGCCTTGTAATTCCCACGTTATAGCTGAGATTGTGTCTTCGTTGATTAAGCTTTGTAACAGTCTATTTTCTATTATAGATGATACAGTTTCTGAATTTATTACTTCTAAATATGCGCTTAAAGCTTTTTCTACTTGTCTATATTCTCGTCTTCTCTATATATCTCTATATAAATACCAATGGTTTATAGCTATTTGTCTAACAAAGGGTAGTTTTCTCATACAATTAATATGGTCTAAATCGCTTTTGGTTTTTGAGGTCTTTCCAGATTTGATATATCTTAACAGCTTATATTCTAATCCTGATATTATATCTATTAATTCTTGTAGTCTTAACTGGTTTTTGTTGGTACTACTTAATCTAATATATTCTGGGTATAGGTTATCTAATTCTTGTTTGACTTCTAAATAATGATCTTGCATCTATTAGCCTAAAGGAATAAACTTTACTTTTTGTTCTAGATGTCTAATATAATCTTCAATTTTAAATATCTCGTCGTTGGTAAAATGAATTTCCCAAAGGAGATTATTTCTAAAACTTAATACTGTTGTATTATTATTCAGTTCGTCTCTATAAGTTGTGTCTAAATAGTTAATGTGTTCGGTAAGGAACTTTCTTGAGCTTTTAAGGTTTACTAGTTTTTTCGAGTAATGTAGATCATGGGGTAGTGAAAACTTATATGTTTAGCAAAGCGGTGTTGTGTCATGAACTCTTGTCTAGTAGGTACAGGTGCTTGCTTTCTTCTTCTAGCAGAGAAAGGTCTTCTCATATAGTCTTAGATGAGTCTTAGGTTCCAAAACTCATTCCCGAATCGTCGTCGTTTGGGTCCTGTGAATCTTGGAATGCGTTGTTTTCCTTTTATATGTTCGACTGTTAAATTATAAATTGAAATAGTATCCATAAAGTTTAACAATCTTCGTTTATTGCTACTTTTATCATTAATCTTTTGATAGAATTTGACTATAGTTTCACAGTCTGTTCTTACTAATATTTCTGGTTTATTTAGTATATATAGTCTAAAACTATTTAAGCTATATATTACAGCTAAAATTTCAGTGTCTATACTACTCATATTTCCTTTATCTCGGTACTTACCACTTTGATAAGCACATATCTTTTCTTCACTTTTATTGCTATATTTGAGAGTAGAACGGTGCGTAATAATAATAACATCTCAGGGTCTAGTCTGAGTAATATAAGAGCATCTAAAAAGGAAATAATACAAGTCTGGAATAATAATACATAAAGTGTCTATGTCTCTGAATAGAAATAGGACATAATGGTAGAGAAGTCTTCATGGCAGCGGACGGCCATGCTCACCCTGGAAACACGAAGTTAATGCTGAAGCGACTATCAGACAAGTATATCGGACGCAGATCCAACCTGATACTCTGCATTCATAAAGAAATGCAGCAAGTGCAGTTCAGTACAAAACAACAGTACTGGTAGGCATCGTCGGCCGACTAAGCATAGCAAACACAATTCAGATAATAAAGCTAGATAGACAGATAAACCAACAAGTATAAATCAAACATAATCGAAGCCAAATGTGCGTCATCGCCTAAGTAGAGCATCTAATCCCAAATGTGCCAAGTCTCAATATATCAAGTTCGAATCCAACATCACGAATACAACACCAAAACACCATAAAGTAAGCCATGGTGCAATGCAATACAATAATGTATGGATGCAATGCAATGCAAATGTTGTGTACACATGTACTCCGGGCGGATATCGGCCTCTCATGTCACTCAAGTAAAAACCAAGCCCAGCTCATCACACTGTTTCATCAAGTATCATCAGTATCTCAACAATATATATCATGAAGAATGAGAGTGCGTGAAATGCATGTTTCTACGACAAAAATCATGCACAATATCACACGTAACAACAATAGGTTAGCCAACAAAATATCTGAATCACAAGTACCAACAGTGGGTACGCCAACAATATATCCGAATCAGAAATACCAACAGTGGGTGTGCTAACAGTATCATAATCAAGATAGAACAACAGATGCCAATATCTACCAACAACACGTGGCATCAAGCCAACACAATAGACCAATCAATCACAACACAACGGGATGGCTAGTCCTAAACACACAACAGGGCCCAACCTGAGACAATATCCATCCCAGCTTCATACCCGAAGGTTCACATGCTTTCTTCGATGATATAATCTAAATATATGCTTCACTATGCGAAGTCTCACAAGGGTAAGCCATAACCTACCTGGATGGCCGAACAGCAACACCAATAAATCACTCTACCTCCTTCCCCTTCCACCGAGCCTCAATATCGAAAAATTCTAGGCATAATCATATTCTATATTAGAAATCATGAAGAATGATGCTAATATTTCCATCATTCAATTTAGGTCAAATCTAACCCTAGAATTTGGGAAAACGGGCCCACAAGGTCAAAACAGGAAATTCGGAAGCAAAATATCAAATTAAGCACTAGGTGATCAGAACCCAACCACTAATTGCTAAATTAACTCATAGATTTACCCAATTTCGAATTTGAAGCAAAACCCCCAATTTGGATATAAACCCTAACTCTTTGATTCTAAAATTCAACGCTAAAAATGGATGATATATGATTAATAAACTTAGATTCATCAAAAACTAGCATAAACCCCATCAATTTCACCACGTATAAGCCTAGAGAAGAAGTTCATCGAAACCCACCTTCATCTTTCATTACTAAAGGATTATTAAAGGAAAGGGGGAATCTATGATGATAAGGATTAATGGAATAGAAGAGGGATAGCAAGATTTACCCCCAAGAGTCTCCTCCAAATATCTGTAAGAACAGTTCCCCAAAGCTCTAATTTCGAAATGGAATTAACTGAGGGCCTAAAGCCTTTTAACACTTCATTAATTATACACACTGCCTGTCACCCGCTTTGGCGACACTGGGACTGCCCTAGGGGAGCCGCTTCAGCGGTCCCTCAACCGCTTCAGCGGTCAAGCCTAAAATGCTTGGACCACTCCAGCGGAGGGGTCACCGCTTCAACGGAACCGCTGTCGCGGTGCCGATGTCGACACCAGAAAACTCGCCCAAGTTTCACAATTCAATCCGATTTTTTGACTAATTCCCGAGGTCATCGGCTCACATACAATACACATAGACACACATAAAAACACACTACGAACGCTCTCGTGGCGTCGAAATTCCCAACAGAGGTCTCGTTGACTGAGTCAACCCTCGGTGCCTTAATTCTAATTTTCCTACCCAAGTCCCAAAATGCATCCGAGTGCATTGGAATCGAACCGGAGAGACATTAAAGTTCTAAATGACCATCCGGACCTCTCGGAATTGACGAAATTTCAAAAAAGGTCCGTTTACCCAAATGTCAACTTTGGGTCAACTCTTTTTCACTTTAAGCCTATATTTCACAAAAGTTGCCCGAATTCGGTCTAGACACCTCGAGAAGCATGCCAACAGTACGTCGGGTCAAAAATTAGCTAATCAATGGTCGGGAAAGGGCGAAAAAGCCAAAAAGACTATAATGACCAAACGGGTTGTTACATCAGATACAATTGAACCATTGCTCATCCTTGAGCGAATAAGAGAAAAGAAGTGGGAAAATACAAGAATCAGTAAAATATTGGGGATATCGGCTACACATGTCGGACACGGTCTCCTAAGTAGCCTCCTCAACTGGACGGTGCTTCCACTGCACCTTCACAGATGCAATCTCCTTCGACCTCAACTTTCGAACCTGCCTATCCAAGATCGCGATAGGCTCCTCCTTATAAGTCAAATTCCCATTAAGTAATACAGAGTCCCAACGAACAGTGTAAGTACCTTCAGCATAGTACTTCTTCAGGAACGAAATACGAAAAATCGGATGAACTCCGGCGAAGCCTGGCGGCAATGCCAACTCATAAGCCACATCACCGACACGAGCAACAATCTCAAATGGGCCAATATACCTGTGGCTCAACATGCCCCTCTTACCAAACCTCATAACACCCTTCATGGGTGAAACCTTCAATAGAACCTGGTCACCAATAGCAAACTCTAAATCTCGGACCTTCCGGTCCGCATAAATCTTTTGTTGACTCTGAGCTACCGAAATCTTAGCCTGAATAACTCTCACTCTATCAAGGGACTCTCTCAACAGATATGTACTTCAAGGTCGTGCCTCGAACCCATCGAACCAGCCCACCGGAGATCTACATCTCCTACCATACAAAGCCTCAAAAGGTGCCATACCAATACTCGAATGATAACTATTATTATACGCAAACTCTACCAATGGTAAGTGCTAATCCCAATGACCACCAAAATTAATAACACACGCTCTCAACATGTTCTCGAGCACCTGAATGGTCCACTCGAACTGGCCATTGGTCTGGGGATGAAAAGTTGTACTGAGATCTAATCGGGTACCCAACTCCTCATGAAACGCCCTCCAGAATTGGGAAGTGAAGATAGTACCCCGATCAGATACAACAGAAATAGGAACCCCATGCAACCTCACAATATCCCGGATGTACATCTTGGCTAACTTCTCCGCAGTATAGGAAACTTGAATTGGAACAAAGTGAGCGGACTTAGTCAATCGATCAACTATCACCCAAATAGAGTCAAACTTGCCCAGGGTCTTTGGAAGACCCACGACAAAATCCATGGTAATCCTCTCCCACTTTCACTCGGGAATGGGCATCCTCTGAAGCACACCACCGGATCGCTGGTGCTCATACTTGACCAGCTGACAATTACCACACTTAGCCACAAAATCAGCTATATCTCTCTTCATTCGACGCCACCAATAGCTCTGTCTCAAATCACGGTACATCTTAGTCGCCCCGGATGAATGGAATAGCGAGAGCTATGAGCCTCAAACTAGATCAGTTGAATCAAATCACCAACACGAGGAATGCATACGTGCCTCTTAATCCTCAAAAATGCCCTCAGAATCAAACACGACCTCCTTGACCTCACCTCTCAAAGCTCTATCTCGAATCTTGCTCAACTGAGCATCCTCAAACTGATGAGTCTTGATCCGATCCAATAAAGACGACCTCGCCTTTATACAAGCCAAAAATCCTGCCTGGGGCTAAAATATCAAGGCGAACGAAACTGTTGGCCAGATTCTGAACCTCCATGGCCAACGGATGCTCAGAAACAATCAATCAAGCTAAACTCCCCATACTCACTACCTTGCGACTCAAGGCATCAGCCACCACATTGGCTTTCCCGGGATGGTACAAAATAGAGATGTCATAGTCCTTCAGGAGCTCCATCCATTGGTGTTTCTGGGAATTAAGATCTCTCTGGGTAAACACATGCTGAAGACTACGGTGATCGGTGAATATCTCAATGGACACCGTACAAATAATCCTCCAAATCTTCAAAGCAAAGACCACGACCAACAACTCCAAATCATAGGTAGGGTAATTCTTCTCATGAATCTTCAACTGACGGGAAGCATAAGCTATCACCCTACCCTCTTGCATCAACACAACACCTAAGCCCACACGGAAGGCATCACCATAGATCGCAAAATTCTTACCCTCCACGGGTAATGCTAAGATCGGGGCTGTCGTCAAAAGAAGCTTGAGCTTTTGAAAGCTCTCCTCACAATCATCTGACCACTGGAAAGGAACCTCCTTCTGAGTCAATCTGGTCAAAGACCAAAGCAATAGCAGCAAAACCCTTTACGAAGCGATGGTAATAGCTGGCCAAACCCACAAAACTACGAATCTCAGTAACAGTAGTGGGCCTCGCCCAAACCCTTACAGCCTCAATCTTCTGTGGGTCAACCATAATCCCATCCTTAGACACAACATGGCCCAAGAATGCTACAGACTCCAACCAGAACTCACACTTAGAAAACTTGGCAAACAGACTATGTTTCTTCAACAACCCAAGAACAGAACGAAGATGGCACTCATGCTCCTCTCTACTCTTGGAATAGACCAAGATATCATCAATGAACACAATCATAAAGGAATCAAGAAATGGCCTAAAGATGCCATTCATCAAAGTTATAAATGCAGTCGGGGCATTAGTAAGCCCAAAAGACATCACTAGAAACTCATAATGGCTATATCTCGTCTGAAAGGCTGTCTTCGGAATATTATCCTCCCTGATCTTCAACTGGTGATAGCCGAAACGCAAATCAATCTTCAAAAACACCGAAGCACCCTGAAGCTAGTCAAACAGATCATCAATATGAGGCATAGGACACTTGTTCTGAATAGTGACCTTGTTCAACTGGAGGTAATCAATACACATCCTCATGGTCCCATCTTTCTTCTTCACAAAAAACACAGGAGCACCTCAAGGGGAGATGCTCGGTTTAATGAACCCCTTGCTCAACAAATCCTGTAACTACTCCTTGAGCTCTCTCAACTCAGCGGGTGCCATTTGATATGGAGAAATAGAAATATGGTGAGTGCCCGGATCCAAGTCAATACTAAAATCAATGTTATGATCGGGTGGCATACCCGGCAGATCCTACGGGAATACCTCCGCGAACTCGCTCACGATAGGAACAGACTCAAGGGGTGGAGATGCAACAATAGTATCACTAACATGAGCCAAATTGGCTAAACACCCTTACTTACTAACTTCTTCGCCCGAAGGAAGGAAATTATCTTCTTCGGAGCGGGACTAGGAGTGCCCTTCCACTCAAGCCTAGGAATACCCGGCATGGCTAAAGTAACTATCTTGGCGTAACAGTCCAAGATCTTGTGATAAGGAGAAAGCCAGGACATCCCCAAAATAATATCAAAGTCAACCATATCGAGAATCATCAAATCTACCCAATTTTCATACCCTATAAAAGTAACCACACAAGATCGGTAAACTCGATTAACAATCACAGAATCTCCGACCGGAGTAGACACATGAACAGGTATATCTATGCTATCACAAGGCATATCCTAACCAACAGCATGAAATGCGAATACATACGAATAGGTGGATCCAGGATCAAATAACACAGATACTGCTCTATGACGGATAGAAATGGTACCTGAAATCACAGCATCTGAGGCCTCTGCCTCGGGCCTACTCGGAAATGAGTAACAATGGGCTCCACCACGCCCAATCTGAGATCCCCCTTTCGTAATCTGAGAACCACCTCTAGCTGGATGGGAACCACCTCTAGAACCATGAGAAGCACTGCGGCCTGACTGAGCACTGCCCTTCTGAGAAGTCCCACCTCGACCACAGATGATATAGGAGTCCTCGACGGCTGATAATCTCACCTGGGTCAGGGCCATATCGTAGCAACATGCCCAACCTCACCGCAAGAAAAACAGGTAATAGGAGACGAATGCTGATACACAGAAACTGAAGACCCGGATGAAGCAGCCCTGTCTACTGGTCTGGAGAACGAACTTTCAGTAGCTCTCTACCTAGGTGGCTCACTAGGGGAAGCCTGCAGCGCTAAATGCACAGGACGATCGGAATATGGCTGACGCGGCCTCGAAAACTGACCGGCGTCCCTCGAACTAGAACCACCATAACTACCAGTCTGACGTGGCCTCTTGTCACCACCACCAAAATCACGGGCCTTAGCGCCCCCAACCATAGAAACATGCTCGATAATGGATTGGAAGGAAGCCCCCATAGACTCCATCTGAAGACAAGGAATTTGTAGAGAGCCCACTAGTCCCCCAACAGAACGCCTGATCCTATCAGCCTCAATAGGGATCAACGGAGTGGAATAACGGGTCAGATATTGGAAACGGGTCACATAGGACTCTAAAGACATGCCTCTCTGCTCAGGGTGTAGAAACTCCTCCCTACGCGCCTCTCTCAAGGACCGGGGCACATACTTCTCAAGGAAGGCCCGGTAGAACTGAGTCCAAGTCAAGGGAGGGGAACCCTGAGGTCTGCACGCCATGAAATACCTCTACCACGTATTTGCGTCACCGCAAAACTGGTAAGACACATAATCCACCCTGTGGGTCTCCACTATCCCCATACGGTGCAGAAACTCATGCATATCAAGAATAAACTCATAAGCATCCTCAGACGAAGTACCAGAGAACCTCGGCGACTTTAATTTTTTGAATTTCCCAACAAGGTTCTGATCGGACAGTGTCATAACAGCGCCCTCCATGGGCCTCAAATCATCACCAGGAGTGGGTATCGCATCAATGCGATGAGCCATAGCTGCAGCGGGATGTGATGCCTGCGTAGGTCCCTACTCAGGGGTCTGCGTCCCAAACCTAGTCTGTGAACCCCCACCGGGAGTAGTAACACCGGCTGCCGCCTGCTGGGCATCAAGATGAAGAAATACTCTGGCCATAGTATCATCCATGGCCTAATTAGAAGTAACCTCCGGCTATGTCTGTGCTAGAGCCATATCTTCGGGCTCAAGAGACGGAGATCTCTCTCGGCCCTGCCTTACTGCAGGAGCCCTGCCCCTAGCCGGGGCAGCCCCACGGCCTCTCGCTCTACCGCGCCCTCTGGATGTCGCTGGCCCTCAGGTGCCAGCTGTAGCTACGGGCTCTAGCACCTGACCTCGGGCCATAGTAGCTCGAGTCCTCACCATCTGTGAGAGAAGAGATAAGAGTCAGATACCAATTTGAACTTTCTCGATACCAATTAGAATAAAGTATCATGAAAGAAAGAAAGTGAGATTTTCTAAATGTCCTATAGCCTCTTGCAGATAAGTACGGAGCTCATCGTACCGATCCACGAGACTCTACTAGACACGCTCCTATATTATAGACCGGGTAACCTAAGGCTCTGATACCAACTTGTCACGACCCACTTTGGCATAAGTCATGCGAGCACTTATCTATTTCACCTCGGTAAACGAACCCTTAACCCAATAATAAATAAAGATATAATAATTAAATCGAGCAACGGAATAGAGATAAATACGTAAGTCTTACGATATATATATATATACACATATATGTGTATATATACACATATATGTGTATCTATATAGACACACATATATGTGTATCTATCTATATAGATACATATATATATATATTCCAGACTTGTATTATATCCCCTTTAGATGCTCTTGAATTACTCAGACTAGACCCTGTGTGTGTGTGTGTGTGTGTGTGTGTGTGTGTGTGTGTGTGTGTGTGTGTGTGTGTGTGTGTGTGTATTATTATTACGCACACACACACACACACACACACACACACACACAGGGTCTAGTCTGAGTAATTCAAGAGCATCTAAAGGGGAAATAATACAAGTCTGGAATAATTATACATAAAGTGTCTATGTCTCTGAATAGAAATAGGAAATAATGGTAGAGAAGTCTTCAAGGCTGCAGACGACCATGCTCACCCTGGAAACTCGAAGATAATGTTGAAGCGACTATCAGCCACGTGTACCGGACGCAGATCCAACCTGATACTCTGCATTCATAAAGAAATGCAGCAAGTGCAGGTCAGTACAAAACAACAGAACTGATAGGCATCATCGGCCGACTAAGCATAGCTAACACAATTCAGATAATAAAGCCATATAGACAGATAAACCAACAAGTATAAATCAAACATAATCGAAGCCAAATATGCGTCATTGCCTACGTAGAGCTTCTAATCCCAAATGTGCCAAGTCTCGATATATAAAGTCTGAATTCAATATCATGAATACAACACCAAAACATCACAAAGTAAGTCATGGTGCAATGCAATGCAATAATGTATGGATGCAATGCAATGCTATGCAAATGTTGTGTACACATGTACTCCGGATGGATATATCGACATCTCGGTAGCACAACCCCATATGACTCGTGAAGTCTAAGTGCCACCCGTCCCGGATCTTTGTCCAATAGACAAACGGGACCCCGAATCTTTGGCCACGGGGGGTTCTCACCGGCACCACACTGGGGGACCTGCAGAGTCCATGCACTCACTCAATCAACGATTTCGGAACTAACATCGGATATCGGCCTCTTACGTACCTCAAGTAAAAATTGAGCCCAGCTCATCACAGTGTTTCATCAAGTACCATCAGTATCTCAACAATATATATCATGAAGAATGAGAGTGCGTGAAATGCAAGTTTCTACGACAATAATCCTGCTCAATATCACAAGTATATCACAAGTACCAATAGTGGCTACGCCAACAATATATCCGAATCACAAGTACCAATAGTGGGTAGGCCAACAATATATCCGAATCACAAATACCAACAGTGGGTATGCCAACAATATCATAATCAATATGGAACAACAGATGCTAATATCTACCAACAACACGTGGCATCAAGCCAACACAATAGAACTGTCACGACCCAAACCGATGAGTCGTGACGAGCGTCTGACCTCTAGCGACCAAACACCCCTATACTCATGTCTGAATCATACTAAACATAAGGGGCCCATAATGGCATAAACTGATCTCATAAAAGGGAAACATCAAAACTCTGTACAATCTGCATATATACACAGCATGCGGAAGAACAGTGCAAGCCAGCTAGGCTGCTACATATACTGTACATAAAAGAATAGAAACTGACAAGGCTACATCATCTGACTACTACATACAATTGTCTACAGACCGCTATTGGAATGAAAGCTGTAGAAAGGACGGGACAGGGCTCCGTCATACCCATATGCATACACATCTCAAAAGAGGCATACCAAAACTGACTGTAGCTTCGGATCAAATGGAGCGCACTGACCACTGCTAGATCTAGAGGTCCTACTGAGCTGGACCACCTATCTGTCTACCTGTACCTGCAGGCATGAACGCAGCCTCCCGAGCAACGGGGAGCCAGTACGAATAATGTACTGAGTATGTAAGGCATAAGAACAACATATACATATATATATATAAGATCTAAACTCATAAGCTAAAAGGACTATCTGCATGTACTTGTATGAACTAGTATCTGCATGTATCTGCATAAATCTGTGTAATTGACAATGCCACTGTGGGCGCATAATATGCATGCTCATGCCTATCAATGAAGGTCATACATCTATATATGCATGCGCGTATATAACGCCTGATATATATGCGTATATAACGCCTGTCTATTTTCTCATATCATATCGGCCTTTCTGCGGCTATCATCATATACATTGTTGCGGTACTTGCAGCCTAATTCTCATATCATCATCATAATGGTAATGTGTATATAACGCCTCTATCTCTTCTCATACTTTACATATATCTAATATTCGCATATATAACGTCTTCTGGTCACGGGTCAATATACATAAATATATAATGAAATAATGCATGGAATTGGCTACATAAGACTGGACCCATGAACAGAAGAATCACTCATAAATGTGTACATGAACATCAAAGACTGAAGTACTCCTAAGGCTTCTAGGAATAGAGTAATATGGAAGCTCGCTTACTCACTTGTTGGATCATACCATAGGATCATGCCAAAGGAAAGAAAGGATAGCCTTAACATACCTTGAAGTATACTCAATCGTCCAACTTCTACCTCTCGAACTTGCAAGTATACAATTAAGATAACATAGGCCTCAATTAGACTATTTACCTCGCTTACTAATAATTTTAAAAACGAATAGAGCTTGACAATTTATAGGCAACATTTTCCTTATAAGCTTAACAGCTCTTCAACTTCTCATTCGATCCAACATCAACCACAATACCCACAACACAATGACAACACACACACACACACACACACACACACACACACATATATATATATATATATATATATATATATATATATATATAAATATACTTAAATCCATCCCTACTCATCTCTTAAAATAGCCTCAAATCATTATCTTACCCTTCATCAACTTACCACTTCCATAAGTATCCCCTCTTCACTTAAAACCGCTAAGACTCTCGATAATTAACTCAAATACAAGGGTAGAAATCATTTAAATACCTTGAGGGGTCTAAGATTCCAAGAATCACTTCAACTCCAACTTCCCTAGCTTCACAACCTTAAAGAAACCCTAGGATCAACCTTCTTCCTTACAAGCACGGGTTCATGGGCTCGGATTTTTATCAAATCTCCACTAATAATGATGAAAAATATTGGGAGAGAATATATTAGGGTTTTTCAGATTTGGAATGGAGGAAAATAGGAAATGGGGTCGTGAACCATCTATTTATACTCGGAATTAAAAAGGCTACAGCGGTCCAGTTCGACGAGCGAGTCAACGACCCGTCGACGTGTCGACGGTCCGTCGACTTGCTCCGTCAACCTGTGCCTGCAGATGCAAGGCTGCGGAACCCTATCGACGCCGCATATCGATGGTCCATTGACCATGTCGACAACCCGTAGATGATGATTGGTGTCTTCAGGTTTTTCTGATTCAGTCCAGATCACGTCGATTCGATTCGTTCAACTTCTAACTCTGTAAATTGCCAGGAATATCTGCGGGTACCCTTGTACACGGGGTAAGGCACTTTCTATCTACAAAACTCAGACACGAATCTCAATTCCAAGGGCATACCCGGCTAGAAAACCATAGGTTCTACTACCACGAAAACGAGAGGTGTAACAAGAACAATCAATCACAACAGAATGGGATGGCTAGTCCCACACACACAACATGGCCCAACCTAAGACAATATCCATCCCAACTTCATACCCGAAGGTTCACATGATTTCTCCGACGATATAATCTAAATATATGCTTCGCTATACGAAGTCTTACAAAGGTAAGCCATAACCTACCTGGATGGCCGAACAACGACACCAACAAATCACTATATCGCCTTCCCCTTCCACCGAGCCTCAATATCAAAAAAGTCTAGGCATAATCGAATTCTATATTAGAAATCATGAAGAACGATACTAATATTTCCATCATTCAATTTAGGTCAAATCTAACCCTAAAATTTGGAAAAACGGGCCCCCAAGGTCAAAATGGGATCTCTTCTCTCTCCTAATATTTCATGCAAACCCTAGCCCACCATTAACCTAAAATGGTCGGCGCGGCCACTGGGCAGCCATCGGCGGCTGGTCAGACCATCCAACTCACTTCTACCACTCAATATCCACCCTACCTCAATTTTCTACACCCGCATTCCCCTAAAACTCCTCAACTCTTCCCATGCAAACTGTTAACTATGCTCAAACCCTAGCATGCAACAATGGTGACATTCAGGCGCAAAAATGTGATCCAATTCCCATCAAGAAGATTACTTAAGTTAATGGAACCCCCACGGTTAAGTGGACAGCAGCAGAAGTTAAACGAATGGAGATTATGGAGAATCTACAATATGCCGTCGTTGGTAAATTTGCTCATAGGTGGCCAGATCTGGAAGAATTACGTACCATTCTTCCACAACAATATGGAGTAAAGGTAAATTTACTATTGGTCTCTTTTGGCATCGACATGTTCTTATCAGGCTGAATTTCATAGAAGAATTTGTTACATTAACTTCTAAGGGTGCTCATTATATAAAATCGAAGGATGGTATTACATATCAAATGAGGCCTTTGATATATGATTCCAACTTTAAGATTGATAAGGAAACCACGAAGGCTATGGCGTGGATCTCTTTTCCAAATCTACTGCCTACTTTCTTTGTTAAAGAAGCATTTTTCACTTTGGCCTCGGCTGTTGGTAAACCTTTACAACTTGATATAGCCACGATTAATAAAACAAGGCCAAGTTGTGCTAGAGTAAAAGTGCAAGTTGATTTGCTAGCAGATCTTCCAATTTCTGTAACCATGGAATTGGAAGACGAGGTCAGAAAAGAAGTTAGATTGGAGAAAGTTAAAATCCAATATGATGTTTTGCCAAAATATTGTACGGAATGTATGTTGTAAGGCCACTCAACTGATGAATGTCGTGTGTTACACCCTGAGTTGAAGGTTCACATGGAAGAAGGTAAACATGATGCTATGTCACAAGAAGGGCAGAAACCTGTAAGATATCCATCGAGGTTTCATGGTAAATATTTCCAACAAAAGTCTTTGCCAAAAACTGGAAGTATTGGGAATATAGCACCAGCAGTGTTGAATGAAGGTGAAACTAGTGTTCCTTTGAAGCAGCAGCATAATAGTAATGTTGTACATGGTGTGAAGGCTAAGGTGGTATTAGATCACAACAAGGTTTCAACTCAAAACAAATTTGATGCTCTTAGTGAAATTGGTGAAAATGGACATGATGAAGGTGAACAGCAGGAAGAAGTGGAGAGTACTGACCAATTAGGTGCTGCTAATAAAAAAGCTGAGATAGGTGGAGAAATTGTTCAGCAGTGTGAGGAGATCCAAATTGTTACCACTCAGGTTATGAATGAAAAAGAAATTATTTGTCAAAACAAAAGTGTGGTTCAAGATGGTAAGATCATATTTGGTGAGGATGCTATGAAACAACTAGCTGTTATATCCGTTATGCGGACTAGTAACAAAGAGGAGAATAAGCAAGAGGTCAAGGCTGATTTGATAAAGGACACAGAACAAGTGCATGTTGAAGTGGAGCAGGCTGAATGCAGAGAGGTCAACTTGAAGGATGATTCTTTTGATTCTATGGAAGATAGCTCTGATCATGAAAGGGTTGATATGATGAAAGGTGGTGACATTTTAGGCACTACCATAAAAGAAGCTGAAAATGATGCTCTTCTTATTCTCAAACAGCCTCCTGATACTTCTGAAAATTGTGCCTTAGAGAATGAAAATGCAGTGGTGATTTATGAAAATATTACTCCTTTGAGTGTCTCAGTTCCAAAGAATGTTTCTCCTAACAAGGTGTTGCATGATTTGGTGTCTCATAACATAAATATGGTTGGTGAGAATATAGATTCAGGCCAGAAAGTGAATAACAACGTAGAGGGTGGATTAGCTTGTTCTGTGATAAAGGAGAATATATCCAATAATAGTAAGTCTACTGCAAAATCTTCTACAAAGGGTGCAAAGAAAGGTAGCAAACAGGCCAACATGGAAAATCAACCTGCCATTAGGGTGATGCCAAACAGAGCTACTGCTAAATCTAGTTTTAAATGATGATTAAATCATTCATCTGGAATATAAGATCAGTGAAAACTCAGCAAGCCTTTCATAGGCTACAAATGTTACATAGGCATCATAAATTCTTCTTAATAGCATTGTTGGAGCCTTTTCAGCAATCTAGACACATTGAGCAATATAAGAGAAAGCTTCATATGCAGTCTGCAGTTGCTAATTGCAATGGGAAAAAGCTGGATTTTTGTTGCAGATAACATTGAGGTGGAAGTAGTACTTGACACCAGTCAACAAGTGACTTTGAAACTATTCTTTCATGAGTTTAATCAGGCTATTGTTACTTCTATCGTATATGCTAAGAGTGATGCTTCAGATAGATTGGAATTGTGGGACAGTATTTACAACCTTGCCAATACAGTCACTATTTCTTGGATGGTTGGAGGGGATTTCAATGTTGTGTTAAATCAAGAAGAAAAGATTGGTGGCTTGCCTATTGACATGAATAATGTAGAAGACTTTGCCTTTTGTATTAACTCTTGTGAATTAGAGGAGGTAAGTTTCAGGGGTAATCCTTTTACTTGGTGGAATGGAAGAGCTGATAATGAATGCATTTTTGAAAGACTAGACAGAATGCTAATCAACACTCAGTTTTTGAACTGGTCTGGTCATATTGAAGTTGAGCATTTGGCTAGGACAGGGTCTGATCATGCACCTCTTCTGTGTTCTTATGGGGAAGTAGCCACTAATATCCCTAGACCTTTCATGTTTCTTAATTTCTGGACAGATCATGAATCTTTCCTTGATACTGTCAAGCAGAATTGGATCTCCTATGAGCATCTTGACCCTTTTATTAATTTCAAAATCAATCTTAAAAGGTTAAAAGGTGTTTTTTCAAGATGGAGTAGGGAAGTTTATGGTGACATATTCAAGCAGTTGGTTATCAGAGAGGAGATTGTCAGAATGAAGGAAGAACTGTTTGAAGAAGTTCCTTCACCCTCTAACAGATGTGTTCTCTAGTGTGCTCAAGCTAAATATAAAAGATATTTAAATTTGGAGAAGGAATATTGAAGGCAAAAAGCAGGTGTAGAGTGGTTTGCTGAAGGTGAGGGGAATACCAGATTCTTTCATAATCTAGTCAAGGGTAGAAGGAAGAAGTTGATGATTAACAGGATTCAAGGAAGTGATGGTGCATGGTTAGAGGATGAATCTCAAATAGCTGCTGAGGCTGTTAAGTTTTATCAGACTCAATTTTCACAGAAGGAGGAGAACTCACAAAGCTTTTTGTTTGAACATGTCCCTAATCTGATTGATCAACAGACTAACATTGAGTTGTGTAAGATGCCAAGTTTAGAGGAAATCAAGCAAGAAGTGTTCAACCTCAATGGTACAAGTGCTAGTGGCCCTGATGGTTTCTCTGGGAAGTTCTACCAATCATGTTGGGATATCATAGAGGCTGATGTGTATAGATTGGTATTGGAATTCTTTAAGGGACAAACTCTTCCCAAATACATTACTCATACAGACTTGGTACTACTCCCTAAAAAGGACATTGTGCAAACTTACTCAGATCTCGGACCTCTAAGTCTGAGTAACTTTATAAACAAGATCATTTCTAGAGTAGTGCATGACAGGATAGAGAATGTAGTGCCATCATTGATCTCTAGCAATCAGGTTGGTTTTGTCAAGGGAAGGAGCATCACTGAAAATGTGTTATTACCACAAGAAATTGTGACAGACATCAGGAAGAGGGGTAAACCCGCAAATGTTGTCATAAAGTTGGCTATGGCAAAAGCCTATGATAGAGTGTCCTGGAATTTTCTCACTAAAGTGTTGCATAAGATGGGCTTTGTTGAGCAGTTCATTGATCAAATTTGGAGGTTGCTGGCAAATAACTGGTATTCTATATTGTTCAATGGGCAGACAACTGGTTTTTTCCATTCAATTAGAGGAGTTAAGCAGGGTGATCCACTGTCACCTGCTCTTTTTATCATTTCAGCAGAAGTTTTATCTAGATCATTAAATGCTTTGTTTGATGATTCTACATATGTTGGGTATGGGATGCCTAAGTGGAGTCACAATATTAATCATCTTTCATATGCTGATGATACTATAATCTTCACATCAGTAGAAAAGGAATCTCTTCAGAAGGTGATGTTTGTGTTGAAGCAGTATGAAGAGGCATCAGACCAGTTGATCAATAAAGAAAAAAGTGCTTTCTATATGTTTCACAAGGTGGCAAGCAATTTAATTCAGCAGGTGGAACAAGTGACTGGTTTCTCAAGAGATTCATTTCCATTAAAGTATTTAGGCTATCCTATCTTTCTTGCTAGAAGAAAGAAAGTGTTTTATAGTGATCTTATCAAGAAAGTGAAGAATAAGCTGCAGAATCGGAAAGGAAATATCTTATCATATGGTGGGAAGGCTGTGCAAATAAGTAATGTGTTACAAAGTATTCCTGTGTATTTGTTATCTGCAGTTGTTCCTACTAAATACACTATCAATGAACTGCACAAGATATTTGCAAGATTTTTCTGGTCCAACAATGAAGAAGGGAGAAGCAAGCATTGGGTTTCATGGGCTAAGATTTGTCTTCCAAAAGATGAAAGAGGTTTTGATTTTAGATCACTATATGATGTGTCAAAAGCATTATTTGTCAAGCTATGGTGGAAGTTCAGGACTGAAAATACTATGTGGGCAACTTTCATACGGAACAAGTATTGTAAGAAGCATAGGCCAACTCAAGTGCAGTAGAGAGGTGGTTCTCAAATTTGGAAGAGAATGCTTGAAGCAAGGGAATTGGTAGACCAACATATTTGGTGGGAGCTAAGAAATGGAGAATGCAATGTATGGCAAGACAATTGGACTAAATTAGGATGTTTAAAACAGATGATGCCAGTACAGGAAAACATTGATGAGCTTAACAGCTTCATGACAGATGCAGGATGGGATTTTCAGAAATTACAAGTTGTCTTTCCTTTGGACATAGTGAATCACATTAACTCAAATTTAGGTTCTGGAGAAAGGTGTGATGAAAAGGATAACCCTCGTTGGATGTTGACTACAGATGGTAAATTCTCAGTTAAAAGTGCATGGAATACACTCAGACAACATGGTCAATATTCTGTATACTTTAAAAGAATATGGAGTAAAGGTGTTACTTTCAAAATTTCATTTCTGTTATGAAGAGTGTGGAAGTTTAAGTTTCCTATGGATGATGTTCTCAAGAGAATGCATATATCCATATTTTCCAAATGCAAATGTTGTGATAACTCTCAGAATAAAGAAACCATGCAGCACTTGTTTCTAACAAGAGAGTTTGCTATGTCAATTTGGTTATACTACAATGCAGCAGCTGGTGTCACAGGTCCTTTAGTCCAAGTTCATCAAGCAGTAGTGAAATGGTGGAATATGCAGGTGTCTCCTATAATCACAACTGTTTATTAGGCTGTTCCAGCCTTCATTTGTTGGCAGATTTGGAAAAGAAGGAATGCAATCATGTATGGTGGTAGTATGATCAAGGCTAAGGTTATATATGGGATTAATCAAAATCTATATAATCTGGTTAGATCCTTATATCCTTGGTTGAAGAATGTTCCTCAGGATTGGCCCAGCTGGTCCAATACTTGGAAGGTTACAAACTTCATACCAAGATCAGACTTGTACATTGGAAATGTCCTCATGAAGGGTGGTTTAAATGCAACACAGATGGTGCTTCAAGGGGTAATCCAGGACCAAGTTCAGCAGCTTTTATGTGAGAAATGAGTGTGGAGATCTGATATATGCTAGTGCAAGGAAGCTGCAAGAAACAACAAATATTAGTGCAGAGGCAACTGCAATCCAGGATGGTATTTCTTACTGTATTACAAATCATCTGGTTCCTATGGTTATAGAGTCAGATTCATTGACCATGATCAATATTTTAGAAGGGATATGGGAGAGCCCATGGAAGATCAGTGTGGAAATGAGAAAGATCCAACAATGGAGAGATAAGGGCCATGTGCAATTTGCTCATATCTTGAGAGAAGGCAATGCCCAAGCAGATTTTATAGCTAACACGGTTTTTGATTTTGCAAGTTCAATCCAAATACATAGATTTCAAGATTTACCATCTGCTGCTAGGAGGATTCTGAATAGTGATAAGAGTGAAATACCATACATCAGGTTTTCAACACATAAGATCAGAGAGCCAGATTGATTTAAGATGATGATACAACAGGTTGAATAGATCCAACAGTTAAGACAGTATAATCATCTAAGGATATCCTATCTAGTGAGTGGTATTAACAGTTTCACTGTTCAAGCTGCTAGAAGGATTTCATTAGCTGATTGTCACAGGATTCATTCAAGTTTTCAACCTGTTGTCTACATTGCATACATGTTTTCCCAGTCATTCCAAAGGGCAGCAGCTTCTTAACATCATCAACTAAAGAGTGTGCCAATTTGCTACTTGACTTGCTCAAATGGATTAGATACCATAGCACCTGGTGAAAGCTTGAGGTGTCTTATAGTGGCATCAATCCAAAGCAGTAAATGAGGGCAGACTTGTCAGATTGATGGAAGATTGGTTGCAGCTGCATCACACGTAGCTTTTGTTTCTATTTGTTTCTTTTTTCTCTTTTCTTAGTTAAGCTAGTTTGATTCTTTAATTTTGTTCTGTAACACTTTGTGTACATATGTCCCCTTTTTTTAATAAAACATCACCAGCTCTGGCTGTGTGATCCTTTTAGCTTAAAAAAAGGTCAAAATGGGAAATTCAGAAGAAAAATATCAAATTAATCACTAGGTGATCATAACCCAACCACTAATTGCTAAATTAACTCATAGATTTACCCAATCTCGAATTTGAAGCAAAACCCCCAATTTGGATATAAACTCTAACTCTTTGATTATGAAATTCAAAGCTAAAAATGGAAGATATATGATTAATAAACTTAGATTCATCAAAAACTAGCATAAACTCCATCAATTTCACCACTTATAAGCCTAGAGAAAAAGTTCATCAAAACCCACTTTCATCTTTCATCACCAAAGGATTATTAAAGGAAAGGGGGAATCTATGATGATAAGGATTAATGGAATCGAAGAGACATAGCAAGATTTACCTCCAAAAGTCTCCTCCAAATATCTCTAAGAACAGTACCCCAAAGCTCTAATTTCAAAATGGAAATAAATGAGGGTCTTAAGTCTTTTAACACTTTATTAATTATAAGAACTGCCCGTCACCCGCTTTGGCGACACTGGGACCGCCTCAGCGGAGCCGCTTTTGTGGTCCCTTGACCACTTCAGCGGTCAAGCCTAAAATTCTTGGACCGCTCCAACGGCAAGGTCACTGCTCCAGCGATACCGCTGCCGCGGTGCTGGAGCCACAAAAGCGGGCACCATACACCAGAAAACTGACCCAAGTTTCACAATTCAATCCGATTTCTGACTAATTTCCGAGGCCATATGCTTATATACCATACAAATAGACACATAAAAACATGCTACGAAGGCGCTCGTGGCTTCAGAATTCCCAATGAAGGTCTCGTTGACCGAATCAACCCCCGATGCCCTAATTCCAATTTCCCAACCCAAGTCCCAAAATGCCTCCGAGTGCATTGGGAACCGAACCAGAGATACATACAAGTTCTAAATCACCATTCAGACCTCTCGGAATTCATGAAATTTTTAAAAAGGTTCGTTTACCCAAAAGTCAACTTTAGGTCAACTCTTTTTCACTTTAAGCCTATATTTCAAGAAAAGTTGCTGAATCTGGTCTAGACACCTCGGGAAGCGTGCCAACGGTCCCCTCGGGTCAAATATGAGATAATCAATGCTCGAAAAAAGGCAAAAATGCCGAAAAGACTATACAAATGCCTCCAAATACTCAGGGTCTATTTATAACATAATCTAGATTAGAAATCATGAAAAACGGTACCTATAATGCAAGGCTTCTAATTTGGTCAACTTAAGCCTATGGGATTTGGGGAAACGGGCCCACAAGGGCAAAATCAGAAATTCGATAGTGAAACATGCAATTCAAGTCTAAGCGATCGAAACCCATTAATCAATTCCCAAAACAACTCGATATTAAGGTAAAATCATATTTAAAGATAAACCCCCAATTTTGGGTATGAACCTTAGTTCTCAAATTCATCAGTTGGTTACTAATAAAGAAGGATTCATGTTTATAAAGCTATTTCCCAATAATTCCATACTAAATAAAGCTTATTCCACCAACAAATCAAGGTTTAATAATCAAAAGTTCATTCAAGAAAGAAACCCAAGAACCTTTTTTAATCCTTATGTTATAGGAAGATTCTAACATGAATTAGGGAGTTTCTAAGGTGGATTATGAATCATAAATAAAGAATAGGGCTAGCTGAACTTACCCCAATGAAGAATTGCTTTAGAATCTCTTGTTTTTCTCCCAAAGTATCTCTAGAACCGAGAGTAATGAATGAGGAGTGATAGGGTTTGAAAAAAGGATTTAAGTCATTTAAGTTGCCGTCGACCGCTATAGCGGTCAGCAGTCCGCTACGCTGGAACCGCTGCAGCAGCGATAAGTGTTCATAGGTTGCTCGATCAGGCCAAATAACCGATTTGGAGTATGCCTGAGATTTCCATAAGACCTTCTCCCGAGTCAAGTAATTCGTTATCGGAAATTTCTTCGTGTGATCACCAAAGGTGAAGTAACCCTTCAGATGCTCTCTCTGCCCATGCAGAATACCCCCAGCCGATTCCGCCGGGTAAAGCCAGGAGCTGGTTTGGGGAATTTGAAAAAAAAAAAGGCAGCATTGACATTGAATGAGAATGCTTGAGCATATCTAATTGTATTAGTGTCTATAATTGATTTCTTCTGTGTAATACTAATCGATAGGACCTATAGGCCGTACCAAGGCCTGCAGACTGCTGACTTTGGAAGCGGAACACGAACCTCCACGAGGTGGCTTTAAGTGATAGGGGATTTTAACCTAAAGATAACATAGGAGGGAGGGGGTCAACAGAAAGTCAGAATCGAAGGGCTCTTCTTTCTTTGATTTGAAAAGAAAGTGAGAGCCTTAACCCTCTGGTATGTGCGGAAACCCCTCATCTTTTTGCAAAAAGCCGCTCCACGGTGGTAAAGTCTCGTTAGCGCTGTTTTTTTATTGCAGCTAGGGCAAGCGCCGCAAAGGATGCTTATTCGCCTATTTTTCACGACTAAGAACCAAGTCTTCGGCCCGTCGACACTTCCACATATTATGGGTAACGTAGGAGACATCTCTATTTTTCCCCCGGGGGCCCCAACAGTCACTCACAATCTCGCTGAGCCGCTATAGGTGCAGCGCCATTGCCACGGTGATACCGCTGCCGCAGTCCTGGTGCCGCCATGACGGTACACCAATCAGAAAGTTACTCAATTCCACAAGTCTCAACCGGAAATTCGAATATCACCCGCGGCCCCACAGATACAAAACAACCATGCATACACACGTAAAACCGCGCTACGAACTCACTCGTGGCCTCGAATTTCCCAACAGGGGTCTCATTGACCAAGTCAACCCCCGATACCCTAAAACCAACTTTCCAACCCAAGTCTCAAAACGCACTCTAATGCATTGAGAACCAAACCAAACATACACGCTGGTTGCAAATGACCATCCAGAACTCTCGGAATCGACGGATTTTCGAAAAAGATCTGTTTACCTAAAAGTCAACTTTGGATCAAATATTTTTTGCTTTAAGGCTTATTATCACAAAAACCCATCTAAAATTCATCCGAAGACCTCAAAAATTGAACCACCCGTCCCCTCAAGTCTAATATAAGCTAAAGAAGCTCAAAAAAAGGACGACAAGGACAAAAGTACCGTAACGGCCAAACGAGTTGTTACATTAGATACTAATTAAACAACCGCTCGTCCTCGAGCGATAAGGAAATGGAACGGGGGAAAAGTAACTGAATCAGTGAACAAGTGGGGATATCTCTCGCGCATATCAGACTCGGTCTCCCAAGTAGCCTCTTCAACAGGACGACGCTTCTATTGAACCTTCACAGAAGTAATCTTCTTGGACCTCAACTTCCAAACCTGCCTATCCAAGATCGCTATCATCTCCTTCTCGTAGGTTAGATTCTCATTGAGCAATACTGAATCCCAACGAACAATGTAAGAACCATCATAATGGTATTTCTTCCACACAGACACATGAAAGACCGGATGAACACCGGACAGGCCTGGTGGCAAGGCCAACTCATAAGCAACATCTCCAACCCTACGGAGAATCTCGATTGGGCCAAGATACCTCAAACTTGACTTGCCCCTCTTCCTAAATCGCATGACACCCTTCATGGGTGAGATCTTCAGAAGCACCTGCTCGCCCACCCCAAACTCTAAATCTCGAACCTTTTGGTCCGCATACATCTTCTATCGACTCTGAGATATTAGAAGCTTTTCCTGAATAAGCTTCACCCTGTCCACTGACTCTCTTAACAAATTTCTCTCGCACGGGCGAACCTCAAATGCATCACACCACCCAATAGGAGAACAGCACCTCCTACCATACAAGGCCTCGAACGGCGCCATATCAATACTCGGATGGTAGTTGTTGTTGTATGTAAACTCCGCTAGGGGCAAGAACTGGTCCCAATGACCACCAAAATCAATGACGCATGCTCTTAACATATCCTCGAGCACTTGAATAGTCCTTTTGGACTGACCATCGGTCTGGGGATGAAAGACTATACTCAGATCTAACTGAGTACCCAACTCTATCGGAAAAGCCTTCCAGAAATTGGAAGTAAACTGGGGGCCTTGATTTGAAACAACAGAAATAGGGACCCCATGCAATCGCACAATATCACGAACATAAATCCTGGCTAACCTCTCCGCAATATAAGTGACCTGAACTGGAATAAAATGAGCTGACTTGCTCAACGGTCAACAATAACCCACACGGAGTCAAACTTGCCCAGGGTCTTCGGAAGATCCCTCACGAAATCCATGGCAATCCTCTCCCACTTTCACTCGGGAATGGGCATTCTCTGGAGCACCCCCACCAGGTCTCTGGTGCTCATACTTCACTTGCTGAAAATTCCCATACTTTGACACAAAATCTGCAATATCTCTCTTCATCCTCCCCCACCAGTAGTGCTATCTCAAATCACGATACATCTTCGTGGCACCCGGATGAATGGAGTACCTCGAACTATGGGTCCCGATCAAGATCAAATGAATCAAGTTACCAAAACGAGGAACGCACACGCGTCCCTTGATCCTAAGAATCCCCTCAGTATCAAGAATGACCTACTTGACCTCACCCCTCAGAACCTTATTTCAAATCTTACACAACTGGGTATCCTCAAACTGATGAGTCCTGATCTGCTCTAATAGGGACAATCTCGCCTCAACACAAGCTAAGCCTTTACCTGGAACTAAAATATCAAGACGAACGAAACTGTTGGCCAGAGTCTGAACCTTCATGGCCAAAAGACGCTCGGAAACAACCAAACAGGCTAAACTCCCCATACTCGTGGCCTTGTGACTCAAGGCATCAGCAATAACATTGGCTTTCCCTGGATGATAAAGAATAGAGATGTCATAGTCCTTCCGGAGCTCCATCCATCGGTGCTGCCTGGAATTAAGATCTCTCTGGGTAAAACACGTGCTGAAGGCTATGGTGGTCGGTGAAAACCTCATATGGACACCATAAAAGTAATGCCTCTAGATCTTCAAAGCGAAGACCACAGCTAGCAACTCCAAAATATGGGTAGGGTAGTTCCGCTTATGGATCTTCAATTGACGGGAAGCATAGGATATGACACTACCATCCTGCATCAAAACAACACCCAAACCTACCCTCCAGGATAATGCTAGAATCGGGGCTGAAGTCAAAAGGGTCTTGAGCTTTTGGAAGCTCTCCTCACAATCATCAGACCACTGGAAGGGAACATCCTTCTGAGTCAATCTGGTCAACGAAGAAGCAATAGAAGCGAAACCCTTCACAAATCAACTGTAATAGCTGGCTAATCCCACGAAGCTACGGATCTCGGTCACAGTAGTAGGCCTCGCCCAATCTCTAACGGCCTCAATCTTCTTGGGATCAACCATGATCCCATCCTTAGACACAATGTGGTCCAATAATGCCACTGACTCAAGCCAGAACTTGCACTTCAAAAACTTGGCATAAAGCCTCTTTTCCCTTAACAACCCAAGAACAATCCTCAAATGGCGCTCATGCTCCTCTCTACTCTTGGAATAAACTAAGATATCATCAATCGATACAATCACAAAGGAATCAAGATATGGCTTGAAAATGCCATTCATCAAAGTCATAAATGTAGCTGGGGCATTTGTAAGCCTAAAAGACATCACAGGGAACTCGCAGTGGCCATAACGAATCCGGAAGGCCGTCTTCGAAACATCCTCGGCCCGAATCTTCAGCTGATGGTAGCTTGACCTCAAATCAATCTTTGAAAATATCGAAGCACCCTGAAGCTGGTCGAACAGGTCATCAATACGAGGAATGGGATACTTGTTACGAATGGTGACTTTGTTCAACTGATGATAATCAATGCATATCCTTATAGTATCGTCCTTCTTATTCACAAATAATACAGGAGCACCCCAAGGAGAAACACTCAGTCTAATAAACCCCTTACTCAACAGATCTTGCAACTACTCCTTTAGCTCTCTCAACTCAGTGGGCGCCATCCTATAAGGAGGAATAGAAATAGGACGCGTGCCCGGATCCAAGTCGATACAGAAATCAATATCGCGGTCGGGCGGAATACCTGACAAATTAGAAAGGAAGACCTCGACAAACTCACTCACAACAGGCACAGACTCAAGGGGCGGAGAATCAACACTAGTATTGCGAACATAGGCTAAATAAGCCAAACACCCCTTGGACACTAACTTCTTCGCACGGACATAGGAAATGATCTTCCTCGGAGCGGGACTCGGAGTACCCCTCCACTCTAATCTAGGAATCCCAAGCATGGCTAATATGACTGTCTTGGAGTGACAGTCCAAGATCACATGATATGGAGATAACCAGGTCATACCCAAGATAATATTAAAGTCAACCATTTCCAATACCATCAACTCGACCCACGTATCATACCCCATGAAAGTAACTAAACAAGACTAAAAGACTCGATCAAAAATAACAGAATCTCCGACTAGAGTAGATACAGGGATAGGCACACCAATACGATCATAACACAAATCCTAATCAACAGCATGGTAGACAGACACATTGAAAGAAATAGACCTCGAATCAAATAATACCAAAGTAGGTCGATGTCGAATAGAAATATTACCTGAGATAACAATATTAGAGGGCTCCGCCTTGGGACTACCCGGGAAGGAATAGCAAAGACCGCCACCACAGTCACCCCTAGATGCCTGAGTACCAACTCTACCTGACTGGTGTCCACCTCTGGTCTGATAAGAGCCACCGCGGCCGGACTGAGCACCGCCTCTAACTGATGAGCCAACCCTACCACTAGAATGTACTGGGGCCCTTAGAGTCTGGAACCTGAAACCCTGCTAGGACCCACTCTGCACCGGCTTGGGAAAATCTCTCATAAATTTACCGGGGTCACCACACATATAGCATGCTCTAGGAGCTGGAAATCGATACACTGAAGCTGATGAACTAGACGGACCGGCACGGTCCACTGTACAGGAGTAAGATCCACCATAAGACTGCCCAGCTCCATATCCACTGGGTCTAGTAGGGCCACTCGAAGAAGCCTGAAGTGCTAACTGGACAGGGCGGCTGGGGGCTCACTGATAGGGCCTAGATGACTATCCCCTACCCCTGTAACTGGATCCACTGAAAATACCAAAATGACGTGTCTTCTTCTTACTCCCCTCTCCCAAAAATCGAGTCGTCGCAGACTCGACACCAATGGCATGATCAACAATAGCCTGGAAAGAAGAACCCATGGTCACCAACTGAAGACAACCAATATAAATTGGGTACACGAGTCCATTCACAAATCTACGGACTCTCTCCTCCTCTGAGGGAATTATCTAGGCAGCATATCGGCCAAGAACAGAAATTTGGCCTCATGCTCAGAAACAGACAACCCACGCTGTCTCAAATGGAGAAACTCATCCCTGTGTCCATCCCTCAAAGTACGTGAAACATACTTCTTCAAGAAAGCCTGATGGAATTGAGCCCAAGAAAGAGGGGGCGCACCCACTAGCCTGCTATCAATAAATGCTCTCGACCAAGTCTTCGCGTAGCCACGAAACTGGAATGACGTGTAATCCACACCATGAGTCTCAACTATGCCCATCTTGTAGAGACGCTCATGCATCTCCACAGGGAACTCATAAACATCCTCAGTATGTAAGCCATAGAACTTGGGTGGTTTTATCTTCAGAAACCTCCCAACAAGATCCTGATCAACAGTCATAGTCTGTGCAGTAATGGGCCGAGGACCACCCTCAGGAATCTGAACAGCACCAATACGCGGGGCCATGGCTGCAGCAAGATGCATACTCGCGGTTTATCCCTACTCGGGAATCTGTACCCCTACTCGAGTCTGAAAACTGCCACCTGGAGTAGTGGCACCCCCAACAGCATGCTGACCGTCCAAATAAAGAAGTACGCGGGACATGATATCTTGAAACACGAGGACAGACACAGTGTCGGGGTGAGTATAAGCTGGTCTTGCACCACCCCCGACTGTTGGTGCTACCTTCGGCTGCTGCTTTGGAGAGGCTGAGCGTGCTCACCTCTGTCCGGCTAAAGCGGCTCCACCCTTAGTTGGTGCGGCTCCACGGCCTCTGGCTCGACCGCGGCCTATCGCTGCTCCTCGCCCTCTAGTGCCTGCCACAGAAGCCGGCTCTGGCACCTCATCCCTCACTATCATAGCTCGAGTCCTCACCATCAGTGAGAGAACAATATTTGATTCAGATACCAATTAGATTAAAGTAGCACGAAGGAATGAAACAAAGGAAATTTCCTAAAGTCCTAAAGCCTCTCGCAGATAAGTACAGAGCTCTACGTACCAATCCACAAGACTCTACTAGACTTGCTCTTGTACTTGTAGACCGGGTAATCTAAGGCTCTGATACCAACTTGTCACGCCCCAACTCGGGGAACGTGCGGGCACCTACAATTTTCCACCTCAGTAGGCGAACCCGTCCTTTATGCAATCAACCAACAATAAATAAATAAGTGAAAACCCAAGAATAATACAATAAGTCTGACATAATATATAAAAACTAAATGCGGAAGATAGACAAATCCCCAAAAACTGGTCTGATTAGTATAAGAGCTACTAAATACTACTTCAAGTCTGACTAGTCAATAGATCATCTAAAATACATATTGTCTCGAAATAGAAATGACACAATAAAGAAGATAGTGTCTCGGGCTGCATGGATCATCAGTAGCTCACCCTTAGAACTCTAGGAGGGTCACGTCAAGATCAATCGTGAGGTGTGGAAGTCTCCCCAATAGCGAAGTATGCGCTAATAAAAGAGTACAGCAAGGTAGCATCAGTACAAAACACGGTACTGAGTAAGCATCATAGGCCGACAACAGTTAGATCACGCATGTAACAAGAAAATGGAAAGATAATCATGCTCCCAGACAGATACAAGTCAACAAGTCCAAATAGTGAAATCAATTACTAAATAATGTCTGAAATATTTCACAAGTCCAAACATAACCAAATAATCACCCAATAACTCAAATATCACCGAAGATAATATCAATCCAAATGATAATAAGAACAGATATTGTGAATGCATATGGAACGCAATGCAATGATAAACACATGCTCCGAGGGGACGATGTCCACCTCTCGACAGTCATGACCCATGGCGGACCGCTAAGTCCATGTACCGTCATTCTGTATCACACAGCCTAGAATGACTCCTCAATCTAATATCATTGCAAACCACTCTGTATCACACAGTATAGAGATGGCTACGCAAATGTAGTAATGTCGCATGAATCATACTTACCTCCGTCATCACCATCTTCCAATATCAAGAGCAAAATAGATATATTATGGATATGAGAAAGTATGTCATGCAATGAGAATATCATTAATAACATATGGATTCCAGTCAATTCATATAAGTATAGCCATCGTAGTACAAGTATCACATGAATTTGTTCCTTCCAACCAATCTTCCATAATACATAGAAACCACCAATTCACGTAAGAAAAGTCAAGCATAACCGAGGGATTCTACAGGCCACGTGCCCGAACACACAAGTCACACAACAGTACCAACCTAAGAATTCCATCCCAAACTTCATACCCGAAGGTTCACTTGATGTCTCCAACAATTCCCTAGTACTACATATGAGTCCCTAACCGAAGTCTAACCAAAAAGGTAAGTCATAACCTACCTTGAGTGCCGAACAGGAATCCCAAACAATCACGCGAGGCCTTTCCCTTCCTCAATGCCTCCAAATACTCAGGGTCTATTTATAACATAATCTAGATTAGAAATCATGAAGAACGGTACCCATAATGCTAGGCTTCTAATTTGGTCAACTTAAGCCTATGGGATTTGGGGAAACAGGCCCACAAGGGCAAAACGGGAAATTCGAAAATGAAAAATGCAATTCAAGTCTAAGTGATCAAAACCCATTAATCAATTCCCAAAACAACTTGATATTAAGCTAAAATCGTATTTAAAGAGAAACCCCCAATTTTTAGTGTGAACCCTAGTTCTCAAATTCATCAATTGGTTACTATTAAAGAAGGATTCATGTTTATAAAGATATTTCCCAAAAATTCCATACTAAATAAAGCTTATTCCATCAATAAATCAAGGTTTGATAATTATGATCTCATTCAAGAAAGAAACCCCAAGAACCCTCTTTAATCCTTATGTTATAGGAAGATTCTAGCATGAATTAGGGAGTTTCTAAGATGGATTATGAATCATAAATAAAGAATAGGGTTAGATGAAATTACCCCAATGAAGAATTGCCTTAGAATCTCTTGTTTTTCTCCCAAAGTAGCTCTAGAACCGAGAGTAATGAATGAGGAGTGATAGGGTTTGCAAAAGGATTTAAATCATTTAAGTTTTCATCGACCGCTACAACGGTCTGCAGTCCGCTTCGATGGAACCGCTGCAGAGGTGACATGACTTCCCCAACGGTCACTCATAATCTCGCTAAGCCGCTATAGCGGCAGGGCCATTGCCACGGTGATACCGCTGCAACGGTCCTAGTGCCGCCATGGCGGTACACCAGACATCAGAAAGTTACTCAATTCACAAGTCTCAACCCAAAATTCGACTATCACCCGAGGCCCCACATATACAGAACAACCATGCATACACATATAAAAACACGCTACGAACTCACTCGTGGCCTCGGATTTCCCAACGGAGGTCTCGGACCAAGTCAACCCCCAATACCCCAAAACCAAATTTCCAACCCAAGTCCCAAAACACACTCTAATGCATTAGGAATCGGACCAAACATACCCGCTGGTCACAAACGACCATCCGGACCTCTCGAAATTAATGGATTTCAAAAAAAGGCCCGTCTACCTAAAAGTCAACTTTGGGTCAAACATCTTTCTCTTTAAGGCTTATTATCACAAAAATCCATCTAATATTCATCTGATGACCTTGAATATCGTACCACTCATCCTCACAAGTCTAATATAAGCTAAAGAAGCTCGAAAAGGGCAACAAGTTCAAAAGTACTGTAACGGTCAAACGAGTCGTTATAGGAATCATACCAACCTAGGTAATGTCCAACCAGACATCATGTCTGAAGACCTATGCATGTTTTCTCCCATCAATTATACTACACATACAATCAACTAATCAAAGTCTAACTCAAGTAAACCATAACCTACCTCAGATGCAGAATTGGAACAATGCAAGCTACTTCGCAAGAGATTTCCCCTTTCGTAATGCTTCAGAACACTCAAAGTCTAGAAATATAATGCTAAGTAAGAAATAGACCTTCTAATAAAATAAGAACAACAATTGGGGAAGAAGACCCAATTACTTCTACCCCTTTCAAAACAGATTTTAGGCCAAAGTTCCCATTTTTAATGGAACCCTAAGTCTCCATATACAATATTCACCATAGGTAATCAATTTCCCTTCCTAGAAAGTGATATCTACACTCCTAGGTGATTAAACAACAATAAAATCCACAACCCACCAATTATTCAAGGGTTTAACAATTCTAGGGCTCTAGTATTTTCATTCGCCATTAGAGAACCCTTAACTAGTATATGAACTTAAAGATGATAATGGAATGAACAAGGTAAAAGGTTAAGACTTACCTAAAAGAATAATCCACCAAGACACTAGGAAATTCGCCTCTTACTTTCTTGGAAACAGTTTTTGGAGTTATGTGGTTAATGGCTCGAAGTCAGCAATATAAAAGCGGGTTTCTGTCTCCCGTCGACCGCTCCAGCAGTCACTAGCCTCGCTGCAGCGATCTCATTGTAGCGAAAAATACCACCGCTACGGCGGACCTCATTAACTCGCCCGACTCGCCATAGCGGTCAAGACCGCACTGTAGCGATCACACTAAGGCGATCGATCGCCCTCTATGGCGGAGTTTCCCAATTCACAAAATCCCACGATGTCGACTAGAGCCCCATTGTGGTGGACTCGCTACAGCAGTCCTCTCCCGCTGCAGTGGTCGCCTCCGAACCAGTGACCTCTGGTTTTCTACCAGATTTTCACCCAAAATCCCAACATCAATCTAAGGCCCTGTAGACACAAACCAAACATGCACACATATGTATAAACACGCTACAGACTCACGGTGGCCTCAGAATTTTGAACGGAGGTCTAATTTACTAAGTCAACCCCCTCCCCCCAACAGAAATGTACCAAGTTTTCCAAACAAGCACACAAAATGAAATCAAGTGCCTCAGTTTTTAGAATTCTAACTCTTTAATTTTTCATTCGGCTCACTCCTAGTCCCAAAAAGGAACTAGCAGGGGTAAAATGGTCAAAATGCCTATAACGACCTAGTGGGTCATTACACAAGATTTGATGATATTCTGCGAAGCAATCCATGAATAATTCTAACTCGTGTTTTGCACAGTTATCAATGAGTATGTAGATGTTCAGGAGTGGGAAGTTGTCCTTGGGACTAGCCCGATTGAGATCCCGGTAGTCCACAAATATTCAGATCTTCCTGGGAGCCCGATTGTTACCACTTTGTGGTTTATTGGCTTGTTGCCATGTTTGTAATATTGGGCGATGTGTGGAACGACAAATATTTGCTTATGATTTACGCTTGAGATTGATACATACATATCATTCATACACATTCGACATGATTCATTGACGCGAGCCGTGATTTGATATTAATAATGATAAGAGGGAAAGTGAAACATCCGAGGCTTTTTATTATGGTTTTTGCTATGTGCATATTTCGTATGGCCTCGCTTGCATATATATTTGGTGTTACCTAGGTGGTTCGAAGGGAAATTGTTTCGGACATGGCATTGTACAGTTTAGGGTATAAGTTCGTATTGGTTATTAATTTACAAATGTTGTTAGGATTATTCACCCTCCTGATTATTGTTGAAATTGGCATTCATACATGCATTTCATCCTGTATTTCTCATGACACTTTGATATGAACTGTGATTTGGTACTGATGACGATAAGTGAGAGAGTGTAGCCTCCAAGGTCTTTGCCAGAGAGCGTAAAAGAGAGATGGGAGTCTGTGATCCGAGGTCATTTACCGAAGCAGAATGAGCGTACTTTTCCCAAGGTCTCTTGCCGAGAACGAATGAGTGCTCGATGCTCGAGGCTCTTGCCGAGATCAAGAGAGTGCTCGTCGCCAAGGTCGTTGGTGGGACAAGTGGTACATGGACTTCGCGGGTCCCCCATGGGTTATGATTATCGAGATGTGGAGGTATTCCATCCGTACCATGTGCTTACGATATGAGACAGTTGGCCAGTGCATTGCGTTGCATAACACACTCATTCATATTACATCTATTCACATCTCTGATTCTGGTTGTTATATCTGTTGTACTGCATGGTGCGTTTTAGCCTTGATTCATTGGTTGTTAATTTATTTGAGATGTTGCGTGCTTGTTAATCACTTGCCTAGACACTTGATGGATTCGAGGGCCAGAGTTTCTGCCTAGGCTACTGAGATCTAGTGTGGTTCACATTATTGCAAGACTTACGTGGATGTGCTAAGTGACTGCATTTGGACTGCTTATCTACCTATCTTCAGTTTCTTTCATTTATATATGTTAGCTAATTGTTGTAGGAATATGATGCCTACCAGTATGTGTTGTTTATACTGATACTACTCTTTCTACATCTATTTCGGGGTGTAGAGTTGTTCCAGGTACTTGAGCGAGATTCAGTTAGCCTTCAAGGATCTCACGGAGTTCATCTAAACTTTTCTAATAAATTCTCATTCTAAAAAGAAGTTGTATTCAGGTTGTGGTTGTAACTCTTATTCAAGTTGTATACTTAGAAGCCCTTGTACTATCCAGACCAGATTCCTTGGGTAGTTTATGTATTTCTGCAATTATTACTTTTAAATGATGTTTGAGACCTATTAGCATTTATATTATTCTTCTGCATTGATAGATTGTATGTTGGGTAAGGGAAGGGTTCGCCCACTATGGGGGGAGTGTCTGGGTACCCGCTCGACCCTCAGCCAGGGTCGTGACAGAAGCAGCGGCGCTAGGGTTTGATAGAGAAACCCTTGTTCTTATGAACAAAGGGTCATTTGGCCATGTTTTCTCATAGACTTAAGGGGTTCTGGGCCGGGTCTGGCCGTGTTTAGGCTGGACTCGGCTCATTAAAAAAAAAAGGAGAAGAGGCCCAAAACATATATATATGCAAGAGTAAAACGTGCAATTTTAATAAACGGCCAAAATTAAAACCTGACAATTAATTAAACATTTTTATTATATCCCAAATTAAAAGCGGAAACTAGTCAATTCCTTTTCAAACGTGGACAAATGCATAAAATGATTAATTATTGCAAGTATAACCTTAATTGACCCTTAACAAGCAATTGGCTATTTCAATCATAGCCACAATTCACTCATGCAACTAATTGTAATCAAATTTTCAAAAAATAAATGCAATTGTAGCCAAATCAATCATAAAATTGAGATGCAATTGATTATCTTATTTAATTAACCAATTTTTTTTAATTAACGGAGTAAAATACTTGTCTATTTGATATTCAATAATTTAAAAAATTAATTGAATAGTAGTTTTAAACTATTTTGAATTAATTTTGACAAGTTTTTTTTAATATTTATGGTAAAATATGCAAAGTATTTAAAATGATCCCCAATATATATTTGAAACTATTTTGCCAAACGAAATGGTAAAATATTATCGAAATAATTTTGGTTTATAAAATACATGTTTCACCCCGTTAGAGATTCAAGAACTTCCCGATAATTAAATAAAATTATTGGAGGGCCAAAATTAGGTGTCAATAACGTGAACAATTTCACAAGATAGTATTGGACAATGTAGATTGTACTAAAGTTATTGTGTCCCTGTTATAAATTGTGAACAATTGAACACATGTATGCGTTAATAAGATAGGGGAATGAAGATTGTACTATAGTGATGACTCGTCCGTCATAAGTTGTGAGCAGTTGACTATAAGTCTTAATAAACCAACACAAATCAATATCCTTGAAAGTTTACGGAGTAACTAAAGTATTATGTATGATAAAGTCTCGATTTTCACGTAAAACTAATTCACATGATACGTTCCTTTTAACAACCTTAATGTCGTTTCTTATGTATATCCACATTACACATGTGGGACTCATTGATAGTCCACAAAGACTTCATTTCCCTCATAATGTGGTACACAACTCCTAAGTCAATTACGACAAAAGATTAGCCGTAGAAAGGAGAAAAAAAACAGTTGGCAACACATACATTACTGGCGTAACGAACACGAAGTACCTTTTTGGACTCATTGTGATGTCTTTTATTAACCTTACTGCAATCACTAGTGCGGTGATCCTTTTAATCACAATTGAAGCATTTCACTTTAGTCATAATTGTTTTCTTTCCCTCTTTCTATCGTCTTGTTGGTTATCATTTTATGATTCCTATTTGGTTGAGCCTTAACTTTCCAGTTTTCTCTAATTTTACGTTTAAAATCATTTACCAAGCTAGAAATTATTCCGTACACTTTTGCACCTTATTTGGCAACCTCATGCCGCTCCTCTTCTAACTCTAGGTGTTGCCTCACATCATAATATGTATTATTACATTTATTACAAATCAGGTGCATCTTCATATGATCCTAAGCTTGAGGTAGGAAACGGATAATCGCTTGAACTTGGTTTTTATTAGTCATCTTATGACCTTAAGTCTGGTAACTGTAGTGCTACCACACGTAGATTCAAGAGCATCGCACAGAGTTTTGGCAATCTTGTGTGTCAAAATTGCACTGACATCTTCACAACTCAGCAACATAATGCAAGTCAAGAAATTCTTTTAAGCATCACAGGCTTCATCCATGACATTATTTACAATTAAAAGAATTTCTTCCAGCATATATCACAGTTTGTATTTTATAATTGTTAACATTGAGCTTTTCACTTTTGATAAGCTCTACAATAATATTCTGAGGCAGTAAACATGGTATTTATGGAATTCAAAAGTTCTACATATTTGTAAAACACACAGTTTCACAATAAAACCACGTGTGTTTAATATTTTTACGTACACATAAATGTAACTTTTGCAAATTGACAAGGCTATTAAACATAAACCTAAACATAAATCCTAGAGTCGAAAGTTCACTACACTCCCAATCACTTTCTAAGGATGGTTGTTAAATGTAAAATAACAATATCAACTCAAGCTAAATCACCAAATATTTCGACAAATATTTTTATTTCTTGATTAAACAAGCGGTATATACACAAAAAATACGCACACCAAATAGGAAAATTACCATCTCATTCTAGATACACTTATATATCAATAGAGAAATTTAATTAGATCTAAAAAAATTAGACATGTTATATGTATGATATAATGATTTTTCATATTGTTAAATTTTCAAAAGTACCCTAGAAAATAATTCATAAGATATTAATAGTCTAAGGATGGTATTAATTACAGGAAAAATGTTTTCCAGTGTCAAAAACTTATTTTCAAAATATGAAAAAACCAGAAATTTAATTTTGAGAAAAACAAAAAAAAATCATCGAAATCAGAGATCGGGGTGAGCCGCACTCTCCCGAAACGTGATCCAGCTGAGAGTGGGATTCGCACTGTTGGATAGCAGGTTATTCTCTAGCCAATTCGACCCAATTTGCTGTAAATGGGTCCAAAATGGGTCAAAATGCGACCCAAGTTGCATTTCTTCAATCTTGGACTGTTTTGATTCAATCAAAACACTAAGTTTTTTCTTAAACGTGTTTTAGGATTGATTCCAAACATCAATTTCTCAAAATATCATTAAAAAATGGTGCCAAAATTTGAGAAAACTTGTTGTTGTATTTTTTCGACGGGTCAGCTGGCCTTTCATTCAAAACCATATTTTCCGGCCATTTTTCTTCAATTAAATCACGGGTTTACATCCTAAACATATTTTATGAATGATTTACACCATCAAATCCAAGAAAAAATGTTCAAAGATCGATCCATATGATAAAAAAAAAAAGACGTGTTTTGTTCTAAACAAACCCTAGCGAATTTTCCTTAAAATGCTACCCAAGTTTTTTATGAAAATCACAATTAATTATATGGTTTTTCTCAACAACATATGGGAAACAAATTACCCAACTTAATTTTCTAAAAATTGCATGAAACAAGGATTATTGAATTTCTAGGTTAAATTCGTGATAATAAAACCCTAAAACTTACAATTCAATATCTCACAGACTACGAGGCCAAAAAATACACATATCGACAGAAAGCTCTCAATGAGATCTACAAAATCCCTAAGGTTTCATGCAAAACCTAGGCATTAAATATATGAAATAATGCAATTAAGTTACGGGTTTAACATTGAAACACTAAAAATATGCTTTGCATACTAATCATGTCAATCATCGGAACATGAGTCTCTGGCTCTGTTGCCCATGTAGTATTTGAAGCATAAAATACTAGTTCAGGAGACTTATGGGTTTCTCCATAGCGGAAGTGGATCTGCACCAATCACGACTCGTGTCATCGAACGTCGGAATCCTCACAAAGCCGATGAATCCCCATGTTTACACAACCTAGATATTCCTTCTAAAGCAGAGATAGATTTTATATGTAAACTCTAGCCGTCTCTATATGATGGATTAACCTTTATCAAACACCCATAATAGTGTTTATATAGGCTAGCTAACAGGGTTTAATGTGGAGGAATATTTAATGGGCTCATGTGTCATCTTGCACCCCTTATGGGTGAACCCGACCCAATAATACTTTCCAACAGGGTGTATCAAGAAAGTTTAGACTTTAAGGCTCAAAGTTGGTGCTAACATGGGACACATACATACATACATACATACATACATACATACATACATCATTTTAAAATCATTGTTTATAGAATTTGCTTGGATAGAGGGCAAGCTCTAACAAAATTATATGAATTCTATCTGCTTGTGTTCATAACACTTCTCAATTTCAATGGTTCTCAGATTTGGAGATACTAACCATTTGTCTTCACAAAAACAAAACCACAAACTTAGAAGTTATATGGAATAAATGAAAAGGTTATGTTTCAAGGTATGTAAATTTTTTATTTTTAACACTTTAAACTGTACAAGTGCAATAATGACAAATAACATATGAGTATAATGAAATAAGCATTATTCTTGATTCAAAGGCAGGTAAACTTTAGACACAAGATATTTTTTTGTTTTTGTTTTTGCACATTCTTTTCCGTATACTTATCTTAATTATAAAACCAAAGAGAATAGTTAGTATAATTGTTAATCCAAATGCAAAAAAAGACATAAAAAATGCAATGCAACACTTGATTATGAGAATGCATCACTTCATAAAGTAAAAAACAATGTAGCACTTTAAAGTAAAGAAATGCAGCACTCCAAACTAAACATAAAAACACAGCAACACTTCAAAGTAAAATGCAACACTTTAAACATTCTCATAAAGAGCTTCAAATGAGAATGCAACACTTTAAAGTAATGAAGAGCAGCACTTCATAATAAAATCATATTCATATAAATTTTTTTTTTTTTTTGGTTAAACATATACACAATTTACTTATTCACATAGTTAACTTCAAGTTTCCGACAACTCCTAATGACAAATATTCATTCTTCGCTAGTTGTCAAATCATTCTACTACATCATACTAATTTGGAGTTATAGACCATACTATTGCATTATATTAATTTTGACAGTAAAAATATCTTACCAACATTCAACATCTAACAAATACCCAAAATCCTCCCCATCTAACTAATTTGGAGTTATAGACCATTCTATTGCATTTTGATATTAAGTTGTTTTTGGAGGATTATAATGGTTTAAAGTGAAGGAAAACACAGTATAAAGGTCATGGTTTGATATGTTGATGTTGTTGGCTTATGGGTTGATTTTCGAATGAAGTCATGGACGGATTTATATATGTATGTTATGTAGTATCTTGATTATGTTATTGTTGATGTTGTTAATGATGTTTGGGAGCTGTTTAGGAATTGGTTGGAGTAGATAATATAGGGAAAATGTTGTCTGAATTCTGTTAACTTATTAACTAGCTAAGTTTGAGTGTGAAAGTGTTCCTATGGCCTGATTGTTGAATGAATCATCTTGGACATAGATTTGCAGACACGAAAGGTAGACTTTGAGTAGCTAAGTAAGCATAAAGGTATGTTAAGGTTGTCCCTTTCTTTCTTAAGTCATGATCTTATCGATACATACTTACGACAATGATGTCCATAATGACTCCACTCATAGAAATGTTAGAAGCTAGTGTTTTTGAACCTCTTATGATATATTGATCGCGTCTTATGGTTATTGATCTTATTTATTGATGTTGATCTCATCTTATGGTCATTGATTCTTTCAAGGCGAGATATGATGACAATGATAGATCCATAAAGATAATCGTAGGTATAACGACCTTACGTCATTCCGATGAATTCAGAAATGTGTGCTTGAGGAATGTTTTGTAAGACATGAATAGTATGCTAGTTATGAGATCCCTAACGAGCTATTTAATGCTAAGAGATAGGCTTATGATGCAGCCAGGAATTGATTAAGGACTAGTTAATCAGGAAGAAGTCTTAATGGCCCGAAAATGTGTTTATAAATCTTATGTGATCATGTAGGCATCAACAGATAAGTGACCATCACGGATGTATAAGAGTTACTTTGTTAGTTATAAAATCCCGAATAGGGCATATGACATTAGAAAGTAAAGCTCATGACGTATTTGTGAGGTAGTCAAGGTTGGGTCAATTCAAAAGGCGTTCTAACAATTTTAGAAGTATGTTCATAAGACTAAGAGTTACATAGAAGCTAATAGATAAAGAACGAACCCTAGAAGTATATAAAGGGAACTTATAAGGGATATTTGGATTGGGTTGCACGTTTCGTAACACATGCATTGATATTTGGATCGGGCTGCACATTCCGCAGCACATGCATTCATATTTGGATCGGGCTGCACATTCCGCAACACATGCATACATATTTACCACTAGTCTACAGCTAGCTGGGTAGATTATGTATCATTATTTACAACTATGCTATGGCTGGTTGGGCAGTTATTACCACCGAGCTACGGTCGGTCGGGCAGATATGTATTTACCACTATGCTCCAGCTGGTTGGATAGTTATTACTACCGAGCTATGGTCAGTTGGGCAGTTACCACTGATCAGTCAGGCAGTGCGCTCTATCATTGGGCGATAATCGGATGGGCAGTTACCACCGTGTTACGGCCAGTCAGGCAGTTACCACAGATCAGTTAGGCAGATAGCACCAGGATGATAAGTAGGTCAGAGACACAGTATTGTACATATATGTAGTTAAGCATACGAGAGTATAGAGAGACATATATGCCAGATTCTCATCGGTAAGTCAGAGGTGCCAGGTTGATTCTTATCCTTCTTCTTCTTTTCAGTATATGCTTATTATGTTACATTTTTCGTCTTACATACTCGGTACATTATTCGTACTGACGTCCCTTTGCTAGGGGGTGTTGTGTTTCATGCCCGCAGGTCTTGAGATACAGGTTGACGGATCTCCCAGTAGGATATCAACTCAGCAGATAGTGTTGTGGCACTCCACTTGTTCCGGAGTTGCTCTCTGAGGCAGCATGGTTGCATATGCATTTGCATGGGTATGGCGGGGCCCTGTCCCGACCACGTTATGTCATGTACTCCAGTAGAAGCTTGTAAACGGTATCTACAGTTAGATGTATATGACAGTCTGGTCCAGCTTGTATACTTGGGATTAGCTTGATGGTATATGTATATTATTTTTTGGGCTTGTGTCCCATACAACTTTTCATATCTACGAGTTAGCATTATAACCCACTCAGGTATGACTAAGAGATGCATGTATGTGGTGGTCAGTAGGTTAGTTCCGGATGCCCATCATGGCCCTCCGGTTAGGTCATGACAGAAGTGGTATCAGAGCAGTTCGTCCTAGGATTTATCTACAAGTCGTGTCCAGTAGAGTCTTGTTATGGGTGTGTAGCACGCCACAGTTATAAACATGAGGATGCAGGGTATTTTGGATGGTTACCCTTCTTTGTATGCTAAATCGTGCTATAGAGTTGAGACATAGAGTATAAATCTTCAATCATGATCTCTGTTGTTTTACAGTTTGACGACCACTCCTTTAGAAAGGACGACGGGTGATTCGAGGATTGCAATGATGATGAGGGAAAAGAAAAGGAGTAATATTAAAGAGGAACCTAGAGTGGAATCTGTGGTTAGACAATAGATTAAAATTGTGAATATGTTGATAGTGCAAAAGTATGATTAATCAGGAATGGCATGTGTGAGGAATATAGTTCGATAAAGAGATTATATCTACAAAATTATGAATGATGGGTATTAAGAGGAATCAGTAAGATATGAGTGGCTTGTGAGTAAGGGAAGCCAGTACAGTACAAGGGGATGAGAAATGACGTCAGGAACAATTATTGTGCTAATATTGTTTGTACACCCTTGAGGGTGGTATTGATATATTATATGCAATTCTGTTAAGTTAAAGTTTGAAGTATTCTGATGGGACTTAAAAAGAAGAGAAGTTTGATGGGATTTTCAGTTGGGTAATAGCAAAGGACTGTAGTTATACTGTGAATGGTTATCAACCTTAGAAGTTTTTTGAATGAGACATCGATATGATTAGATGGAAGTCATATTTTCCCCTCGAGGTAAGACGTGAAAAGGATACATGTGTGTTTAAAAATGATCCTTGAGTGTAAGTATGCCAATGATTTACGAGCAGAAAGAGGCGAAACTGGAATTACGGAAACGGAAAGAGTATCAGTTATAAGGATGATGATATTTAATGTCTAAAAGGGATATGATACGGAACGCAAGATTTCGCCAAGGATAGTTATTGTTTGAATGTTTAAAAAAGGATATGATTGGTTAGAAAAGGTAAAAGAACTATGTATGTCATTCAATGAGCTAGATATTGACAAGGATCTCCTTATTGTATAGAGTATATTAGCAAGGGTGTAATACAGAAATATGAGATTAATGTATCCGCATTTGTTATCACTCCTAGAGGAGGCTCAGACTAAGACATCATAGCCTTCAGGTACGTATATATTGTTAGTTACTGTCATTGGTCGTGTGGGGCCATTGTTGTTACTGATTGTTGTAGCCCTGGGTGGCATTGTACTGTTGGTTTGCTGCATGATAGGTTGGTAGTACTACAGTTACATAGAAAGCTCTGCCGAAATTTCCATAAGATCTCTGAGAGTTTAAAATTCGAGGACGAATGTTTTTAGTGGGGGGGGGGGGGGGGGGGGGGAGAATGTTACACCTCTAAAATTTTCGTGTCGTTTGCGTCGTAAGTAAACTAACGTAAGATCGGAGAGGTTATGGAACCCTTATAAGGTTAAGAACTAATTTTAACAAGTGTCTAAAGGTTTCGGGATCAAGCAAGAAATTACATTTGTCGAAATTTTGGAAAACTTGGCAGAATTATAGACAGGAAATTTTGGTCCAACTTGAGGGAGGTGTATCTCCAAGAATAGGAGGAGTTATGGAATGTATAACCTATGTAAATTGAGGTTCATTGAGTCTAGTTTTCAATGCAACAAACCATTCGTCGATACGACATCGGAGTAGAAAGTTATGGGTGTTTCAAGATAGGCTGCCAGATAGCACCTCCGCGGGCCCATTTGGAAAGTCGGTGGAACCGACCTTCAAGGGGTATAAATAACCCCATTCCCCTCATTTTATCATCATTCTACACTCCCTTGAGCTCTAGAAAACTCCATAAATATTTCTTAAACATTTATAGCCCGTTAGATCAAGAATTCAACAAGATTACATTAAACTAGTTCAAGAAAAGTGATTGTTCCTGCTTTTACTTGATGTTGTGGTGAGTTTGGTCTTGAAGAAAGCTGGTGTGGCTAAAGTTCTTCAAGTATAAGGTATGCTCTTCATCTTGACTTTGATATTGAGTTGTTTTTGGAGGATTATAATGGTTTAAAGTTAAGGAAAACATAGTATAAAGGTCATAGTTTGATATGTTGATGTTGTTGGCTTATGGGCTAATTTTCGAAGGAAGTCTTGGACAGATTTTTATATGTTTGTCATGTAGTATCTTGATTATGTTATTGTTGATGTTGTTATTGATGTTCGGGAGCTGTTTTGGAATTGGTTGGAGTAGATAATATAGGGGAAATGTTGTCCGAATACCGTTAACTTATTAACTAGCTAAGTTTGAGTGTGAAAGTGTTCCTATGGCTTGATTGTTGAATGAATCATCTTGGATGTAGATTTGCAGATTCGGAAGGTAGACTTTGAGTGGCTAAATAAGCAGCAAGATATGTTAAGGTTGTCCCTTTCTTTCTTAAGGCATGTCACGACCCATTTTACTAGGCCGTGCGAGCACCTATCACTCCCACCGCGATAGGTGAACCCTTATCCCAATATAACCAATTTAAGTAAAGGTGGAAGAAATAAATATAGAATAAGTCTCAAATCATCTATATACGATAAAAGTACGGAAATACTAAATACAACCCCATAGATCTGGTCTGGTCATACAAGAGCACTAACTACATACTACAAATTTGAAAGATGATAAAGTCTTATAATACAACTGTCTCGAAATAAGAATAAGACAATTAAGTAAAGGAAAGAACATCCGGGCAGCGACCGTCATCGTGCTCACACTGAAATGACTCTACAGCAGCCTCGCCAATCAGCCGCGAGGAAAGAGTGGAACCTGTCTAATACTCTGCATCTACAAAAAAATGCAGCAAGCGTAGGTCAGTACAAAACAACGGTACTGGTAGGTATCATAGGCCAGCTAAGACTAGTTGACATATATAAAGTAAATAAGGTAAGAGAAAACAAGCAAACCATAGAGTACAAGTCATGCTTCGAAGAATCGACTCACATAATCAAGCCTTAATGTAACAACTAGCCCCAAGTGAAATAAATATCCAAGTATACCAAAAACCAAGTCCCATCAAGAAAAATCAACACGTAGCCCATATCAAATATAGTCCAAGAATTTGACCAACACAGTATCCAAATCATAAGCAACCACGAAGCATAATCAAGCAATGCAATATGAGATATGAATGCAATGCTTGTACTCTTGTACTCCGAAAGCGGAATACCTCCACGCCTCGGCAGCACAACCCATGAGGGACCCGCAAAGTCCAAGCACCGTCATTCCGCACACAGCTCAGAGGACTGAATTATCAGTCAGCATCGCAATATCGGTGTTCCAAATGAATCCCTTCGCACACAGCTCAGAGGCGACTTACCATGTTCTATAATCAGCCCCTCCATACATAGCTCAGAGGTAACTTATCATGTTCCATAATCATCAATGTTCCTTCTCGTTTCCATCAATAGTGTCAGTCATACAGCATAATAAGATTATATGAAATGAATATGGAACGATGCAAGTACAAACATTGAATAATATCAAGTTCAAGTTGTGCCACACATAGTGCACTAATATCATCAATAAGTGATCCACACAGTAATTGTAATGAATCTCCAATTTCCATAACAGTAAGAGCCAACTATCCCAAAATGGCTATACTAATAACGAGGCATACACTAAGTACCAATATCAATATCTCAACTTAGCGACGAGCCAACAAGTAAATCACACAGCAAGTAAATCAACACAACGGGGTGTCATGCCCCACAATCAATCAACAGTTGATCCACACAGTAATCATAACGAACCTCCAATTTTCATAACTATAAGAGCCAACTATCCCAAAATGGCTATACCAATAACGAGGTGTACACTAAGTACCAGAATCAATATAAAGTAATTTCATCCTTCCAATTGACAAACAATCCACCAATTTATACACAACGTACCAAACAAGATCCTATGGAGTCTACAAGCTATAAACCCGATCAAACAAGTCACAAGCAATACCAAACCCTAAGGTAAACATCCAACCCAGCTTTATACCCAAAGGTTTACATGAAATCTCCGACAATATCATCTAGATATACGCTTCGCTAGTCGAAGTCTCACCATAAAGATAAACCGTAACCTACCTGGAATGCCGAAATAAGTAGTCACGAACCGTCAACCACACGCTTGCCCTTCCTTTGAGTCTGCAAATAATCAAAGTCTATTCATATTCGAAATCTAGATTAGAAATTATGAAGATCGATACTATATTGCTATCATTCAAATTGGGTAAAAAACCAACCCTAGAATTTGGGAAAACGGGACCACAAGGGCAAAATGGGAAATTTAGGGGTAAATTATCCAATTAACCACTAAGTGATCAAAACCCATCAACTAATTGCTAAATTAACTCAAAGACTCATCCAGTTTCGAAATCCAAGCACAACCCCCAATTTTAGGTATAAACCCTAACTCTTGAATTCAAGAATTCAACACTAATAATGAAAGGTATATGATTAACAACCTTAGATACATCATAATCTAGCATAGACCCAATTAATTTCATCATTTAAAGCAACTTAGGGAGTTTAACCAATTTTATGAACTTCTCAAGAAGGACCCATTAAACCTTCTTTCATGAAAAATCCCAATTTCCTACTTTAGAAATCATGGATTAAAGCTTAAACCAAGGGAATGAATCAAAGGGAAATACTTAGATTATGATTTAGACCTTACCCCATGGAAGAAACTTGAAGAACATCCTTGAATTCTCCCAAACCCAAACTTTCAAGATGAGAGAAACTCCAACAACATTAATAGCCAAAAACGCCCAGCTATTCTGCCTCGTTTCTGGTGCCCGACGATCCTAAAACTCTCTTTTGATGGCTCCAATAGATTCCTTGTGAAATTTCAGTCAAATTAGGCCTTTGAATCACTCCATTTGACCTTATAGTGAAGGATCTCCATTTGACCTTATAATGAAAAAGATATGTTGGTTTCAATATTTGGAATAGTGCAGATTTTCAATACAAATTCAGTGGCAATTTCGTAATTAATCTGAAAAATCTGGCAACCCAATTCTTAGTAAAATGACCATAATTCCCTCATACGATGTCGAAACTTGATGATTTCAGTTGATATGGTTACGAAATTACGATGAGGATATAATGGTTTAGTCGAAACACGAATCAAAGGCTGTTTGCTAAATATAGTACCCTTTATGCTCAAATCGACGTCGAAACCGAAAACAATAACCATACAACCCAAACTTATCCAAAACTCATCGAAATCTAACCAAACTTTGTGGACATGTCAAAAATGCTCATACAAACTTATTGAAACTTTCAAAACATCGACACGAGTTCATCTTGACCCGATATTGACCGTGATCAACTTCAATTCTAACTTAACTAGTTTCTCAACCAATGACCCAAATCACACCCGAACCTTTCAGGAACCAAACCAATGACACCACTAAGTCATAAATCACCCTCCAAACCTAATGAAAATATCGGAATTCGATTACGGGCACGTTTACCCAAAAGTCAACTTTGAGGCAAACGATTTTTGCTTCAAGACTAAATTTTCTAAAAGTCATCCCAAAACCCAAAATGATGCCTAGGGAACAATGCCACCGGTCCCCGCGGGGAAAAATAGTACTAACAAGGCTCCGGGATGAGTCAACGGGGGCAAAAATGGTAAAAACGCAATCATGACCAAACGGGTCGTTATAAGGCATGATCTTATCGATACATACTTACACCAATGATGTCCATAATGACTCCACTCATAGAAATGTTAGAAGCTTGTGTTCTTGACCCTCTTATGATATATTGATCGTGTCTTATGATTATTGATCTTATTTATTGATGTTGATCTCATCTTATGGTCATCGATTCTTTTAAGGTGAGATTGCTGACAATGATAGATCCATAAAGATAATCAGAGGTATAACGACCTTACGTCACTCCGATGAATTCAGAAATGTGTTCTTGAGGAATGTTTTGTAAGACATGAATAGTATGCCAGTTATGAGATCCCTAACGAGCTATTTAATGTTAGAAGATAGGCTTATGATGCAGCCAGGAATTGACTAAGGACTAGTTAATCAAGAAGAAGTCTTAATGGCCCCGAGATGTGTTTATAAATCTTATGTGATCATGTAGGCATCAACAGATAAGTGACCATCACGGATGTATAAAAGTTACTTTGTTAGTTATAAAATCCCTAATAGGGCATATGACATTAGAAAGTAAAGCTCATGACGTATTTGCGAGGTAGTCAAGGTTGGGTCAATTCAAAAGGCGTCCTAACAATTTAGAAGTACGTTCATAAGACTAAGAGTTACATAGAAGCTAATAGATAAAGAACGAACCCCAGAAGCATATAAAGGGTACCTATAGGGGATATTTGGATCTCCACAATACATGCATTCATATTTGGATCAGGCTGCACGTCCACAACACATGCATTCATATCTGGAGCGGGCTGCACATTCCGCAGCACATGTATACATATTTTCCACTGGTATACAGCCAGCTGGGCAGATTATGTATAATTATTTACCATCGTGCTACGACTAGTAAGGCAGTTATTACCACCGACCTACGACCGATCGGGCAGATATGTATTTACCACTATGCTACGGCTGGTTAGACAGTTATTACCACCGAGCTGCGGCTGGTCGGGCAGATATGTATTTACCATCATGATACGGCTGGTTGGGCAGTTATGACCACCGAGCTACGACCAGTTGGGCAGTTACCACTGATCAGTCGGGCAGTGCGCTCTACTATCGGGCGATAATCGGATGGACAGTTACCACCGTATTATGGCCGGTCGGGCAGTTACCACTGATCAGTTAGGCAGATAGCACCAGGATGATAAGTAGGTCAGAGACACAGTATTGTACATATATGTAGTTAAGCATATGAGAGTATAGAGAGACATATATGCCAGATTCTCATCGGTAAGTCAGAGGTGCCAGGTTGATTCTTATCTTTCTTCTTCTTTTCAGTATATGTTTATTATGTTACATTTTTCGTCTTACATACTCGGTACATTATTCGTACTGACGTCCCTTTGCTAGGGGGTGCTGTGTTTCATGCCCGCAGGTCTTAAGTTACAGGTTGACGGATCTCCCAGTAGGATATCAACTCAGCAGATAGTGTTGGGGAACTCCACTTGTTCCGGAGTTGCTCTCTGAGGCAGCATGGTTGCATATGCATTTGCATGGGTATGGCGGGGCCCTATCCCGACCACGTTATGTCATGTACTCCAGTAGAAGCTTGTAAACGGTATGTACAGTTAGATGTATATGACAGTCTGGTCCAGCTTGTATACTTGGGATTAGCTTGATGGTATATGTATATTATGTTCTGGGCTTGTGTCCCATATAGCTTTTGATATCTACGAGTTAGCATTATAACCCACTCAGGTATGACTAAGAGATGCATGTATGTGGTACTCGGTAGGTTAGCTCTAGGTGCTCGTCATGGCCCTCCGGTTGGGTCGTGATAGCCATCATACGTCTAATTTATACCAAAAAGAAATAAATCGGTATCTTGCCCAATGACAACCTAATTCAGATTGGTTTTGAAATTTTGCGTGACTCGATCATCAATATTATCAAGATCATAAAGATGATTGATTTTCTCAACTGAGCAATCAATTTTCAATCCTCTAACCACTGAAAATATGAATGCTTCTTCAAATTTGGATAAAATTCCAACACCCAATTCAAATAAAATTTACCTAGTGGAAGTACAAAAGTATTCCAGCCATGATGATTCACTATTTGAACGATGATTTTCATCAAAATCTCCATCCTCTTCATAAAATTCCACCCTCCTTTACTGAATTGTTCCCCTATTATAAATTGGAACATTGGTTCTCTATAGACCCATGGAATATTAGTGAAAGAAAAGAAGAAAGAGTGAAAAGGATGGCTTTGAAGTGATGATTTTCAAGTGCTGGATATTGAACAAAGATTTTAGGAATTTTGAGTATTCTAATGGTCCCTTGACTTCTCCTTTAAAGACATAGTTAGAAGTTTGAAAATTTACCTGTAGCTACGCCAAATAAGAAGCTTTGATGCGGCTAAGATTTTAGCAGAAAAATTATCTTTCCATCTTGTAACACCCCGTAAATTTGAGTTAGGAGTGAATGTATAAAAACTAGTATTAAGATGATATTTTATCCATAGGAATCTATTCGGGATGAATTCGAGTGATAAACAGTCGTTTTGAAGTCAAACCAAAAAGTGGAGTTCTTAAGAGCTTCTAAATTCGTCTAAATCTGAGACAGTCTGCGCTTATGGCCAGTTTTAGGGTATTTGTGCTAGGAATTTGAGCAAACTTATAAAACTAAAGTTGTAGGCCTCTAAAATACCTTTCCAACCATATAAAGTGGGGCTCAAACTGAGCTACATACAGGGATTTATGATCGTTTTATGGAGCGAATATCGACTGTCAGAAAAAAATGTGTTGGGCGTGCGTCGCGGACCCAACACGGAAAAATTCAGTTGTAGACCAAAAAAACATGATTAGCAGCTGATCCCACTATGCGGACTCAGCACGGAGCGAGGAATATTTTCTGGTTCTGAATTTTCTTTAAGTCCTACTTCATTGTGTTATTTCCCACTTCGTTTCAAATCAATATTTCTGAGGAAAAGAACCCTCGAAAAGTCTCTCTAATCCTAAGGTAAGTTCTCACTCAATCTTGATCATTCCCACACCATATCCATCCTGCTCTTGATAGTAAATCATCTCTCTAAAACCCTAAGTTCTTGAATTCTCAAGAAGAAGAAGATAGGGGCATGTGAAATTTGTCTAAGAGGTAAAGTTTCTGAATTTTCCTAGTATTAATAAAATAATGGGTTGGAGTAGAATAGAAGTTATACAAGGTTGGAATCCATTAGTGATTCATGAAAGGTTCTTGAACCCGTTTATAAGGCTTACGAAAAAAACCCTAGTTTTCGAAATTCCATGAAAACTTCAAGAAACTATTCAAGTTCTAATATTTATCATCTAAAATGATTGTAGTGTGATTATTGAATCTTGGAAATCGCGTTTGAGCGGGATTTGAAGTATGTCTAGATTTTCTCAAAAATCTTTCTTGAAGTATGTCTATATTTCAAAAATCGTCTTTTCAAGTATGTCTACTTTTGAAGTACGTTTATATTGTGAAAGCTTGATTTATATTTGAGAATCCTTCCTTGATTGTTTGTATAAGTTATAACTCTTGTTAGGTGGAAGTTCTTTTGGAATTAAAGATGATTTCTTTTAGACAAGGTCGTGCGTGTGTAGGGTCAAGCCCACATCGAACCTTATACGAACTATATTACTTTGTGAAACTCGCTTTTCCCATTATTGGATGATTGAACTCACTTTTCTAAAGGTTGGACCTTAAAACTTGTTTTGCTGTTGAATGGATTTCTTGAACTTGAAAATTGAATAAGAGATTTAAATAAGATTCTAAATCGGCTATGACTTGAAATGCCTCTATTTTGAGATGATGACCTGAGAAGTGAGACTCGGCTCTAAGCCATGATTGATGATTCAGTAATATGTCATGATTTGTATTTTGTTTGAGTTTGAGCTTATATGGGCAAGTTATGCTAGTCCAAAGGACGATTAGCCGTTATGGATCCTAATGTATCGATACGAGTATTGTTGTGTCAGTCCAGAGGATGATTGACCTCCGTTGCTTCCTAGCCTGGAGTATTTACTGTTGTGTCAATCCAGAGGACGATTGACCTTCGAGGTATGTCGCCAATGCATTTGTTGCTGTGCTAGTCCAGAAGACGATTAGCCTCCGTTGGAGTATCTATTGTTGTGCTAGTCCAGAGGACGATTAGCCTCCATGGTTTCCTAACCCGGAGTATCGATTGATTGATTTTCCTGTGAGTGGCTTGTTTCGTACTTTGATTAGCCTGTGAGTGGCTTGTTTCGTATATTGTTTCCTGTGAGTGGCTTGCGGTGATAGTGAATTCGTAAGTGAAATACTTGGCCTGGTAAATGGTAAGGAGTTAAGTTAATGTGTCCGTCGTTGTTGGATTATTTGATGACTCTTTAATGTTGCTGACTTACTTTATTCCTGGGTTTAGAACTGCTATTTTCATTGATATCATTTTATTGACTTAATTCATCATATCTTGTTTTGTTAACCATTGCCCCTTAGACACTCATTGAGTACGAAGTACTCAGGCATACCATTGTTGTTTTTTATGGTATGTCAGGTAACGTAGAAGAGCAGGTTCTTGGTACTCAAAACACTTAGGAAGGACTTGTTATTGCTGCTGACTTGGTGAGCCCACATGTTCATTCGTGGGACACCCCTTATCATATTTATTTACTATTCTAGTTTTTTTTTCGGGCTGCGTCCCGATGTGTCAGACAAATTACTCTTTTATCTTAGAAGCTCCATAGTATGCATTCTTGTGGGTAGTTGTTGAGTTTTGTTTAACTCTTGGGTGTTCGTCACGTTTTGATTAAGTTTTATAATATTAAAGACTTCTGCTGATTTAATTCATATTCATGATTTGATTGTATTTATTTTATAAACTGTTAGAGGTGAATATTGAACCTGGCGGGTTCAAGTGTTATTATTGCATCTTTTAGATTCGTCCGATGTTGTTCATGATATCAGATGCCGGTCACGTCTAGGGTGGGTTTTGGGGCGTGACACATCTAGTGGGATGGATGTGTCGAAGTACACTTCTGAAGATGAACAGTTCTTTTGTACTTCTGAAGATGATAACATAACTTTAGCCCTCTTTGCCTTTTTAGCCTTCCTTTATATTATCCTTATTTGAATGGATTCCTAAGACTTATCCCTAAGCAAACACGAAAGGCTAAGAAAAAAACTGGACCATGTGAAAAGGTCTTAGCACATGACAAAACATAAGAAAAATATTCCTCCTACCAACAGCCTATAAAAGGGAGTATGGGATATACTTGTTCCTAAAAGATCTCTCTCCTTATTGCATATAAGAGAAACTTGAAGATCTCTTGCAGAAGACAGCTTAGAATTGAAAGCCATGAATCAAAGTGTCGATTAACCAAACTCTCCAGATGCCTACAACAACAATCAAGAAGAATAGACAGAAAGTGAAGAGAAGAAATCAAAGAACCTGATCTTTCACAAAGACAACCAATGGCCTGATTGAACAGGGAGAAAACAGTAGTACAACATATGGCCAAAAGGAAGTAATAAATATCTACCTTTACCAAGTACTATTACAAGGAACCTGATTCTTAATAGAGGATGCACTATTTCTGGAGCTGAACTTAAAAGACCCCCATAAAAGAACTTATCAGAAGAAGCCCTATGAATATTGGCAAGGAAGAAGAGTAAACCTAGAGGATGAGCCAACGAGAAAAGGCAACCATAAAGTCATATTAATGCATGTGGATGAAGGAGGAATCTACATCAGATAGACAAGAAGCAGACACCTGCACAGACTTATGGTAATCAAATACTTCTAGTGAAACCATATGTAGAAACTGGCTCTCTGAAGAAAAGTAAAAATATAATCCAGGAAAACCTATCAAAAGAACACCTATAAAGAAATTGATCCAGAAGAAGTGTTGAAGAAGTAGGGAATAACATAAACCTGCATTGATAAAAGAAGAAGCTAAGAAGCAAAATTGGAAGATAGACTGACTACAACAGACTTCTCCTCAAATTGGCTATGAAAAGGAATAGTGAAGACGAATATAAGTGGAACAATGTCTTACTCAGTCTTATACCTTTACTGATACGCACTCATGGCACATACAATCGAGCATAGACAACACATACAATGAGGAAGCTAGTCTAAGAACCTGATTTTTATGACCTTTAAATATGCACCTCCTTTCCAATTGAAAGTTGCGTAAATATGTCTATAGTGCCAATCCATCCTAGTCAGTCATAGAACTCCATTCCAGAAAGAAACCAACTTGAGAGTTGCCTTATACCATTATATCTTGTGTTGATTTACTTATTTCCCACTTTATCTTCTTATATAGATGCTCAAGTGCATAGATCACAACTGAACTAACACATATTTAGGTCTTTCTGTTTGAAGATGTACTGATACTGAAGGCTTTTGGGATCTATGAATATTCCACATGGCTCATCATACAAGTAGTGACATCATAACTTTAATGCAAAAATATTTGTTACTGGATTTAAATCATTTGTGGTGTAGTTTTTTTCGTGACTCATAAGTAATCTGGAGGTGTATGCAATCACCTTGCCTCTCTACATCAAAAGACAACCCAAGCCCATACGTGCAACATCACAGTACACTGTATAACCTTCCTCCCTGGTAGGCAAATTCAAGACTGAGGCTGTAGTTAAAGTTGTCTTGAGATTCTGAAAGCTCGACCCACACTCCTCTATCCACTTAAATGGAGCACCTTTTTGGGTCAATTTAGTCACTGGAGATGATACGGTCAAAAATTTTGCCGCAAAGCGCCTGTAATAACCTTTAAGCCTAGAAAACTTTATATCTCTATGGGAGTAGTAGGCCTAGGACACTTCTGCACTGCTTCTATCTTCTTTGGATTCACTTGAATACTATCCTTATAAACCACATGACCAACAAATGCCATCGTGTCTAGCCAAAACTCACAATTTTAGAATTTGACATAAAACTTATATTCTCAATGTTTCTCCAACACCGCCCTCAAATGACCTTCATGCTTCACCTGAATAAAAGAGTAAATCAGGATGTCATTAATGAACAATATAACAACAGTGTCGAAAAATGACCTTGAACACCCAGTTCATAAGATCTATAAATATAGCCGGGGCAATGGTAAACCCAAAGGACATGACCAGAACTCAAAGTGGCAACACATAGTCTGAAATGTTGTCTTGAAGATATTCTCCCCTTGATCCTCAAATGGTGGTATCCCAACCTCAAGACAATCTTAGAGAAATAGAGGCACTCTGCAATAGGTCAAATAAATCATCAATGTAAGACAAAGGATACTTGTTCTTCATTGTAACCTTGTTGAACTGCTTGTAATCGATACACATATGCGTTAAGCCATATTTCTTCTTCATGAACAATAGTGCACCCTAAGGTGACACTCTAGGGCTAATTAAGCCTTTATCAATCAAATCTTGTACATGTTCCTTCTACCCTCTCAACTCGGTGATCCGCAGATTCCGTTAGCTCCTTCGCATATCCAAATTTCACTTTATCAGAATCGAGAAGTAGATTGCATCTTTAGCTCACAAACCTCATCTATAGATTCACGAACATTTCACATGTATCTTCCTCATATTGCCAACCTTCTATAAAAACCTGTTGCGCATCATCATTGTTTTGCTATTCGCAAAATCCATCTACGACTTGCATATTGTCTTTCTACATTTTTGACTATTTTTTATACTTTACTCTACATATCGTACAAACACACCATAAATATAATAAATGTTTGAAATACATACTTAATAAACTGCAAAACTCACGAGAGGGTGTGCATACTACTATAAGTTCACCACTCATCTAACTCCCATACAACATAAAATGAACTTCATAAATACACTACATATACTCCATTATAACATATAAAAGAGCCCAAGTTAAGTGGCAGAATCATATTCTTATAGTAAATTCTCACCTTTTAACTTTTGGGTGATCCTTGAGAGAAAATGAAAATCTAGATAAAATTAGGAACTTTTGATTGTCTAGATAAAATCAAGAACTTTCGGTTGTTAGACTAGTATTAGTGAGTCATAATTACACCAAAAGCTCATACATGATCTTAAATGATCTTACCTTGATAGTTGGAATGAGCGGAACGTCCAAATTTAACTCTTAATTCATGCCCTACCTTTTGGAGTTGGTAGGAGTGAGATAAATTATGTTTTGAGACCTTTTATAGGAGAATATACAAGATAGAGCTAGAAAATCACATGCTTATGCCGCACACAAAAGAAAAACTTCAGAGAGTAGAAATACTGCTATCTGCGAGTGCGTTTTCCCAAGCCATACATATGCACAGAATTTTGCGGGGCGCTACAATTGAAGAAGATTATAGAACAATATTGAGTGTAAAAATACAAATCTTCATGTTTTCTCTTCTTGTTTCTCTACGTGAGGTAATGACTTCATTATGTAGTCACGCCTTCTCTATTTAGCTAGGACTCAGCAATCCTAATTCTAATAATATAAATAATCCTAAGCTATGTCAATGTTTAAATTCTAGAATAATATGAATTGGACTCTACGTTCTCTATCATACCCGTCGCGCTAGACGTTGTCAATGTACAACTTCAGCTTGCTCCAAAGTCCATGTAAATTTTGTTGTATGATAGTTTATGGATTGTTAATGTAGAAAGTCCTTATGGAGTTTCCTGTTGATATCGATAGGAGTAATCCCACCTATAAAATATAGTAGTGCATGTGGTTGTTTCTTTTACAATTTTGGCATGAATTTACTTGTGTTTGAGAGATTTTGTGATTATTTTAGAAACCAGATTGCCTCCCAGACTGTCCACCAGCTGTGTACGTGTTGAACCTCCATGAACCTTATGTTTTTTGGGTTTGAAAATCCTTGACCTGATCAACAGTCCTTCTCGCTATCTTCTTTTCTCATATCACACATCTCAGTGCATCAACAAACTCGATGAAGATTGGATATGAAGCTTTGCTTAGCATAACAAACCTCAAGGTTTTATATCTGTTTCCAAGATCTTTAACAAAGTTTATAACCTTGCTATCTTCGTCTAACGATTTGTGTAAAACGGCAAGACAATCACAGATTCCCTTGAATTCCTTTTATATTCATCTACAAATTTGGATCTCATCTTGATACTCTGAATTTGTTGCTTTAATTGAAATTTCTTCGCGTTGCTAGTTTGTAGGTAATTATCCTCAAGACTCTCCCAAATTTGTTCGTTTGAAGTGCAACCACTAACAAGGAACATTGGCTCTTTAGTCATAGATCCAGTTAGCCAACTTCTCACCAAGACGCCTTTTTCTTCCCACTCTATAAACTTAGGGTTGACGTTTCTTCATCCTTTTTGTTTACCACAACCTTAGATGAAAATTTCTTCATAATAATGTTATTAATCGTCGAGGTCTCCATCAACTACTTATCTGGGTTCTTCAAACAAGATAGTTTGAGAATTTCAATTTTATCGAATATATAACCATGATTTGATGGAGAAACCCTGGTAAAAGGGAGAGAGTGGAGGAAGAGAACTAGCCATTAAATAAGGTGGAACATGGTTCAAGATACATAACAACTTAGGTTAGAATCAAAGCTCTGATACCATAAGATTATAGAATAATATTAAGTCTAAAAATACACCTCTTTGTGTTTTATTTTCTTTACTTCTCTACGTGGGGCAGTGACTTCATTATATAGCCATGCCTTCTCTATTTAGTTAGGACTCAGCAATCCTAATTCTAATAATGTAAATAGTCCTAAACTAAGTTAATATTTAAATTCTAAAATAATATGGATTCGACTCTACGTTCTCTTTATCAGCAGTGAGGTATACTAAAATTTAGTGATATGCAGTAGGGTTTGTCCTTATGTCTACATATGAGAGTGAGTCATCTAATTAAATCCAATAAGCAATTTTGACCATGCCAAAAAACCTAGACAAGCCTTTTAAAGAAAATGATGCATCTATGTATGCTAATTGAACTGAAATAAAGCTTATACGATATTTTGATCGGAGACTAAAGGGCACTGAACCTCGTGCACGAAGCAATGCAACTATGAACATTAATTGAACTATACCGAACTGGGCTAGCTTTGTGCCCGATACTGTACTGAAGAGGGTAAAGTACTTTCTATCGATTTCATTCTCAAAGTTCGAACGCGAAACTTTTATTAAGGCTGTGTGGGTCCGACCAAAGCCCCACAAATTAAAGCTATCATTTCATTTGGTTTAACACACCGGAAAAAAAAAAGGAAAAGAAAAGACATAAAGAAAAAAAAGGAAAAGAAAAGACATAAAGAAAAAAAAAAAGAAAAGGAAAAACTAAGAAAGGAAGAGCATTGCAGTTTTGTTTGTACAGTATGTTTTTTCCTTTTTTCCATGTGATACACCAGTTTGGCTTGTTCATTGAATTCAATTTGCATAAAATCATCTTTGGACACTGTTATTTCTCTTGACGCAGACTTTCTCTCCTTCATTTCCAGATCCAGACGGATCAACGATCTTTCAATTGTATCTTTCCCAGATCTCCAATTCTCAGTTTCAGCTCTTATATTTTATTGCAGCTTAATTTCACGTGACAATTAATCAACAGTCCTGGATCTGATCGAGCTTTCGCAGAGTTTCAAAACGGACCCAATCATGAACCCTTTTTCTTCAGGCACTCGTCTCAGGTTACTACATAAAATAATCTACTAATTGCATTGTTGCTTATGACTTGAGATGATCTATATACTTCGCCCCAACTAGTTTTGTAATTCAGAGTTATCGGTAATGGGTTAATGTTTCATTTATTTAAGGGAAGGGATTTAAGCTTGAATTCTTAATTATTTTAATCACTTTCTAGTCAAGTGTAAACTTTCTTTCTGGCAGAATATATAGATAGACTCCTTAACTTGGTCCCGTAAACACCTAACTCTGAGAATGCACATCTAGCACGCACAATTTGAGAATGGAAAAGTGTGTTTACGAGGCCAATTTAAACCAAGTTAAGGTGTCTAGAAGTGCATTTTCAAAGTTTGGGGTGTTTAGTTGCTAGTTGAGCCCAAGTTAAGGTGTCTATCTATGTATTTTGCCTTTGTTTATTCCTTCAATTTCTTCTTTAAGAAATTGTCCATGGGTTTTATTGGTTTAGTGCTATGCTGAAACACAACATTCAAGTATGGCTGGCGTTGCATAGTTTAAGTTTCAAGTCTGGAACTGTGTTGGTTCTGGGCTCATTTAAGAGGAAGAGGAAACTGTTGAAAATGGATGATTGATCAGAATGAAAATGCTCATGGTTATTTAACTGATACTTATGCTGGACACAAAATCTCAAAAATCCATGATCAGGTGTCTTTTAAACCATAAAATAAGGTGTTGATTAATGAGTAGATGACCTGCTCAACAGTGAAACAATAATATCATGCAAGTGTAATGTGATGTGGCTCCCTTGAATGCAGTAATTTAGCGATAAGTACCATTAGTGGCCTTAATTCTCTTAACTGGATAGTTATAATCTTAGTTTTTGTCTTTTACCACCAGAAAGACTAACTATGTTGTAATCTAAAGTTAATTCCTTGTTTTTCTCTACCCTTTCTTTATTTTTCTTCATTGGATAGTTATAGTCTTAGACGTTGCAATCTGGAGAATACACAAGAATGAAGATCAGCCACATGTTTCTTTTTTTGTATTTATATCAAGATATATATGGAAATTCCCAATTATTTTGGTAGCACAGGAAGCTTCTTAGTAATCCTAGATTGCTGAAAAATGAAGCAAATAAATGCATCCACTGATTTCCAGATTGTCCTGTAATGCCAATCTGAGAGAAAGATCAAATTGAAGGATCTTCCCAATGTGCCATGTTGTCTGTTCTTTTGAGCTTTCTTCATATCATGTTTACATAGTATTCAAACCCTTTGGTGGTGGCTTCTCTAAGAGCTGGTTTCTCCTTTTTCTCGATGACTTGGCCTTAGAAGTGCGAGTGTGGACATGGGGGTTTGTTATGATGTTGGATTGGCCATAGCCTTTGTATTTAGTATATGTGTTAAGAAGAAATTGTTGGTTGCTAATATTAAATACGGCTAATAAGTATGAAAATTAAGGTTATCTGTATATGATATTTGAATATCTATGAAGGAATGATCTTTCAGATATAAGGATTTGCTTAATGTAATCTAGAGATTCTACGTCTTGAAAAATGCGACTTTTCATGAGTCTATATGATTGGTTATTCTTTTCTACACTGATGTATGATACTAGTTCCTGGCTGCACGAGCTTGGCAGTGTTTGGTGTATCCAGACTAGTTTGAACGAGTTGAGAGTTGGGCATATGCAATTAATTCTTCTTTCAATTTTATGTTTATGCTTTTATAAGCTCAATTTTGATTCCTTTATTTTGTTCAGAACAGTAAAAATTTCAGTGAAATTACATTTTTAGATTTTGTCTGGGACTTGAAGCATTATTGATTGAATGATTCATTGCATTTTCTGATCCCCCCATTCCTTCTATATCATACTACCATAATACAACAACATACATAGTGTGGTCCCACAAGTGGGGCTTGGGGAGGGTAGAGTGTACGCGGACCTTATCCGCATCTCTTGTGCAGGTAGAGAGGATGTTTCCAATAGACCCTTGGCTCAAGAAAAGTGTTTCCGAAACAGGTTTGAAAAATACAAGAGTGCAATAAGCTTTGATGATAACATGAAGAAAAAAGAAATATTGACAGCAAAATTAATACGATAACCAAAGAAAAAGAAACAACAGTAGTAATAAAATTGAAGAATAAGAATAAGATAATGATAGAATAATAATAATATTAAATACTACTGAAAAGGAGAAGAGAGAGCAAATAGAGTGCTCCAAGCTAGAACCATGCTCTCCCACACTGAAAAGAGAAAATCGCTCGATTACCTACTAACCTTCCACGCTAATCCTCGACCTCCATGCTCTCCTATCTAGGGTCATGTCCTCGGTGAGCTGAAAATGTTCCATGTCATGTCAAATCACCTCTCCCCAATTCTTCTTGGGTCTATCCTTTACCTCTCCTTAGGCCTATGAATGCCAACCTCTCGCACCTCCTCACTAGGGCATCCGTGCTCCTCTTCACATGCCCGAATCATCACACTCTCTTCCCTTATCTTCCTCATCACGCCTTGCCCCGTATATCTTCGTTCCGAATCTTATCTCTCCTAGTATGCCCGTACATATACCGAAGCATCCTCATTTCTGCTACTTTCATCTTCTGAACGTGTGAATGCTTGACTGGCCAAATCTCTGCCCCATACAACATAGTTGCTCTACCAACCACTCTGTAGAACTTATCTTTAAGACTTGGTGGCACATTCTTATCACATAGGACACCGGATGCGAGCCTCCATTTCATCCACGCAGCTCTAATACAATGTATGACATCACCGTCGATTTCCCCACTTGGATTATTGACCCAAGATACTTGAAGCTTCCTCTCTTGGGGTGACTTTGTGTATCAATCCTCACTTCCACATCTGTCTTGCGTCACTGAACTTGCACTCCAAGTACTCTGTTTTAGTCCTGCTCAACCTGAAACTTTTAGACTCTGGGGTATGTCTCTAAACCTCCGGCCTAGTGCTAACTCCGCCACGTGTCTCGTCAATACTATGTCATCTGCAAATAAGACACACCATGGTACCTCCCCTTAATATGCCGTGTCAATTCATCCATCACGAAGGTGAGTAAAAACGGGCTACGAGTTGATCCCTGGTGCAACCCCATCACGACTAGGAAGTGTTCTGATTCTTCCCCCACTGTCCTTACTCGGGTCTTGGAATCATCGTACATGTCCTTATATGAAATGTCTGAATTATTTCATGTCAGTTGGAGGCTTGCACATTTAGAAGAAAAACCAGGCTTTCTTTTTGTTTATATTCCTTTTTCAGACCACATTGTACAGGTTGTTGATACACTTTTATTATATGTTGCCGTTTTTAGAAGTTGTTTTAGTTGGATAGGTAATATAGAGAACCTCGGCTGTTATAGAACACCTAGTTTGTCTTAAAAGAAAAATTATTGAGCATGATGAATAATGATGATTCCTATAGCTGACTCAAACTAGTTTGGAATTGAGGCGTAGTAGTTATTGTTGTTGTTGTGTTGTCTACAAATCACTCTGAAACTTGTGGTTTCAGTTTTGTCCAAGTTGGCAGTTTAGTAGCTTCTTTTTTGGACTACCATTAACACTTTAAATGTAAAAAACACTTTTAGTTTAGTTTGGTTTAACCTAAAAGTGTGCTGTTTTCTACATATTCCAGATCACATGTAACACTTATACATATGGTTTCAGTTTCCTCTGAATTGATGGTTTTACAGCTTTGTTGGCATATCTGCAGCCTTGCCTTGTAGCAACATGATTCTTTACATTTCATCTGATATAGAACAGAACAGCTATTCATTCTCTTTATTTAGTTTTGGAGTTGTTTCTGATGGGTAAGACAATTGTGTGGATGGACCCTAGAGGTGTAACTCATGAAGGATTATTTTAAATTCTCACAAAAAGCATCCAGGAAACAGGAATTACTTGCATTACAATATCTTTTATGAAACAATTTTCCTCTCGAGCTACTGACTGACTATTTCATTTTATTTGCCCCATCCTTGCATAACCCATCCCCACAGGAAAAAGAAAAAGTGTGTACGGATGCTGATGCTAAGTTTGTGTCAGATTCTGTTTAGTTAAACAATGATGCTTAGTTCATAAGATAGTGTAGGTGTGATATAGATGATGATGTACCCTTATTGTACCAATGCAGGGACATGATTCGGGCTATCCGTGCTTGCAAAACTGCAGCAGAAGAACGTGGCGTAGTAAGAAAGGAGTGTGCTGCTATTAGAGATTCAATCAGTGAAAACGATCCGGACTATAGACATCGTAATCTTGCAAAACTAATGTTCATTCACATGCTTGGTTACCCGACACATTTCGGTCAAATGGAATGCTTGAAGTTAATCGCATCTCCGGGATTCCCAGAGAAACGAATAGGATATCTTGGTCTAATGTTGCTGCTTGATGAAAGACAAGAAGTTCTCATGTTGGTTACAAATTCTATAAAACAGTATCCATTTCAGACTTACTGCTTTTATTGTGGTCCCTCTTTAATTTATTTCTCTCTACATTAGTAGAAGTCCCTTGAATAAATAGGCCAAATTAAAATGATTGGAGAAAGAATTACTGGAGAAGTTTTTTTTTTTTCTTTTGCTTCTTTCGAAAAATAACTAAAATGCATAAGCTGTTGCCCATTGATTTATCATTTATCCCCCAAAAAAGAGAAAAATATAGAATACGAAAAGAGAAAAAGCTTTTGCTGGTCAGTTTGTTTGGAAGATGAAATTTGATTTTCTGAGATATCTTAACTTTTAATAGAGATCTTAATCACACCAACCAATATATTGTTGGACTTGCACTTTGCGCCTTGGGAAACATTTGTTCTGCCGAAATGGCTCGTGATTTAGCACCTGAAGTTGAAAGGTTGCTGCAGTTTAGAGATCCTAATATCCGAAAGAAGGTAAGTCTTATATCTCTTGCTAATAGATAAAGTTTACCATTTAAATTGTTTAAGTTCCATTCCAAAATGTGAAATTCTGTGGGATTTAGTTTGCCTGCGCGAACTCGTTAAATATTAATTGCTTAAGGAATTCATTGATGAATCAATTAAAATTGAGGCCTTCTGTTCCGCACACGGTGAGTGGTGAATTAAAAGGAAAAGACAAAATGTTTTAGCACATGTGTGGAAACACTGATAGCTTAATAGGAATTTCCGTATGTTGTGTTAGAGAAAGTGAACTTGCTCAATTTTATTATGATGTCTGTGGGATGTGTGAGCCAATTCAGTGTGTGAGAAACGAGAAATTTATCGAGTATTTCAGGATTTGTTATTAGAAGGTGGCTTTTCCTTGACCAGCAGTAATATGGAGACTGTCCTTCAGATCAGAGGTTTCTGGTTTAGTAAAGTGTTGAGATGGAGGCTTTATAATGAAGGCCTTCCACTATGCAATCCTAGATGGTGAAATTTATATTATCCATTTTGCAGAGCTGTCATCAAACTTCATGTAGGAATTAGGAATTAATATGGATGAGAACTGGTTATTTCCATTTTAACAACAAAAAAGAAAAGGATGAGAACTGTTATCCTAGGCAATTAAATGTTCTTGCTTGACATTGATCGCTGAACAGAAAATTCACTCCACAATCAATTTAATAGGTGAATAAGCAGAGTCAGATTTTACTTTTGCTTAGTGTAGTCACCAATACATTGTTTTATGAGTAGCTGTTATGTCTGTGGGCATATCTCATTAGATCCTTTTGGATACCGTGCATTTATATGATTACTTTCCATTATCAACCATCAAAATTTCCTTTGTGAAATATCATCTTGCGCTCCAATAAGGGAGGAATAGCCCAGTGAAAGGACATTCTACCTCCAACCATGAGGTTGGAGGTTCGAGTCACCAAGGAAGCAAAGTGGGAAAGGGCCACTATTGACCCCTGGAGGGGGGAGAAGGTGGGTTTGGTTATGGGTGGGGTTTGCCATACAAGAAAATCAATCCACTTGGGCTCCCGTTCTAGTTTATCACTCTTCCTTTTTAACCGTGACCTCCTTTGAACAAGATTAGCTTATGCATAGTATTCAGGGTAATCCATTGTTCCTTAAGTATTCTTTTCTGTGTATTGGTCTGAGGTGTCTTTATTCCTACACTTACATATGGTTGTTGCCAACATTTATTCACTTTACTTTGGTCTACTGTAGGCAGCACTTTGCTCTATAAGAATTATAAAGAAGGTCCCAGATCTTGCCGAAAATTTTGTAAAGCCTGTAGCTGCCTTGTTCAAAGAGAAGCACCATGGAGTTCTCATCACTGGTGTTCAGCTTTGCGCAGATCTATGTAAAGTTAGTCCAGAGGCCCTTGACTATTTTAGAAAGGTAAGTTGAATATGGGCAGCATTATCTTTTGCTACTTGTACATTCCGTCACTAGGAAATCTGTTACCTTGGAATTGCTCGTTCTTTCTCCTTTTTTTGTGACATTCTGCTCTTAAATGCAGTTCTGAGAAACTATTGTTAAGAAAGGAACACATCTTCGTTTTAACTGGTGTACAATCTAAATACAAACATAGTTACATAAAAAAAACCAGCATTTTCTCTTTCTATAGCTCTTCCCAACTCCAGTAAGGGGATCTGATCTTCTTAAATTGAATGTGGGAACCTGGACCCAAAAGAAAAGGACATGATAATCAAAATTGATGGGGAATATATGCACTGACAAGTGTGGCTGTAATCTAAGATCCCCCACCCAACCAGGAAAAAAGAGAGAATATAGAGAAAAGGGGGAAAAGGGGATGGGAGATATTCTGATTGGTATTAAGATTTTCGCTTCCATGGCGTTATTTTATAAACTTGGTTGGAGCATGACGTTTGTGATGGTAACTCAGATTTTACTATATCTTGTGTTAGGGTTTTGAATTTCATTGCCATGTGAAATAGTGCTTTTTGTGATTTAGGGCTTTGCCGATATCATTCTTGTGTCTACTACTGTTTTCTTTTTCACTTTTGGTTCTACAAGGATATATTTTGTTTACCCTTAAAAAACATCTTTTATTTGCTGATTTTATTGCTTGCTCAAATTTAGGAATCCTTTTCTTTGCTTGATAACTTGGGAAAAATCTATGACTGAATAGTTTGACCAACGGTTTGTCTGGAAGGTAAGAAAGGAATGCCAAGTCGAAGTTCTAGAAATTTCTGTTCTCTTGTTCGGTATGCAAAATGGAAATTATATTCCTCAGGGGCCGGCAAATTTTCTCACTAGATCAACAAAAAATCTTATTCTCTTTCCTGTTCTCTCTTTCAGCCCAGAAAGGAAAGTTATTACTTTTCTCCACTCTTCCCGTTTTCCCTCTTCTTGTTTCTCTTCCTTGGTATTTCCTTTTCTAAAGGGTAATAATCTGAAGCTTTGGCAGGTCAACCAGGTATAACCGTATAAGTACAACCACATAGGTAAAAGGAAAAAGTGGAAGATGTTCCCAAAGGGGCCGGGGGAGACTAGGAGAGACATTTTGTTTGATAAATTAAATATTATTTTATTAATTTTTTAAGATGGTTCCAAAACTTTTTAAGTCATTTGGGCTATGTAGGCTACTGTTATTCTCCTGTCAAACCGACCCTACTACCTATACAAGAAGGTATTCTTTCTTTATGCCAAAAGTGCATATGAAACAATAAGAACTCTTAACTCTCTTGAAGCTCTTGTTCGTTGCTTTGATACATCCTCCCAAACCTTCCATTCCAAATGCATAAAAAAGGAATAATGGGCTAGATTTCCATGCTGCTTTCATTCCATGTACATGTTTTTTAGCAGAAATGCTTGGTCAACCTATTGTATCTTATTTCTTGCTTATTATAACTTTGAGTTTGCAATATTTTTGTGGAAGTAGTATTTATTGCTGAGATTTCTGCTTTCCAGAAAGTTATAGTTTTATCTGACCTGTTAAGTTAGATTTGATAATATGCCTCTACTTTTATAGGTCAAAGCATGTTATTAGGATCTCGGCCACTCTTTCAATTCTGATTCTTCCTTTCTGCACCTCAGACTTTTTATTTGATGTTCCAACTGAAAAGAATGACTAAACTTGCACAGGTAGATCTTAAATTCACTTGTTGCCATGATTGGTTGAGGTGAAAAAACGAGAGGTGGGACGATATGAAGTAAAAGAGGAGGCATAATTTTGTGTCTCTTTGGTTAAATATGAAGTATAAGGGAAAATGAGCTATTCTTTCGGTGTTTGACATCTTTGATATTTAATGGGAAGGGTGACATAAATTTTGCTTACTTCTCTCCTTTAGACCAGAAAAATTGGAGGTGAACGTTGAATACTTTAGCTAATGGAAGTAATCAATGATCCCAGCTAAACATTTTTATGCTTCACCTTGCCTTCTATTGTATTAAACATAGTGTTAAAATATCTTAAGGAATAAACATGTTGGATTGTAATGCATAAACATTGTGTTAAAATATTCTGTGCATAAGCTTTGAATTTAAATGCGTATCTGAATTATGAAATCGATAAGATTTAAAGGTTTGAATTTTTTTTCCCGTCATCCGTGGTTACAGAAATGCACGGATGGTTTAGTGAAAGTTCTAAAGGATGTCGCCAACAGCCCATATGCACCTGAATATGACATTTCCGGCATTACAGACCCTTTTCTGCATACAAGATTGCTCAAGCTCTTACGTGTTTTGGGCCAAGGCAATGCGGATGCTAGCGATTCCATGAATGATATTCTTGCTCAGGTCAGTTATAGCTTAGTGATCTATTGAAGCCTATGTGATTGTCATGGAGTTGTAAAGTTTTTCGAATGCTTTCCTCATAGGTATGGTTTGTCAACATTTTGGTAGTTCACTTGTGAAATCTTGCATTAGAATGGCCCATATCCCGTGATTAGTCTATACAAGATAGAAGAATGGGTTTAATTCCACTATGTCTGTACAAGATAGAAGGACTGTAGTTGATAAATAATTGCTTATAGTCAAGGATAAAGAGAGCAAGGTATCATTCTAGTTGATAAATGTTTGCTTGTTGTGGAAGATAAAGAGCAAGTGAATACTCTTTTTCATTTTATTTTGTTCCCTTATTCTCATCGAGAACTTTATTAATACTCACAATCACACTGCGGGCTAGCTATCTTTATTTGGAAATTTTACTATGCGAACCCTTTATGAGGAGATCGAATGAAGCTCTACTAGTAAATGATTGGGCTAAGCATATGCATCACGATAAGTTTATTCTCAGTTCAGAGACTGATTAACACAAGCATCTTAGCAAATACAACAATCTGAGGCAATTGATATTTTCTCTTAGTGCTTTTTGACAACTAATTTGTGGCAAGTTGGACTGTACCATCATTGAAATTAGTATTGACTAGAATAAGAAGCATTAGAGTTTGCTGAATATCAAGGAAGTTATTATGTATGCAGAAATATAAGATTTTCTTATTCATTCTCTAACAAATTTAAATTACTTTTAGGTGGCAACGAAGACGGAGTCAAACAAAAATGCAGGCAACGCTATTCTCTATGAATGTGTTGAAACTATCATGAACATTGAAGACAATGGTGGTTTACGTGTGCTTGCTATTAATATTTTGGGAAGATTTTTGTCCAACCGCGACAATAATATCAGGTCATCTTCATTCATCTAGTTAAATTTTCTTCCTATTTTTTTTTTGGGGTAATCTTCCAATTTCTTGGGACTCTTTTTTTGTGTCCTAGGATTGCACCTTAGAACATTCTTTGGTTGAACCCGAATTCATCGTTTTCAAAGTTTGTGCAAGTTCAGTACGTGACTTCTTCCTGAACACCCTCCAGTTGGTTTTTCAGATATTTTTGCAAAGGAGTTGTATATATTAATTTTTTGCTTGTCGCACACCTTGAATGTACAAAGTCTTCTTGTGTTATGATGCTATTGGTGTTACATCAGCAGTGGGACTAGAAAACTAATTTGCACCAAACCTATAATTACAAATTGGCAAAATACCTAAAAACTCTCCTAAACTTGGAACGGATTATATTAGTTGAAACCTAAACTATTCAGAGTGTTAATTATGCCCTGAGCTTGGCTATTTGATAGTTATTACCCTCCCCCTGGATGATCTCATCCCAGGGAAGTGGCATGCACACGCCTGCCACTTGGATTTTTCGTCCACGTCATATTTCTTTTAAATAAAATAGTTTTTTTTTTACCTTTTTAAATTCATTAATTTTTAGATCATCTTTTTCGGGTCAACTTTGTAAAAGAATTTGCCTAGAACTCCCTTATTTAGGCTAAATTTTTATAGTTTCAGTTAATTTTGACAAATTTGGCCTAAAAAAGAAGAAATACATAGTTGAAACAAATAGTCGGTGCATCTAAAAAAGATATAAAAAGAAATACACAGTTGAAATACTAGAGCTTTAGTTAAGTTTTTTTATTGATTTGACCCGGAAACAAGAACACACAGTTGAAATAAATAACTATTGCATCTAAAGAAAATATAATGAGAAATAACAGTTGGAACTACTTCATTTTAGCTAAAATCTTTTTATTTGGCTAAAATGGAGTTCCAGCCAAGTTGTTTACAAATTTGGATGCAAAATGAAAAAAGACATAGTTGGAACAAATAGTCATTGTATCTAAAGAAGAAATTAAAAAAATGCAAAGTTGATGTAAAATATGCATTTGATAGTTAGATGAGCCAGAAAAACTACATAATTGTAACATAGAAGCCATTTTATATAACTATGCACCAATTAACGATTGAAAAATACCCCACCTGGAAGTTGATTTTTCGATTTTTCTTCACTTCCACGTGCCATAAAGAGAGTGTATCCACGCTCTTTGCCACGCCAGCCAAGGGGTAACATTTATCAAATAGCCATGTTCAGGGGGTTAATTAAGACTGCAATAGTTTAGGGGTGCAACGAATAATCTGTGCCAAGTTAATGGGGGTTTTAGGTACTCTGCATTAAAAAATTCGTAAAACATCGTCATATTTCTTTAAAATCTAAGGAAAAAAAATATCAAGGAGACTAGTGTTGTCAATGGCGAAGAGCTTTAAAAAGCGCTCCAGGTCTATTGGGCCATTAAGGGCAGAGCGCAGTTAAAAAGCGTGGGCTTTAGTCAAAAAGGGGCAATGAAGAAAAATATTTTTACATATATATTTTAATACTTTTTTTTTTTTTGATAATATCATGTTCATGATATAAAAAAAAAGTGTTAAAAATATATATGTAAAAAATTAACAAATTCATTCATAATATTTTCCGTAACAATTAGTATATCTTTTTGCGGATTACATTTATTGCTTAGTACCACTCAAACTCAATTCAATATATATAGAATGCATGGGCAATTAGGAGCACGTCTTCGTTAGTTGCCTATACTGAAGCATAGCTTAAGGGAGGCGAATCGCCTTCCATGAGTTTTTCTGTGCTTCAGGGCTTAAGCGCGTCGTAAATTAAGACAACACTAAACGAGACAAGTATGAACTAAGAAATCGTCCAAGTGGCTCGAAGTCTAGAGTGCTGGACTAAGGAACATAAGAAAATATACTCATTTTGTTCAAATTTATATGACACTCTTTTCATTTTGTCATGTTCCAAAATGTTTGACATGATTCCTTTTCTATAAAACATTCACGATAGTTAAGAATAGAGATTTATCTAACTACTCAAAATTTAACACTTCAATGTGATATTTTTTTTCTATAAAACTAACTTCAACTTCACTTCATCTTTTCCCACTCTCACTAGAATAATTTTTAAATTAAATTAAAATCTTAGCTCCATGAGTGGTCAGATAACGTCAAATGGAGTCACCTTATCAAAAAAAAAAAAAAAAAAAAAAAAAAAAAAAAAAAAAAAAGAAAAGAAAAGAAAAGAAAGAAATGGAGTTAGTAATTCTTTCATGTGTTCCAGACATAAATGGAGAAAGCTATTCAATGGTGAAAAGACAACACTGGTGATACATATAAGGAAGAGGGCAGGGCCCCTCGTAGCTCCCACTTATTGCACCGAAGCTGTACCGTAATTATGTGCAGTCAAAGTAAGACATGCTTTTGTGTCTCAAAACATCCCTGGTTTTGGTATGATGTGAATCTGAATGCTTTTAGTTGACTTACCACTTTTGCACAACAATCCTGGTAACTTCTGACTGTGTACAACAATCCTGATGATGATACCTGTTTAATTTTCTTTGTTTATTTTTCTTTCTTTGGGTGGAAGGGAGGGAAAAAGTGGTTTCCTTCTGTGTAATTTTGGCTGCATAATTACTGGTATTCTTCTGCAATATGCTTTCCATTTTATTGAGGTCCAATTATTTCAGATATGTTGCCTTGAACATGCTGATGAGAGCTATAGCTGTCGATAGTCAAGCAGTACAAAGACATCGGGCAACAATTTTGGAATGTGTGAAGGTATATTACCTTTATATTTTATTGTTTCTTCTCATAAAGCATAGCAATTTAATGCTTCTCATTTTTCTTCTTCTCCAATCCTCAGTGTTCTTTTCCTCTCATATATGGAGTACATCCTTGATAATACTTCTCCGCGTATATTTAAACTTCTGCTAGCCAGCACTTTTCATGATATGTGCTCTAGATATGCAGTACTCTAGGTTTATAAGTCTGTCTTAAAAGTTATGTAGATGCTGCAGGGGAATGTATAACACGTACATATATACATAGAGCCCGTTTGGATTTTTTGAGTGTTTGGCTCTCCAGCTTAAAGCCATTTTGTGCTTAAAATAAGCCCAAAATAATTGAGCCTGTTTGGCTTAGCTTATCTAAAGCAGCTTATAAGCTGAAAACAACTTATAAGCCAAAAAAAATAAGTTGGGCTACCCCAACTTATTTTTTTTTGGCTTATAAGTTGTTTTCAGCATATAAGTTGCTTTTTTTAAGCCCATCCAAATAGGCTCATAGTTAATTGCATTTTTTTCATACTGGCACTTACGCCATTATATGGCTACTTGAGTTGAAATGCAAAAGTCTTACATCTTTTCCCGAATTTTTCATATTTATCATTTCTGTTGCAACTTATGTGCTTATTTAATTTTCAGGACTCCGATCCATCAATTCGTAAAAGAGCCCTTGAGCTAGTGTATCTATTAGTAAACGACACCAATGTGAAGCCATTGACCAAGGAGTTAACTGAACATCTGGAAATAAGCGATCCAGAGTTTAAGGGAGATCTGACTGCCAAAATCTGTTCCATAGTGGAAAAGTAAGTCAATACTGAATAAGTGTCAAACTTATCATCTCTTAAGAAAAAGGGCAGCCCGGTGCACAAAGCACCCCGTGTTAGCAGGGTCCAGTTATTGTTTATCATCTCTTATTTTTATAATTCACAGAAAACTCCTGCTTTTGCATATTCTGGAAAGAGATCTTCTGGTTATTGCTTTGCTATTTCCTGTTTTTGTTTCTGTTTATTTTTCTGGTTGTGTTCCAAGGGGATTCTTGTGTTGTAATACGATTACTTAACTTTCCTGAACATGTGGATTGTTCGTTCGTTTCAAATGCATCTCGTGCTTACAACTACTTATGGTGAACTAGGTTCTCCCCTGAGAAAATTTGGTACATTGATCAGATGCTCAAGGTCCTTTCAGAGGTATTCTGCTGGCTTTAGATTTGACTCTACATATTTGAAGCCCCTTGTTGGATAAATTTGTACTTATCATACTTATTTCTCAAATATCTATCAAAGTGTCAGTCCTTAGCATCCGATTCATGTCGGCCTGTTTTGGTGGATCTACTTTTTCTTTCTTTCTCTTTTTGTGTGGGTAAAGAGTACTAATGTGTCAGCTGTGCTATAGGCTGGAAAGTATGTCAAGGATGAGGTGTGGCATGCTCTGATTGTGGTGATTACAAATGCTTCCGACCTCCATGGATATGCGGTACGGTCTTTGTACAGAGCCGTGCATACAGCAGTGGAACAGGTATGTCACGCATTTCCTTTATCTTCTATCAGAAGCTAGGGTCCTGTATCCCATGAGCAGTTTTTTGGTCTTGAATATGTCCATATTGTTTACTGTTTTCTATTTGATTGTTTCGTTAGGAAACTCTTGTTCGAGTTGCAGTTTGGTGCATTGGAGAATACGGTGAAATGTTAGTCAATAATGTTGGAAGGCTTGACATAGAAGAACCCCTAACTGTGAGTTCATCCATTTGGACAGTTTGCAAATATGATCTATGAATATTTTTCTCCATATCAGTATGCATCATATTCTTAACTAGCTTGTATTTCATTCGTGATCCAGCAATCTCTGGATGAAGTTTCTCATTCATTATTGTCATCCTTTACACAACTCACGATGGGTGTGTTGACAATAACTATAACCGTTGAATTTCCTCTTACATTTATTGGGAAATTCACTAATATTGAATTTATGCTCTGGTTGAATGTAGTAATGGATGTAAACTGGTTCCATGTGATTTCAAGTACTATATAAAATACAGATCTCCAAGAAATGTCTTATTCTTCCAAAATACTAAAATAGGAGAAAAAAGGGGAGAGTGAAAGAAAGAAATACCGACAAACACTTATGTTTTACCATATGCTGCTACTGGTGTATTTCAAGACCAGAATGTGATGATATATTGTGAAACATTATTGTTATAATGTGCATATGCCATCTACTGATGTACTGTAGTCAAACAAAGATGTAAGTTTGAAAACAAATGATGGATAGTCCAAAAGATGGCTTATAATCATCACCATGACTTATAAAAAAGAAAACTAAATATTTTGTATGTTATCAATATTTCCTTAAAAAGAGATTTAACTTTTTTCCTTTATGGAGTTGGGTGCATGTTATTATCATTTCAGCTTTCTCTGCATGATAGTTTTCTCCTTCTGCGGCATATATGAAGAAGTTTCTTGGAGCAGGTGACAGAGTTGGATGCTGTGGATGTGGTGGAGACATCTATCAAAAGCCATTCATGTGATCTCACATCTCAGGCGATGTGTCTGATTGCTTTGTTAAAGCTGTCAAGTCGCTTTCCATCTTGTTCACAGTATGTATTCTTTTCTACTATGCTTAAAATACTCTTGACTTCAGTATATGAAGCTCACATATCTTATCCATCGGCTGACATTTCTGCCAGAATTCACGTTTCATTCAGTTGGATATCGGTTTGTGCTGTTCAGCTCTAACATATAGTCAATTGTGCTCTATTTTTATGTGAAACTCTTCATTTTTGGTAAATAGTCTGCACAATCAAATCTGCCTCTTGTGCTTTTAAAATCTTCTGCTCTCTCTTCTCAACTATTGACAAGTTTCAAAACTTTATTCATTAACTAGTTTAATTTAAGCAGTGATGTGATGTTTGGGACACCAAACAACTTTATATTCAAGCACCATGAATAATTTAATGTTTCTTCCTTCAGTATTAATATGATTGGTTAATTGACTGATTCCTAAGTTTCTGAAGAGCCAAGGAGCTTTTCCTTTTCTTTCAATAAGGTTTTATTGATGATTTGGAAAACCTGTATACAAGTTCCATCCTCGAATTCTGATATGTATTTAAGACAGATTAGTTTCAGCCATTTAGAACAATGCTGATCACCACTCCCTATGATGTCCAGTTGAGCAATCTCTTGCTCTGTTTTCTGCTAACCAGAGGCTGTTCTTGTTTTATTCCTTCCTTGATATAGCCTTGCTAAGTCCATATCATGTTGTCCTTAATTAGTCCATTTTCCTCGATAATTGACTTTATCCTAAAGTTATGCTGAGGCAATCTCCTTCCCTTTCCAGCCTTTGAGTTAGTAATTACCTAGCCTACGTTATGAACTTCAAGACATTCTTTCTGCAATCAAGTAATTTTGTCGAAGGTGTGGGTCTTCGGAGGTAATTCTTGGGTTTTCGCTTTCTAGAAAGAATGTTTGATCTCTATACAGGCTACTTGTCCATCTAGATTTCAACTTAATGCAACTTCTTTTGGTTTCTATGATACTCTTCTTGAAGAAGTATACATTCCTTTTAACCTTGTTAGAGTCCCACATCGGATAAGTATATGAGCTATAGTATCCTTATATGATCTCGGACCATTCTTTAAGTGACTCTCATTGGTTGACGGAAATGGTGGTTGTCTTGTTATATGGTTTTGGACAATCCTTATCTTAGGAGCTTAGCTTTTTGGGTTGAGTTAGGTTAAGGTCCATCCTTTTTATATGGTATAAGAGTCATACCCATCCTAATTCTTGGTTTACCCAATGTTGGTCCTTTATGTGTCCATGCTCTAGGGGTCTAGTTTGGGGATGTGAGCCGGTTTCAAAAAAGTCTTACTTTAGTTGAAGGAAGGGGATGTTGTCTTCTTATATGATCTCAGACAATCCTCATCTCATGAGCTAGCTTTTGGGTTGAGTAGGTTCATGGTCCATGTTCTTTGCTCTAGCATTTCAGGCTGAATAAGGTCCAAGGTCCGTTTTCTTAATATGGATTCATAGCCACAATAATCTTTGATGTTGGACTACCCAATGTTAACCGAGAAATCCCTGGGTTAGTTGCCCAGCCCTAGCTGGTGCACATGTCCAAAACTCCGAGGAGTATGAGATTGCCCTTCTATCCTTCTGCCACTTAAATATCAGGCTTTTGTTTTCGGCAGAGTTCGAGCTCGTGATGTGCGTTTACCCCACATTGTACTGTACTTCCTTCATTGTCGGACCAAAGCCACAGGGCATGTTGGACTAACCAATGTTGGGCCATCCATGATATGCTGCTCTTTTCAAATTTCATGCCCAGTGTTAGAACCCCACATCGGTTAATTATATGGGCTATATCTCCTTATTGATTTTGCACAATTCTCACCACTTGAGCTAACTTTTCTGTTTGAGTTAGGCCCATGGTACATTTTCTCAACAAACCTGTTCTTTTCATCAACACGGAGAAGGACGTCTTGTATTAAACTTTTTATTATATCTGTTTGTTGTCTACTTCACTCTCAGACTGTTATACTGTATTGTTCCTTGGGAATGTTATCTGTACTTGCCACATGCCTCGAACTTGGTAAATTGTATTTTCTCCTATATAATATTCTTGATGCTTGGCTATGTTGCTCGGACTCGGGTGCGGGTGTCCGACACAGGTAAGGATCTAGAGGTCGGATCCTTCATGATCAAAATTTCAAGATTCGGGGATATGGATCCAGATATGGATAGAGGTGCGGGGATTCGGCTAAAAATACTTCAAATATCAAAAAATATAGGTATAAAAATGTAACTTAGGTGTTCTCAATTCTTTCTATGCTTTGATTTTATCTTTTCAAAAAATCTCTATTTGGCTCTTTTAAGTAATATTTTTTCAACTGTTATAGAGAATTAGTTTGTTCCCTAATCATGTGAATTACAGTTAGGGAAAATACATTCTTATCTATCATAGGTTGTATAGAAGTTTCTTGAGGAGTTTATAATGGTCTTGGGTCACTCAGCCTAAAATATTGAAAGTCTTAAAGAATATGATGCAGTGGATTATATTGAAATTAAATTAGAAGGTTTATCTATTACTAGGTTAAACAGCATAATCTTAACGAAGTTCCAAGTCTAGCCTAGGTCGGAAAGCATGTAGTAGATCTGCATCCAACTTCGATAACGTACTCTTCATACCAACCCCTTTCATAAACCCCAATCCACCATGAGATAGATCGACTCCCGACGACCTGATCTCTGAAAATCCCAGCCGCAAACGACCTTGCACGCGCCGTTACGTGCCAGCTGTCAGTCAGTGTCAGCGAGTGCGTCAGCATCACATGCAGGCAGGTGAAGCACTTTTCCGGCAGTTTCCAACCTCGTTTCTCTTCTTCTGTGGAGGTCCTCAACACCTTCCGACTCTACCCGTAATAATTTTTCTGTGTGATTTGGTCAAAGTATCCAATCTCTATTGACCGGATCTGACATGAATCCTGCACCCTAACCCGTGTCGGTGTTGCGTCGACACGGGTACGGCGGCAAAAGTACTGGGTCTGAGCAACATAGATGCTCGGGGCCCTTACATCTAGTTGGTAACTAATAAACGGTTGGTCTGAATATGCAACTTAAGTGAATAATCTGCAATGCTCTTGTTTGGTGTAGGCGGATAAATGATATCATTGGTCAGTATAAAGGAAGTTTTGTGCTTGAACTGCAACAGAGAGCTATTGAATTTAACTCTATTATCGAGAGGCATCAGAATATGAGGTTTGGTTGATATCTTATAGAAAGTTGTTTCTATTCCTTTTGTTGTCTTTCTAGTGCGCTTTATGCTGAGCAGCGATGCATGTTTTCAGGTCTTCACTCGCAGAGAGAATGCCGGTTCTAGATGAAGCAACCTTCAGCGGAAGGAGAGCTGGTTCTGTGCCAGCAGCTGTGTCAACTTCACAAGGAGTATCAGTTAATCTTCCAAATGGATCTGCCAAGCTCAGTACTGCTCCTGTTGCTGACTTGCTCGATCTCAGTTTAGATGATGCTCCTGCACCTAGCTCTTCTGGTGGAGAGTTTCTTCAAGATCTTCTTGGTGTCAATCTGATGCCAGTGTCCTTGCAACCAGGTCACATTTACTGTGTATTGCATGAATCTTTCAGAATGCTTTTCCTGATTTATAATTCTGATCATCCTCACATTTTTTCTTTTCCTCCTTACTCCATTTAAATTTTAAATTGCCATCTTTTGACTATTCCAAGCACAAACTGACACCTAACATAAACTTGACTTCATAGTGGATTTTCTCTTTATGCTCTTTGAATTTCAGATACAAATCAGGCCCAAAAGAGTGGCTCTGATGTTTTACTGGATCTTTTGTCGATTGGAACTCCTCCTGCTCAGAGCAGCCCGTCTCCACCTCAGGTGTTATCCTCCAAAGACAATGGAAGTCCATTGGATATATTAGATAGATTGTCCACACCTTCAGCGCAAGTCTCTTCTACAAGTGGAAATTCTTCTATGTTGGATTTATTGAACGGGCTTCCCTCCAGTCCACCAATGTCTGGTACTATCTCTATCAGATGTTTAACCTCCCGGCCAGTCTAATTTTATTCTGGAAATGCTGACACCAATTTTTTTAAGTTACAGAAGGCAATGGTCCGGCACACTCATCAGTTACTGCGTTTGAGAGCAGCTCCTTGAGATTAACATTCGACTTCTCGAAGCAGCCGGGAAACCCACAGACAACACTTATTGATGGTAGTTTTACAAATAAGTCACAAGATGTTTTCACGGACTTCATCTTCCAGGCAGCAGTTCCAAAGGTAAACAAAGGAACCATCATCCAATAGTTAATTTGTTCTGTTATTCTTTTCCTTTTCGTTATTTTTCACTTGGAATGACAATCAGCCCATGCATTAGAGTGTCCCAAGAGAATAGACTGTTGTCTCCTTGTGTGAGTTTGGGCAATCATCATCTCACGAGTTGGCTTTTCTGGTTGACTTATGCCCAAAGTCTACTTTCTTTACACTATCATAGTCAGTCCCATGCCAATTATTCATCTACTTAATGTTAGGCCTTCATGTTGTCCACTACCAGATGTCCAACCCTGGATGTGGAATTTATGGGGGATTAAGGGGCTTGTTAAGTGTCTCACATTGGCTGAGGGAAGGAGTTGTTGTCTCTTGATATGATTTTGGCAATTCTCACCTCATGAGCTTCCTCTTGGGGTCGAGTTAGACCTAATGCACATTTTCTTAATAATGTTCATTGATTGGTCTTCCCTCCTGGCTTGCACCTTCTTGGTAGTTATGTGCTATGCAACAATTGCATCTCAGTTCCAAAAAAGCTGGGGTGGACTATATGAATCATCACTTGACCATGTTTTTTTATTTAAATTCATCTCAGGCTGACATTATATAAAATAAAAATAGAAAGTACTTGAAGTTCTCTATATTTAAAAAATGTCGACAGAATACATAAGCGGTCTCTCAAACTTGCCAAAATTTTCTATTCAGCTACTTGAACTAAGGGATGTACCTATTGAACACTTGATGTTAGTGAAAAAACGTACCTACTTGACACACACAGGTGACATGGCACAACGTGTGTAGTACACTCCATTGAGAGCGTGAGAAGCCTCTTTTTTCTTCTCTGTTAGTTTTTTGCTTCTATCTACTTCAACTTCGAACTGCCACCACCATCTCCCCATTTCTACCACTATAACAACTGCCTCCACCTCCTCCACCACTATTATAGCCACTGCCACCACCGCCATGCAGACCGTCCCAAACAAGAGGTACTGCAAGACCAATTCCAAATCCCTCTAATACTTGTGCTATAACCAATCAAATTTCTGAATTACAGTATTAGAACATAACTGTTGCTGCGTGGAGACTGAATTTTATTTCCAACTTTCTTAGAAAATCTGACAACCTTTTCCGACCTGTGGGACTCGACCGGAGCTTCTACCGGAGGTTTTTCAGGTCGTTAGTCAGTTTTGATCGAGAAACTGGAGTTTTTGAGAATGGAAGTCCGATATGGGTTTAGAATGAAAGTGAGAAGTGAGGTTGTCACAGGGTCTGAGTGAACTAAAAAAGAGTTCTTTTTTGAGAATTGACAGGAGCTAAGTAATTTTTGGGGTAGAGAGAGGAAACAAAGGATGAAGCTAAAAAGGTTTTCTGGATATAGGCGCGTTCCGTCTCAGCTAAGCCATTGTTCCGTCTTGCTAGACTCCTATATCTTCATTTGGCCAATGGTTACTAGTTTAAAAAAAAAAAAAATATTCTCATTTAGCCATGGAGTTTTAGAAGTGAGAATTGACCAATCTGTGCCAAAAAAGTTAAGTAATCAACTACTACCTCTTGGATAAATATTAACCAAACTTTTAAAAGGTAGGCGCAGTTTCGAGAGCAAAAAAATCAAACAAATATAATAATGAATTGTTCAATACTAAGGAAAACACATAGGGAACTAATCTTTAGAACTTATTGATAACTAATTTTGATTTTTCTTTTAAGAACTCGAAGTGTGATTTCAGAAACTAAATTTTAGGCGACTTAATTCTGATTTTGAGAACTCAAGTCACAGTAATGCTGTGGTTAATGAAATTTGCCGCTTTGTTGTCGGAGATGGGCTGATGATGGTAGTTATGCAGGTATTGAAATGAAGAAGATGGATGTAGTGGGAGGGGGAAAAAGAAAAGCTTTTTCTTTTTGATATTTTACACATGTTATTCATTGATTCATCTCTTTACCATGTCAGTGCGTTTGAAAGTCATGCAGCTCATCTTTGCAGGAGATTGTCATTTAGGGATTTTGCCTCAAGTTCCGATGTCAATACGTTCAATCCTTAATACAAGTTTCTAAATGAAAAATTTTGGCAAGTTTAAGGGGCAAAGTCTGTATTTTGCCAAGAATCTCTGATAGGGATAAAAGACGTATAGAAAGCATAAGACCTAAGATAAACATACCAGCGTAACTAAAACATCCCAACTAATTGGCATAGCCTATACAAATATTTTTTTTCCATCATGTCCAGTATTTCACCATGTCTGCAAGATTCCAAGAAATTATACGCCTTTTAAGACACCTTACCTTCCATGTGATTTTAGGTCTACCTCGTTTCCTTTTAACACCTTCGTTCATCATGGTTCACACCTACATACACAAGCATATGTAGGATTAAGAATTGTTGGAACAATCCTTTAGCCTAAGCTCTGATGCCAAATGATACGATCCTGTCACGTCCCAAAATACCCGCTAGACGTGATTGGCACCCAGCAAACACCACTCGCCAGGCGAACCATATATCATACTCTTAATCATTTACAAAAGCACTAAAAGAAAATAAGTGCAGGTCCATCAATGTTATTAATGATAAAAATGCGAAATAGTCGCCAACCAAATCCATAATCGATTTATGGAAACCAATCAACGCTAAGATAAAAAGAATCTCTACCCCACATCCCACGCTAAGACCATGGAGCATCTAACAGAGTTACATGAGTTTGAGTGTCGGGCATGTAAACCCAAAATAAAAGAAATAACTAGAAATAAACTAGATAAAGCTGAAATGGCTGCCTCCACGAACAATGCGGTGGCTCACCTCAGCAACTGAATCCACTCACGAAGTCTTCAATTACCAGCCTCGTTCTCAACGACAGTATCTGCATGGACATGTAGGTAAGGAGTGAGTTATACATAAATATAACCCAGTAAGATCCTCGACCCGCCACTTCAAATACCCCTGGAACAAGTGTTAGAAAATACCAACACACAACAAGCACAAAAATATTATGCACATGAATATATCATTATATAATAGCAACCAAGGTCCCAACCACTGTTTATCAAATATATTATATATCACAATTTACACTACGAACCGTCATAAGTGGCAGTTAAAGAATTAGTCCACACTATGAATCCACGGCAACATACATAATGTGCCAAATATGTCAGGAAGCATACACAATGCTAAGGGAAGCATACACAATGCCCCAATATCATCAAGAAGCATACACAATGCTAAGGGAAGCATACACAATGCCCCAATATAATCAAGAAGCATACACAATGCCCCAATATAATCAAGAAGCATACACAATGCTAAGGGAAACATACACAATGCCCCAATATCATGGCTCACAGCTATATCACATCACAAAATAATTTATAAAAAGAGTTTTGGATTATTTGAAAATAAAGTATATGTGGTTGGCCTTAAGGACCACCGATTCTGCCAAGCACACGCTCGCCCCAACACATGGACCAGGCAGACAAAACATATTTTTAAAACAGGTTTTGAAAAGCAAGTACCCAAAGCTTAAAGTCTCACTTACTTCAAATTCACAATTCAAGCACACTTTCCAATAAATCAAAATTGCGTTCTCGAGTCTCCGGATTACCTCAAACTACACAAAAACGGATTTAGAATGGTCAAAACCCTTCGGGTAAACCACTTCTATATTTTTAGAGGCTTAAACGGTTAAAGTCAATTTTTAAAGGACGAAAACACCCTCTGGTCAATGTGTTCAAAACCCGACAAGACTTATGTTTTCGGAAAGGCCTTAACGAGAGGATTCCAACGATATATAGAAGTCTAAAATCCGACGCTATTTGCCCTTTCAAATCAATGATTTTGGTTGAAGAACCCTAGAGCTAAACTTTCTCAATTCCTCAAAATATCCCCATGTTTTCTCCACAAAAATTCACCCATAATTACTTAATAAACTTAAATAAAAGATTAGAATTAGGGTTGAAAATCCCTATTTTTCTCTTTTCTTTTCCTCTCGTTTTCTCCCTCCCTTTTCTTTTCTTTCTCTGCGTATTTTCTGCTGCTTCTGCCTTTTTTGCTTCTGTTACATAGGGTTCCTTTTTCTTTTTAAATCATTCTTCTCTTTTCTTTCAAATTTGGGCTTCAGCCCTTGTTTTTTTTTTTCCTTTTCCTTTTTGGGCTTGGCCCACTAAATTCCTTCTTTTCTATTTTCTTTTTAATTCCTTTTAGCAAAAATTACCAAACAAACCCTTATTTAAAAAAATGAGTTATGACATTCTCCACCACTTAAAATAACGTTCGTCCTCGAACGTGTTCAAGAATTTTTTGAAATTGTCAGGATATGAATACTCAGTACGCATGTCCCACTCATACTATCAAAGTGATCTTTTTTTGTTGATAGTCCTACTATAATAGTTTGACCTCAGAATACTTGTTCATCCATAACCAACAAAGTCATATGTTCGAATACAGAATAACAACTTCCTACAAAAAGACGCAATTCGCATTTACCAGCACTATTTCAGTCTCAATAACATGGATCCGATCATAAATGCACTCTCGAAACGTATTCACATAATATAACATGTACCTCTTGCAGCATAGCAAGTCTCTTAGCTACCACCACAACCTATTGCCCATAATCTTATCGGTAATACGCTTGCACCCCACAACTTATCCTTCTTTCAATATCTCACACAACACTGCTAACGGTAAAAGAAACCTCTAAAAGCAGTCACTCACTATAAATTTAAGTCATGACTTTTTCTTGTTCGAAGAGAAAAGGAAACTTTACCTGCTCCAAGCTGTATTTTGGTCCAACCCAACCTTATCAGGGCCTATCACACTTGTTTTCTCAATAAAATAGCATTGTCTTCTCGAGCTCAAACAACTCAACTAGAGACGATATCGATATCCTAATAAAGCCTTAAAAAAATGATTTGCACACCATACTTCCACTTAAGAAACCTTGTTCGAGCTCAATTATCGCACTTGTCTTTACAATAGATATTGAACCTTCTTCGCAAGTCAAATTTTAATCTAGCTCCACTTTTTTTTGGACTGAATCATGGCTATCATTACGAACATATGATCTAAGCATGGACACGTGAAACACGAGATATGAACAACAGACAATCACAGAGGTAAAGCAAGTTCACATGCACCAACCTGATTCGATCCAATCTCACAAGAAACAATATACTTAAGATTTTGCCTACCGTTCGACTGAATCTCATGACTCATTTCGTATTGAGAACTTTCAAATTACTCCCTTTCATAAGCTTCAAATCACAATCTTGTTTATCACTATAAGACTTTTGTCTACTCTATGCTATCTGAAATCGTTCCCGTATTCAATGCAACCTTCTTCAAGGCTTGCTAATCAAAGTCTAGACCCAACTACTCTGATTTAGAGTATTCAATCAACCAGATAGAGTAAGACTCCAGCATTCGTATAAAACCTAAAACGACAAGATTTGCATAATGAGTTAGTAAACTAATATCATACACAAACTCGGTCAAAAGCAACTGATCATTAACCACTTATCAGGTAATATCCATCTGACTAGTGTTAAGACTGGGCACCCAAGGATGGCACAATCCAAGTGCCACAACCACGATCCTATGGCAAAACATATCCACCAATCTTACATACTGTAGAGCTGAAACACCTCCAAGCACTCCTACATAATGCTCTCACGTACAACAATGTTAGAAATACATCCTTATGCTTCTACATATCTCTCACATGTACAGTGGTGTTGGAACACATCCATACACTCCTACATAACACTTTCACATATAGTGATGCTGGAACACATCCACATGCTCCTACATAAACGTTCCATGCACTGTTACTCTTGTCACACATGACAATATTGACATCTCATGCCATTGCACTATCTCTGACACATAACACCATATAAGCTAGTATGATATATAAAAAAATAGTTCAGCTTAAATCAGGTACACAATCTCGCTAAGTCAATCAGTATCACCCAAGCTACGATCACGATTTTCTGAATGAACATATAGACCAGCTACAAAGTCTACATTGATCTATTTTTACTTTCTATCGGAGACAACCATGCATCGGAAATTTCGAGTCTCTAACACTCGTATTTAATATATTAACGATTTAAACACAAGAACAACATTTATGTACCCTAAATAACTTTTGTCAATTTTAACTCTCTTCCTGCGGCCCCAATGCATATTTGTGAATCTAAAAAGTAATAAATATAATAAACGTTGTATCTTTTCGAGTACCAATCTCCTTAAGTCAACCACCATAGGTGTACACACATTCAACTCTTTAATTAGAATGTTCCCTTTTTTTTTTTCCACTATCAAGTAGCCTCGTCTTTAGAGACTATCACTAATCCCCAATAAGGTCAAGACTCTCGTATCGATCAACTGTGCATGTTCAAACAAAAACAACTGTAGTATAACACATGATAGAGCCTTAGTGTGTGTATTAAACTCAATCTTCCATCCTTTTACTAGACACCACAAGGCTCATAACGCTATGATGTAAAAATTAAACTTCACACTTTTAACCTTAGTTGTTTAATCAATATTATCCCGGCATCTTTTTCAACCACAGCATATGCTTCTATCGACTGAGAAGATATTCGTATATGTCATTAATGAACATAACAAATAGAGAGCTAAGGAACGTTTTTGAATACCCCAATCATCTAGTGCATGACAATCACTAATGCATTCTCTATCCAAAAGATATCACCAGAAATTTACACTAACCAAAATAAGTCTTGGTACATGTCTTCAGATTATGCACCCCTTTCTTCTACTACTCAGCGTATCCTGATCACAAGTCTATCTTAGAATAGCATATAACACCATGTAACTGAAGCCACATATCATGTAATTTAGGAAAAGACAAAAAGATACTTGCCCATCATATGATAAAAATTAAGTCATTTTTCTCTTAGTGATAAAAATCTGCATAGATTCAATGTTCTCCCCAACAAACAGAAATTAAGCACCTCCGGGCTCTATACTTGGTATAGTGACCTCTCAATCACGAAATCTTGTAACTTCTAATTAGGCTCTATCGAAATGGAAAATGGAATGGTCTTTTTATGGCAATCAAGCTTAAGGCAAGACGAAGTTATTCAATCTGAATCAAAGATAACCTCAAGATCAATAACACCATGTTTCTTTTTTCCCAGCACATAAACGTATCATGACTCTGAACTGTGTCCACACATGTTCGATAGACCGGCCAATAATAGTAGACTCCACCGCGAAATCACAAAGGGTACATTTAAGTATCAACTTTTCTCTTTATCCTCATCTGTATTATCATCTCATTAACGTGTTTCTCATCTTCCTCAAGCTTGTGCTTTATCGAAAACAACGTATATTAACAAAACTGTGTGAACTGGTTATCTGTGGCAATCATGTCATTTCTTATTTACTCCAACTTCTTTTATGGTTCATTTATTTTCTTGGTGCGTGATAGTCTTTAATATTCCACGTTTTTCCCTTCAACAACTAATCAAGCCACTATACACTGAGTTTCATGCTAAACATCTTACTATCTTGTTTCAATAATTTTTATACTTAAGTCTTATTCTCGCCCACAATCTGGAATTCACCCAGGGACCTACTCCACGAACAAGTTGTGCATCTCAGAAGGCCATTATCATGCTCATACTTAATACACTTAAGATATGTAATATTACGCCACAGTCACACTTATGACATTACCATCACGACGTTACTAATAATAGTGAATCACTTTAAGAGGCATTAATCTTAGAGCCATTTAAGCACTTTCCTCAAAATATCTTTTACCATAAAGCCCAACAACTTAGGCATGGGTATGCAATTACACTTTTTACTTTCCCGCTACCCTCTTTCTCTTTACCGATAAGACTCATAATATAAAGTTATACCAACAACCCCAGATTTGGATGGTCGCTCTTACACAATTTTTTTTTAATATCATTTGACCACTTTTTTTTTTTTGATGACTAGGGAACCCGCAGACGCTACCCTTTCACTCAACGATTTCTTAACGTTCAAAATTTTCACTAACTCCTAAACATTCAAAAAAATATTTGGCAGAATTTTCTTTGTAAATAAAACTATCCCAAAGTGTACACCGATCCAATCTCAACTACAATCAACGCACACAACATTCCATGTACTCAGTATCACTCTCAGTTGCACATATGACGTTAAAAAAAAAAACTTTCGAATCAACCGTGACATCTAGCAGAGGAGGATATGCATGTCCTAGCCGTCTGCGGAATAAGTATTACAACAATTAGACTAGATTCAACTCAACGCATGAATAAGGAATGAAAGAAGGGGAATCATCCTAGATGTTCAGTAGCCTTAAGGTCATAAGTATGGGCGCCTACATACCCATGAACAAGATTCTACTAAATACTGCTCCATGACCCGGGACTTAAAGCCTAGGCTCTGATACCAACTTTGTCACGTCCCAAAATACCCGCTAGACGTGATTGGCACCCAACAAACACCACTCGCCAGGCGAACCATATATCATACTCTTAATCATTTACAAAAGCACTAAATGAAAATAAGTGCAGGTCCAACAACGTTATTAATGATAAAAATGCTAAATAGTCGCCAACCAAAACCATAATCGATTTATGAAAACCAATCAACGCTAAGATGAAAAGAATCTCTAGCCCACATCCCACGCTAAGACCATGGAGCATCTAACAGAGTTACATGAGTTTGAGTGTCGGGCATGTAAACCCAAAATAAAAGAAATAACTAGAAATAAACTAGATAAAGCTGAAATGGCTGCCTCCACGAACAATGCGGTGGCTCACCTCAGCAACAGAATCCACTCACGAAGTCTTCAATTACCAGCCTCGTTCTCAACGACAGTATCTGCATGGACATGTAGGTAAGGAGTGAGTTATACATAAATATAACCCAGTAAGATCCTCGACCCGCCACTTCAAATACCCCTGGAACAAGCGTTAGAAAATACAAACACATAACAAGCACAAAAATATTATGCACATGAATATCTCATTATATAATAGCAACCAAGGTCCAAACCACTGTTTATCAAATATATTATATATCTCAACACAATTTACACTACCAACCATCATAAGTGGCGATTAGTCCACACTATGAATCCACGACAACATACACAATGTGCCAAATATGTCAGGAAGCATACACAATGCTAAGGGAAGCATACGCAATGCCCCAATATCATCAAGAAGCATACACAATGCTAAGGGAAGCATACACAATGCCCCAATATCATGGCTCACAGCTATATCACATCACAAAATAATTTATAAAGAGAGTTTTGGATTATTTGAAAATAAAGTATATGCGGTTGGCCTTAAGGACCACCGATTCTGCCAAGCGCACGCTCGCCCCAACACATGGACCAGGCAGACAAAACATATTTTTAAAACGGGTTTTGAAAAGCAAGTATCCAAAGCTTAAAGTCTCACTTACCTCAAATTCACAATTCAAGCACACTTTCCAATAAATCAAAACTGTGTTCTCGAGTCTCCGGATTGCCTCAAACTATACAAAAACGGATTTAGAATGGTCAAAACCCTTAGGGTAAACCACTTCTATATTTTTAGAGGCTTAAACGGTTAAAGTCAATTTTTAAAGGACGAAAACGCCCTCTGGTCAATGTGTTCAAAACCCGACAAGACTTATGTTTTCGGAAAGGCCTTAACGAGGGGATTCCAACGATATATAGAAGTCTAAAATCCGACGCTATTTGCCCTTTCAAATTAATTATTTTGGTTGAAGAACCCTAGAGCTAAACTTTCTCAATTCCTCAAAATATCCCCATGTTTTCTCCACAAAAATTCACCCATAATTACTTAATAAACTTAAATAAAAGATTAGAATTAGGGTTGAAAATCCCTATTTTTCTCTTTTCTTTTCCTCTCGTTTTCTCCCTCCCTTTTCTTTTCTTTCTCTGTGTATTTTTTGCTGCTTCTACCTTTTCTGCTTCTGTTACATAGGCTTCCTTTTTCTTTTTAAATCATTCTTTTCTTTTCTTTCAAATATGGGCTTCAACCCTTCCTTTTTAATTTTTTTTCCTTTTCCTTTTTGGGCTTGGCCCACTAAATTCCTTCTTTTTTATTTTCTTTTTAATTCCTTTTAGCAAAAATTACCAAACAAACCCTTATTTAAAAAAATTGAGTTATTACAGATCCGGCTTGTGAAAGACACGGATTTAAACAACAAATATGCGGAAATAAAGATAACGAAGAAATCAAAGTTGAGAAGTGAAGAATTTGAGATGAGGAGAGAGGATAGGAACAAGACCCACTTGATAATCAATCTATGGGCAAACCTAGGTATACTAAACTTAAACCCTCCCAATTGGATTCAATCAAGGAACCTATACGATTTGAATTCTATTAAGAGTCGATCCAATGAATCCACAAATGAACAACTCTCATATGAAATCAATGGAAAATGGGTTCAATAGCCAACAATGGAATCCACCATAATCAACTCTCTCTCACACACTAATCACTAGATATGCGCTACACTAAACTACCAAACAAACTATCACTTTTCTCAACATCATCATAATCTAAGTAATGAAATACCAAGCCTAGTATTTATACTACTAGGCTAAAGAAGACTAACTAGCTTATTACAAAAATACCCTTAATGAAGTAAGGGCCTTGTTTGGTCTTCTTCCTGGATTGTGGCTTGTCTTAAAAAGATAGCCTCTTGCGTAAATAACCACCTTCCAGCCTTTGACTACCCAAGCTTGCAATTGTAACCATAGATCACACGTTTTGGCTTCTTCTAAGAGGCAAGAATTGGGCCTTGGGTTCTTGTACTCTTCTTCCATGCTATCTTCCATAGCTTGGAGGCCCTCCAACGCATGTCTTCAAGTGCTTCCAAAGCTCCATCCTCCATGAATAGGGCTTCTAAAGCTCGAAAGTCCTTGACTTGACTTCTAGTACACGGCCTTGGATAAAATTGAGCACTTGAGCCATCCCGTATTGTATCACATATGACATAATTAAACCATCTCAAGCGACTTTTTCTCGTTTTATCCTCAATGGGTGCTATTTGCACTTTTTGGCGGATGTAGTCATTCCTAATCGTATCTACTCTCGTTTAATCATACATGCATCTTAATATTCACATCTTTGCCTCACTCATCTTGTGGATGAGTGAGATTTTGATGGCCCAACATTCATTCTTGTTGGTCTTAAAATTGTTCGAGATAACTTATCTTTCTCTTAGGTAGACGAGGAGTCATCATGAATTGACTAGCTTTACACTAACTACCACCTACCGCAATCTTCCTTCTTTATTCGGGCTTGAGACTGGCAATGTGAACAAGCTCACATAGGCGACATTGGTAGTTATGGGGTATAAATTCATTTAAGTGTGTCAGTAAATCTTTTCTCTATTCAGGGGGAGGGCATTGCCCTTGATGTGGATTTCATGCCTTGCAAATATCTCATCATGGTTGACTTTTCTGATAGGCGAAAATTTTAAGGATAGCTTGGTGACTCTTGTAAATAGGTCTACCAATTATTCTAGGGAGTAAATTATCCACTTCTTTGAACTTCTAAATGGAAAAAAATTAAAACAATTTGCTGAAGGCTTAAATGCATTGGGTAATTCTTGGTATACAGGTCCTTTTGATTAATTGCAATTGAATGTCAATCGTAATATACGTTGGATGGCCTAATGTTATTGTCAATACATGTAACATTTTTCATATCTTGACTATGCTTATTTGGCATTTCTATGAAGTTCCTTCAACTACAATTGGATCCAGCTAGCGGTAATACCCTACCTGCAAGTGGTAATGGATCAATCACACAGAAGTTGAAAATTACAAACAGCCAACATGGGAAGGTATGTGAATTGTTCATTTTCTGGCTTGGATTACTTTTACTAGATGTTTTCCAGGTAGAAAAAATGTATGAATTGTATGGTTTAGAAACCTCTTTTAGCCTCTATTTTGTCTTAAAGCACAAATATGAACGTATTCAAATGAAATAGACCCAAATAGAGTGAATGAAGATAGATGATAACAACAACATATGGATATTATGAAAAGCTTTTGAATAGGGAGGAGATGGACTTCCCTTATAGGGCGATTTGGATCCCGAAGATATCGAGCTGACCATAACCTCTTAAACTGTGCCTGGCATCACCCAGAACACCCCAAACCATGTAAAAATCTCCCACCATAATCTCGAAGCTACAGGACAGTGAATGATGAGATGGTCGACATTTACACCTGGACCCTTGCACATAAAGCACCAACTGACGTAAGTGATATTCCTCTTTCGCAGAATCTCCACCGTCAAGATCACCCCTCTAGTTGCTAACCAGGTAAAAGAACACACCTTTCTCGGTATCTTCGGGATCCAAATCGCTCTATAAGGAAAGTCCACCTCCTTTCCTATTCATAAGCTTTTTTTCATAATATGATTTAACTGAGAAAATACCATTATGTGTGATAAATTTTCATCAATCTTGTTAGCAAAAATATGGCCTCCGCTGTAGATTTACCAGGCATAAATCCAATCTGGTGCTCTATCACTCTTGTCGTATTCCTAAGTTTATGCTGTATCACTCTTTCCCAGAATTCAATTATATGATTCATGAGTTTAATGCCACTCCTTCCCAAGTCTATGCTATCATTCTTTCCTAGAGTTCCGTCGAAAAGATGATTAATATTAGAAACATCGCCTAGGCTCATTATCAATATGATACTGATAAACTGGCAGGCATGTTGCAAGTCCAATCTTAAACATGAGTTTAGTTACAGTATTATGAATCAATGCTAACTTCAGAATTTCATTTGTTCCATTCGCTCATGAAGAGAAAAGCTATTACCAAATGTTTGCACGTGGATCCACAAAATTATAAACATGAAAATATGCTTTATGAGTTCAGGCTTTTACCCCCACTACTTTTCATATGGATTCTGAGTGAATTGGATATGAGATGGGAGAGATTGAAAACTCTTGAAACATTATTTTGCCTTGTAGAGGTTTGAAAATATAGCTACAGATGTACGTTGTTATTATTTAGCAATCTTTGTCTCTTTGCTAATAGAAACAGAAACTAGTAACGGAATTTTGTTTGTCAGCTATTGGAATTGAATGTATTTCAGCATTATGCAGTTCCCTTAAAACCATGAGACTGAATGTACTTTCCACTTCTCTGTTGAATTCCTGTGATTCTTTAACAGCTATATCTTTATCTTTATTTTACCAGAAATCCCTTGTCATGCGCATACGGATAAGTTATAAGGTGAATAACAAAGATATCTTGGAGGAAGGCCAAATCAGCAATTTTCCTCGCGATTTGTGAGGTTGCATGGCCCTATAAGAGGATGCTTTGTAGCATGTCAATTTTTTTCCCCTTCTCACAATGAAGAAGCTTCTGCTCGTTGTTTGTACTCCCTAGAGCAATTTATTCAATTGTTTTGGAAGAAGAGGCAGTACTGGTTGGACTTTTTAAGTGGTGGCTTTACCTGGGAATCGCTCAGATGCCTGGCATTGCTTGCTTCTTTTTACCTTCAAAGGTGGCATTGTACATTATGATCTGATTACCATGTATGCCATTGTCAAAGTCAATTTTTGCCTATGAGGCACTCACAGGAGGAGATCATGTGTTTGGACTCATTAAAATTTATGAGATGTGCATTGTGCAAGTATTATTCTGTTTCTAAGATTTTGGCTAATCAGATTCAAAATGAGGAATTGTAATGAAGGGTTTTCCTGTTGGCTTGGTAAATGTTTTATCACAGGTGTTATAAGTGGGATATATTTAGTTGTAATGAAAAGCTCCTTAATTGGTTATAATATTGGGTATGCTTATCGCTAGTTCATATTCTTCATTTAAGTGCAATTGCACAAAGGTTTCCAACCTCATTACAATTTAGGACTTATTCTGGGCAAGTCTTATGCGACCTAAAGCCTGTTTAAGGTTTATTCAACCTTTAATAGGAGATGACATATAAACAATAAACCTATCTGTATAATGTCAGATATATCATATGTTTTCCTGATAAGCGAATTCACGTTCATCAACATTAATTGAGTGTTTATTAATTGAGTGTTTTAATGTTCTTTGTTGGTGTTTTCTAAATAATTGCTTTCAAGTATGACTTCTAGTTTCTGTACAATTCGAGTTTGTGACAAAAGATGAGATGAGAAAACGTAACCAGACTTAAAACTGGGATTCCATCTTTTAGCTCTCTGAAAGGATGTGGATCTTGTTCCAATATTCACATTCTATTTTTTCCTACATCAATATGGCTCTTTGCAAAAGTATTTTCTTTTTGCTCTCTCTGCATTTGTTTTTCTCTTTGCACTAGCCTTGGCGTTCTAAAACTTTCTGACCGCAATGACAACAGCACCACATCAATCGATACCAATAATCTGTCAACGGAGGAATTGATTCAGAGCTTATCAATTTGACCATCACCAAGCATGGAAACAAGCTTTGGATCAACAGAGTTATGATAACCCTCCTCCTTGGGCACCACCACAATGATTCTATTACATATTTCCACCAGAAATTGGTGAAATCATGACAGTTTATTTATAGACGCCGCCACAATGGTTACAATTTTCTCAACCAAATTATTAGTAATATTATTGTCCTCCATACCAGTAACCCGGAAATGGGTATTGTATCAACAACATGAAAACGGGTACCAATCAACAACCTGCCGGTACCAACGAGCTGGAAATGGATATCAACCACTGGGAAACCGGTACCAACAGCCTGGAAACGAATATAAGTAACCTGGAAATTGGTACCAATAATCTGTAAATAGATATCAGCAACCTGGAAATCGGTACCAACAACCTGGAAATGGTTACCAGCAACCCGAAAACGAGTATCAGCAACCTGGAAATGGGTACCAACAATTTGGAAACGGTTACCAACAATCTGGAAACAGGCATCAACAACCTTGGAAACGGGCTTCAACAACTTGAAAACGGGCACCAATCACCTCCCACCAGACACCAACAACCGAGAAACTGATAGGATCTCATTATAGTTCATTCCTATTTTGTATTTTAGATTAGTTTAATTGATAAATGTTGATTCATCATTAGTGAGTTGATGGAGTAGTTAGTGTCTTAGTTGTTGAAGAGTTAGTTAGCTGCACGTGACATGCACGTGGTTCCACTAGTTAGTTACTCAACTATAACAAACTTTCTCGCCCACACTTTCTCATATAGGATCAACTAGACTGCATTGACTAAAAAAATGCTCTTCGCACAATAGATACGTTATTCCTCTAACGGTACTCCCACGAGCGTCTGAGCTACACGCTCCATCCCATGGGGACGCCGGACCTACCGGAAACAGCGCGTACGGGGGAGATTAACAAAGCTACTGCATCTACGGTTACATCCCCACAAGCAATTCAAGAAAAAAGTGACTATGCAAAGGCTATTCAAGCCCCTGCTCAGAACCCTAACAATAATAAGTTTGGGAATCCTGCAATTAAGGCTAATTATACGAAGCACAATGGAGTACATGCGGTGTTATTCAAAACCAGCGAATTTTATGGGGATATGGCGGAAGAATGCAAATTTACCCTTGTTGGAAAATTCATAAGAACCCGTCCTCAAATTGAGAAGCTGAGAGCACGATTTGCTGAGAAAATTACGCTCAGAGAAAAGGTCCAAATTGGTGTCTATGATCATCGTATTGTTTTCTTAGAATTCGGAAATGAAGAGGATTGCAAAAAGGTGTGGTACAAACGATCAATTGATTTCGATGGGCAAGTGATGTGGCTCGAAAAATGGTCGCCGGATTTCAGGCCGGAGGAGGATTCTCCGATTGTTCCGGTATGGGTTTTACTTCCGGAATTACCGTTTCATTGCCACACATGGAATTACTTGAAGCAAATTGTTGCCCCTATTGGTAAGCCCTTAACCTTAGACACTGCTACTGAAAAAAGAACCAGACCAAGCATGGCTAAAATCAAAGTAGAGGTTGATCTTACTAAAACTAAGCTCACATCTATTTTTGTGGGGTCTGAAGATGTAAATTGTCCAAGGAAAGGGTTTTATCAAAAAATTGATTATGAGGGTGTTCCCAAATTTTGTAGACATTGCAGAATATTGGGACATTCGATACTACAATGTAGAAAAGTGGAAAATAAGAAGATGGAGGAGAAGGAGAATATTGATGAACCCAATAAAAAACAGAGCAGTGATGATGAAAGTAACAACAAAGAGGATGACAGGGACCTGATACAAAAGAAAGATGAAGACGAAAAGCAGGAAGAACCTGATGGTATCAAGGGAAACACTGAAAAACATGAAAAAGAGGAAGTTAAAAGGATGGAACAGGAAGATGTGGAGAAGAAGAATGAAGATACTAAAGGAGTGAATAATGAGAAGGGTGTTAACAAAGATAGGGGCAAAAAGAAGAAGCAGAAAAAATGGAAGGCTAAGAACCAAAACATGGAAAATGAGGAGAAATATAAACATGGAGGGACTGATAGTAGAAAGAAGCACGACGGAGATCAGGAGAAGGATCAATTTGTTCTTAAAGACATACTAGACAAGATAAGGAGGAATAGGAAGAAGAAGATGCCAAAAAAAAGGACCAATGTGAAAGTCAAGATCAATAAGGGCAAAAGCAAAGAAGGAAATGAGTTTTTTTCTACAGAAGGAATAGGTAACAAGGATGAAATGGAGGTTGTTACTAATGAACAAACAGTACAGTCTACTGAAGAACAAACTGTACAGTCTAAAAGACAAGCAAAAATGGAGAACAAGCAAAACATGATTTGTATTCAGGAAAAATCTAATAATCTACAACAAATAGAGAATGGGGGCTACATAGAAGTGGATAATGAAGAGAAGCAAGAGAATAAGAAAAGAGGGGAGGAAGGAACTGGAGACAATATAGAGGACAATTCCAAAAATTCTAAAGAATCCTCTAATCTGCCAACTGCTAACAAACGAGGGATAAATGTGATTGTGGATCTTAATGACCACTTGATGGATTCTTATGACACTCAAAACAAGGAAGAGAACACTGGGAATGATAATAAGAAGGGAGATGACAATGATACAGAGAGGGAACACGAGGAGGAATACACAGACCATGAGTTAAGCCAGGAGCAACAACAACACATCAAAGATGTTAGTGACATGAATGGGCTATCTCCAGAAAGAAGAGGAAGAAATAAACACAGGAAGGGTATTAGAAAGGCAAGAAGTAGCAGTAACATAAAAGCTCTGTCCTGCAAAGGGGAGAGAAGAAAAAGTTAGCAAGCTCATGATGTTTCTTATGATTAGTGCAATCATATGGAACATAAGGGGGGTCAGATCCAAAAAAGCAATACAGAGACTCAAAAGAATGGTTAATAAATACAAGGTTGACATGGTGGCTATTTTAGAACCTATGGTGAATAAGAACAAAGTAGAGGGTTATAAAAGATACTTGGGATTCAACCATTGTATCACCAATCCTAATGGTAAAATATGGTGTTTTTGGAGGGATAATGGCATTGTCACCACCATTAAGAATCATGACCAGTTGATCACTATGAAAATTCAGGAAAATACTTCTAGTCTAGACTTCTATGTCACTGCTGTCTATGCTAAATGCAAAGCAACAGAAAGATTGGAATTATGGATCAGTCTAGAGGACTTGAATAACTCTATCATAAGCCCATGGTGCATTGGGGGAGATTTTAATATCATCCTCCATCCAGAGGAAAAGCTTGAGGGCAAACCTCATAGAAACTCCAAGAGCTTTGCTTTTACTGAGTGCATGGACTCTTGTGGCATGGCTGATTTGGGGTATACAGGTTCCAAATATACCTGGTGTAATAATAGGAGGCCATGTAAAAGAATTTGGAAAAGACTTGATAGGATTTTTATCAATGATCTTTGGGCACAGAAATACAATTGTAACAGTGTAAGACACCTTCCTAGAGTAGGGTCAGATCATAGACCTATGTTATTTAATTGTAACAATGGATCTACAGTGGGTAAAAAATATTTCAAGTTTTTGGAATTTTGGACTGATCAGGCTGACTTTAAAACTATTGTTGCTGAGGAATGGAATTGCTTTATTGAGGGCAACCCTATGTGGAGACTTCAACAGAAGCTGAAAAATCTTGGTAGGAGATTGTCTAAATGGTCTAGAGAAGAAATAGGTGATGTGCATGAAAACACTGATGATTGGGAGGCCAAAATGCAGTTTTTAGAGGAGATGGACTTGGCTGCAAGGTCTGAAAATAGTAGAGAGGATCTTAATAGAGGTCATGCTGAATATGTTTGCTGGCTTAATAAACAAGACAGCATGTTGAAACAAAAGTCTCATATTAGATGGTTTGAAGATGGGGATAGCAACACCAAGTACTTTCATGCTGCCATTAGAGAAAGAAGAAGAAAATTGAATATTCAAAGAATCATGAATAAGAAAGGAAACTGGATTTCTGGAGAAGACAGAATTGCTAGAAATGTTGTTAACCACTTTGAGAAGCTTTTTAATTTAAAGAAGGCCATTGTAGACCCTCAAATTTTGAATGGCATCCCGGAGTGTATCAGTGATGAAGACAACAATTTTTTGATTAAATGTCCTGAAGAAGATGAAATTAAGGAGACTATTTTTAACATGAGCACTGACAGTGCTGCTGGGCCTGATGGATATACTGGAAAATTCTACCATTGCTGTTGGGATATAATCAAGAGGGAAGTGGTAGAATTTGTTCAGTTTTTCTTCATGAAAGGAAAAATGACCAAATTCTTTTCACATACCCTTCTTGTGCTAATCCCTAAAGTAGAAGGCCCTAGTAATTTTACAGAGTTCAGACCTATAAGTCTCAGTAATTTCTCGAGCAAGATTATCACCAAGCTCATTTCCAGGAGATTGAATCCTTTACTGCCCCTTATGATCTCTGAAAATCAAAGTGGCTTCTTGAAAGGAAGACTGATAACAGAAAATGTCCAGTTAACTCAAGAGATTGTGCAAAATATCAAGTGTAAGAACAAAGGGGGTAATGTGGTGATCAAGCTGGATATGGCAAAAGCTTATGACAGAATGTCTTGGTCCTTCATCAAAGCAGTGCTCAAAAAGTTTGGTTTCTCGGATGCTGTTACCAATATGATCATGGGCATTGTGTCCAACGTTTGGTATTCTATCATAATCAATGGCAAAAGACATGGATTTTTCACATCATCTCAAGGCCTGAAACAGGGAGATCCTCTTTCTCCATCTCTATTTATCATTGGCACAGAAGTTTTAACTAGGCTTCTTAACAGTTTGATTCATAGTGAACATTTCTTGCCTTTTGCTATGTTAGATACAGGTCCTGTCATTAACCATTTGTCTTATGCAGATGATATTGTCATTTTTACGAGTGGAAACACCAAGGCAATCAAGATGATTATGAAGCAAATTCGGTGGTACAATAGATGCTCGGGGCAGAAAATGAACAAAGCCAAGTGTTTTTTCCTAACTGCTCCAGGCACTGGTCCAAGTAGAATTAATAAGATTAGAGAAGCAACTGGTTTTCTTGACAAACAGTTCCCATTTGAATACTTGGGGTGCCCCATCTATATTGGAAGGAAAAAGGTGGAATACTTTGAAAAAATGCTATCCAAAGTCATTAAAAGACTGAATGGATGGCAAAACAGTATGCTGTCTCATGGGGGAAAGCTGGTGTTGATCAAGAGTGTGTTCCAATCTTTACCTATCTATACCTTAACTGCCATTAGTCCCCCCAAAGGCACCATTTCCTTAATGGAGAAGCATTTTGCTAGATTCTTTTGGGGGTCAAGCAATGATAAAAGAAGATACCACTGGAGTTCTTGGGAGAACTTGTGTTTTCCTAAAGAGGAAGGTGGAGTGGGCATCAGAAATATGACTGACATTTGTAAATCTCTAGATATCAAGAAATGGTGGAGATTTAGGTGTCAAGACTCTTTGTGGGCTAGATTCACAAAGGCTAAGTACTGCATAAGAGCACATCCTGTCGCTAAAGTCTGGGTGTCTGGGAATTCTCACATTTGGAAAACTTTGACTAAAATTAGAAGTGATGCTGAGCCACACATGATCTGGAAAATTCAAAATGGTCATATCAGCTTTTGGTGGGACAACTGGACTGGTTATGGAGCTATTGCTACTTACTGCCCGGATTATGTACACTCTATTAGAACAAGAGTAAGAAACTTCATTATTGATAATGAATGGGACTTGCAAAGCTTGGGAGACATAGTTCCTGGTTGGCTGCTACATCACATTGCCAGTATCAAGATTGGATCACAACACAAAAAAGACTACTTAATGTGGAAGCTGGCTGCAGATGGAGTTTTTTCCAACAAAGAAGCCTGGAATGGGATAAGAACTCATAGACAGAAGGACCTGTTAATCAACAGGGCCTGGCACAAAAGCATCCCTTTTAAATTTTCATTTCTTACCTGGAGATTGATTAAAAGCAAGCTACCATTCACTAACAACTCTGTTTGCAGGTTTGTGGACATGCCAGTTGACTGCTTATGCTGTTCAAATGCTCAACCAGAGACTATCCAACATTTTTTCATCGAAAGTGAGCCTGCTCTATTTCTGTGGAAATATTTTGGACAACCTCTTGGAATCAGTTATCAAGTCCAACCTGTTAGAGCTTTTCTACATGAATGGTGGCAAACCCGGAGCAAAAATGAAATGCACAAGATGATAATTCATGTTATCCCAGTTATCATATGTTGGGTAATGTGGATAAACAGATGCTCTTGCAGATATGGAGATCAGAAAAAATTCTACATTAGGAGAATGCAACAAGAAGTGATTTGGTATCTCAAAGCAGCAATGGACAAAGCATTCCCAAAGTTCAAAATGGAGTTGCCTTGGCATCAACTGTGTGAAGTAGTGGAGAAGCTTAAACCAAGAGCAAATATTACACAAGTAACATGGAGCATGCCACCAACTGGGAAAATAAAAGTTAACACTGATGGGAGCTACAACAATCATGGCAACAGAGCTGGAATCGGGGGAATAGCTAGAGATGAGACTGGAAGCATGATTTTTGCCTTTGCAATCCCAGTTCAAGGTACAAGTCATAACATGATAGAAGCTATGGCAATCAGATATGCTGATCAATGGATCAAAAACAATGGATACAGACAAAGCTATATAGAGTCTGATTCATTGATGATTGTGGAAATGTTAACAAACAGGACTTCTAACAATCTTACTATAAAGGATATCATTGAGGAGACTATGAATATAGGGGATCAAATGGAGATTACTTTCAAACATTGCTACAGAGAGGGTAACCAAACTGCTGATTTTCTGGCTAAATTTGCATCATCTAAGGAGAATCCATCGTTGAGTCATAACCTTCAACAGATGCCAAGAGGGGCCTTTGGTGCTTACTACTTAGACAAGAGTCAAATGCCTAGCATGAGGATAAGATATGACAAAGCTAATTTTTTTGTGAGCTAAAGTGTATAGGTCTAATGTATATTAGAGAATGTATAGCTAACTAGTTTTAACATTCTCCTTTTTGCTAGATTGCCTTGCAATCTGTGTTTGTATATCAGGGGTATGGTCTAGCCCTCCCCTTCTTTTGTGTTTGCATAAAATGATATACAACACCCCAGGACACTTATCCTGGAAATTTTTTTTAAAAAAAAACTAGACTGCGTTGATTCATTTGTGAAATAAAACAGTTTCTCTCTTTCTGAACTCATTTCATAGCTCTTGAGCTATCGAATGCATCTATTCAAGAGTGATTCAACCTTCACTCTTTAGGATCATTTAAATTCTTTTCATAATTGTTCTTCACTTTTTTAGCTCACATCACTGGTATAGAGCCGTGGTTCTCTGACCTGTAACCATGGGAGATCATAACACTCGTATGCAAGAGTTGCGAAGAGAAGTCGATACATTAAAGGAATTCATGGAAGGAGTTGTCAACTCTATTGCAGAAATGCAACAGTCTATGGATGCAAAAGTAGCACAAACAATTGAGGAGATCAAGCGATTATGACGAGGAACTTTAACCCTGCAATGGATCCTATTCCTCAAGTTAATTTAGAGGAAAATAGAGAACAGGATGAAGCTGGAGATCGAGGTAATCGAAGGTGAAATGGTGCCCGAAGAAGATAACTGTAGAGGCAATTAGAGGGCCTGAGATCATCACTTCACCAATCACAATTATCAAATGGATTTTTCCAAATTCGATGGGACTGGATTGAAGGATTGGTTTTAGAAGAGTGAACAATTTTTTGATATGGATGAAGCTCGTGATGGTTCAAAGGTGAAAATAACTTCTTGTCGATTGGAAGGCAAAGCATTGGAATGGCATCAAGCAATGATTGACCAGGGATTGGCCAAGGTGGGGTGAGTATGTTAGATGTTTGTACTCTAGATTTGGATTTGAACTCTTTGATTACCCTATGGGTGACTTCAAATACTTGAGACATGTAAGTCCTGTCCAAGAATATGTTGATATTTTCGATGAATTGCTCACTCGAGTAGAACTTTCTGAAGAATATGTGGTTAGTTATTTTGTGAGGGGTCTGAAACCTGAGATTGGACTAACAATTAAAATTTCAGGCCCTAGAAATTTGGCCAAGGCTATTGGCTTAGCAAGAACCCAAGAACAAACGTAAGTAGTCCAACAACAAGTTTCCTTTCAGAAACATATTTGGTCAAACCCCAGAAATACCCATGTATCCTCTTTTCAAGGTACTAATCAACCCTATTCAAAACCATATAACAACTTTAGATCAATGAATGCATCTGGACCAGTGAATGCTGTTGCTCGTAGTTCTAACCCAATTTTTAAGAATCCAAAACTACTAACTCTTGCTGAAATGGAGGAAAGTAGAAGTAAAGGATTATGCTATAATTGTGATGAAAAATACTCATTTGGTCATGTTTGTAAGAAGAAAAGCAGTTATTTTCAATGGAGGTGGATAGCTATGAAGAACTAGTGGAAATAGAAGAAGAAGTCATGGTGGATCCAAGGATTATTAGCTGTAATGACTCAGCATTTGGAAACAAATTCTGAAGGATCTATTTTACCACATGTGTCAATACATGCAATGACTAGTACTCATGACTTAGGACTATGAGGGTGATGGTGTCTATAAGGGAGCAAGGCTAATATGGTCCTAATTGACACTGGTAGTACCCATAACTTCTTGGATTACAATAGTTCTCAAAGTTTGGGGTGTGGAATGACTGCTATAGCTCATTTCAATTTGTCCATAGCTGATGGTAATAAGGTTCAATGTCAATATGTGCGTAAGAAAGTGGAATGAAAGATGCAAGGGGTCTGTTTTGATTCAGACATGTTGATACTTCCTAATGGGGGTCGCAACATGGTGCTTGGAATCCAATGGTTGATTACACTAAGTGATATTACGTGAAACTTCAAAAAACTCAAAATGGAGTTTAGTATCAATGGGCAGAAGGTGTCTTTCAGAGGTGCAGAACCACTTGTAGCTAAAATGATTCCAGTCGGCCAGATATATAAATTATTAGCTAAACCTGCTAAAATTTGTAAAATATCAGTGGGCATGCTCATTGAGGAAGGACAAGAAGAAGGGATTAGTTTATTTTATATGCAAGGGCAACCTGTTGCAGATATGCAGAAGCAGGACTTAACTGTTGTTTTTGGACAAGTACTCAGACTTGTTTGAGACATCTACTGAACTACCTCCTTCTAGAGGACATGATCATAAAATCATCCTCAAGGAAGATACTTCAGCAATCAATATCAGTCCTTATAGATAACCCGTTATACAAAAAAATGAAATTGAAAAGATTATTGATGAAATGTTGAAAAGTGGAGTAATCAGAAACAACACTAGTCTTTACTCGTCACGATGAAGAAGAAGGATGGCACATGGAGGATGTGTGTTGATTATAGGGAACTGAACAATTTTACAGTAAATGATAAGTTTCCAATTCCTGTTATTGAGGAATTGCTAGATGAATTACATGGTGCCAAATTCTTTTCAAAGCTGGACCCTAGGTCTTGCTATCACCAAATCAGAATGTTTGAACTTGATATACCCAATACTACTTTTAGAAAACACCATGGCCATTATGAATTCTTAGTAATGCCTTTTGGGCTTACTAATACCCCATCCACCTTTCAAAGCTCAATGAATCAAAATTTCCACCCTCATCTCAGAAAATTTATCCTTGTTTTCTTTGATGACATACTCAGTTACAGTTCTAGTTGGCCTGATCACTTGTCCCATCTGGAAGAAGCCTTTAGAATACTGAGGAATAATGTCCTATTTGTGAAGAAGAGTAAATATGAATTTGGGGGTACTCAAGATTGATTATTTAGGGCATATTCTAAATGAGTAGTGGAAATGGACAAACATAAGGTGTAAGCTGTGCTACAGTGGGCTCAACCTAAAACCTTGACGAGACTGAGAGGATTTCCTGGGATTAACAAGTTATTATAGAAGGTTTATTCAAGGATATGGAAATATTTCTAGGCCCTTACATGATTTGTTGAAGAAATGCAGTTATCATTAGAATCATGATGCTGGAATAGCTTTTGAGAGACTGAAACTGGCCGTCACTTCTGTACCTGTGCTGGCCCTTCTTGACTTTTCTAAGGAATTTAAGTTGAAACTGATGCATCAGACCATGGTATTGGTGCTGTGTTAACTCAAGACAATAAACCCATTACCGTCTTTAGTAAGGGGTTGTCTGCTAGAAACATGGCACTATCTGTATATGAGAGAGAACTTTTGGCTTTGGTTATTGCAATTCAAAGGTGGAGACTATACTTGCTTGGTAAACATTTTATTATTAAGACTGATCATCAAAGTCTTAAGTATTTTCTTGAGCAAAGATATCAATCCCAAGCCAGCAAAAATGGTTGATTAAGCTACTTGGTTATGACTATTCCATATGTACAAAAATGGGAAGGGGAATGTTGCTGCTGATGCATTATCTAGGCAAGGTGAATTTATTCAACTTTACATCATCTCAGGAGTGCACTCACATTTAATTGAGGAAGTGAAACCAGGGGCAGACCCACATAGAGCGTGGTGAGTGCTCGAGCACCCATTAACCCCGTCCCGAATTATATATATTTGTTTACAAAACTCAGGAAAATGGACATATAATGTTGGTAAGCACCCACTGAACATAAATACTGAGGGGTGCTTTGGTTCAGGCATAGGAGGTTAAGGTTCTAGCTTGCGTAAGGTTCGGTTTCGATTCTCGTCCAAAGCATTTTTCTGAAACTCTACTTGCTTTTATTTCTATGTCTTGGTGCTTTCTTTCTTAATTTTTTTTCCATTCAGATTCTTCTGCGATAATTTTCAAGATGACACTAAATAAGATTTCAATTGTGATTATACTATTTTATTGTTTTAAAATATTGCTCTCTCCATTTCAATTTATGCAAATCTATTTCATTTTTAGTTTGTGCAAAAAGATGACCTCTTTCCATATCTGAAACCAATTTATCTTTATGCAATAGTTTATAGCCACACAAATATGTACCTCATTTTACACCAGAAATTCAAAAGTGTTCTCTTCTTTCTTAAACTTCGTGCCCAGTCAAATAGGTTCACATAAATTGAAGCAGATGAAGTATTAGTTTTAATTAAATATATAATTATATTGAAGACAATTCGCTAATCAATTAAATTTAGGATTTTTAACCTTTTATTAGCTTATATTTAGATAGAAAAAATTATTTTTATTTGGATAATAATATAATATATATTGATTCTATATGCGATTAAATATTTAAATATAATATTCGGCATTTCTGTACTTTTTGTAACTACGAAATACTGTACCGAATATCAAGTATTTTTTAATGATGCATACCAAATACTGTAATTTTGATTTCGATATGATATATAATTCGGTATATACCAAGTATGCACACCCTGCTATCTTCGGTCTCTAACCTGAACGCGATATTTGTCGTTAAAGGCAAGCACCCAGGATCTTAAAATCCTGGATCTGTGACTAAGTGAAACTATCCTGGTCCCATGATACTCACTTGCAGAAGTTATTGCAAGCTATTAAGACCAATGATCCTCACAAGCCTTATTACCAGTTCACTGCTAGTATACTGAGTAGAAAGGGAAATATTATGGTAGGGTCTGATATCCAATTGAGGAAAAAGTTGATGCTACATTTCCAAGCTAATTCTGTTGGTGGTCACTCTGGCATTTCAACAACATTGCGTAGTCTGAAACATGAGTTCTATTGGAAGAAAATGAAACAAGATGTTTACACCTTTGTAAGGGAGTGTGATACTTGTCAGAGGTGCAAAGGAGAAAATGTTGTTACAACCTTTCCCATACCTAAGAAAGTATGGCAAAACATCTCAATGAATTTTATAGAAGGCTTTTCAAACACCGCTGATAAAGAGGTCATTTATGTAGTGGTGGACAGGCTGAGTAAAGCAGCTCATTTCATGGCTCTTATAAACCCCTATTCTACATTGGATATGACACAACTATTCATGAATGGTGTTTTCAAATTACATGGCATGCCTGATGTTTAGCCAAAAATGCATATATTTAGCCATTGTTGCCTCACATTTTAATACTTTTAATTGTCTTTTGAGTATAAACTATATTGCTTTGTGCTTAATATTATATTTTTATGTGTAGGAATAAAGCGGTGTGAAGATGAAGAGATTTGGAGCAAAATTGAATAAAACGCGGAAGAAAAATTAACAAAAAAAAAAAAAGGAGAAAGAGACAAGAGAAAAAGAAAAGACATAATAATTGGCTCATCATTACTCCAATGATTGGAGCAATGATGAGACAAAAGTGGAAAAGGAAAGAAAGAGTAAAGAATTGAAAAGGGAAAAAACGTACCTGAAGGCCACCAGCAACTTGCGTGCGCACAAAATTCGGGTCTCTGAATCCTATTCTGCAGTCGGTTATATTTTATCCCTGTCCGACTTGGACTGGTTTATTTTATCTGGGTTTTTTTCTACACCTATAAATACTTCATAAGCCACAATTCTTAAACATCTTTGGCATAAAACACAAGTTTGGAGGCTAGGGTTCCTACGTATATTTTCTTTCTTTTATTAAAACCTTGTTTATAGGAATTTCTTGGTGACAATTGAGATTGAAAATCTTGTTGTGCTTATTATTGATCGACATTATTTTTAATCAAGTAAGTTATTGTTATTTTAACTATTCTTGTTCTTCAACGTTTCTCAAGGGAGTAGCTAATCCTGGGACTCGCCCATTTACTTTGTTGAAACTCGGAAGAGGAAGAACGGGGTTGAGATAGAATAATTAACATGAATTTGGGGCGTTAACCCCCATCTAATGGAAATTGACCTACGAATAGGCGATACCACTTGTAGCCATAGCCGGGTGTTCTTAATGCTCCTAATTGCTTTAGGGATATTCAATTGGGTAGTCTAGTTAATTTTGGGGAGAAGTTAATTTAGAGTTATCATCCGAGGCTAATTAACATAATATTACCATTATTTGTAATTCGTGAAATATATTAGATCGTTACTTGAGAAGTAGTTTCCTTTATTCCATTCTTGTGGCCATTGATCAATTTACTTGCTTTCTAGATTAGATTTAATATTTTCGTATTTTATTAAAACCATATCTAAAAACCACCATTGATGCGTTCAGCCTAGTTGTTGTTGGTGATAATTCCTAATCTGCTTAAACGCCTACATATTGTTCTCTGTGGGATTCGACCCCAACCTTGTTGAGTTATTATATTTGACAACGTCCGCATTATGTCATTAAAAGGTGTAATTTGAGCGTATCAAATTTTGGCACCGTTGCCGGGGAAAAATTGGCGTATTTTGGCTAATTTAGGAAATAAGCTAACTTTCTTTGAACCTAACCTTTGAATATTTGTTTAGTTGTTTTCTGTGTTTTACTTTATTTGTAAAAAAAAGAATAAAAAACAATGGCATCTTTCCATGAAAACTTGTCTGGTAGTGTTTTTGACTTATATTGTGAGCATGACCAAATTGGTGAGTTCGAACTCATGTTGGAATGTCTGCTTAATGAGGGTAACGAAAATAAAAAAGTCTTGAAAGAATACTTGGAAACTAGTTTCCAACTTGGTTTGATAACAGAAGAAGAAAATCTGCCCTGGGCATTCGATCCAGATGAGAATCAATATGAATTCCCCAATGCTTAATCTGAAAAGGTAATCCCTTTGTTGGGGGTCAATCATGAAGATGAGTTTATTGGGAATACCAAAGAAAAATATAAATTGGAGTCAACCATTGCTCTGAAAAATATGGTTGTTGTTGACTCCAATCTGGGGGAAAAAGAGGATGTCAAAATTCAAGAAATTCAAATGCCATATATCCTGCAATTTGAAAACAAGAAGGTAGAACGACATTCCTCACTTGAAAGCCAAGAAGTGTAAGATGAAAAATATTATGCTTAGCTTGTTCATCTACTTACCACCCCCCGCTGCTAGTGGTCACAAACTTGAATCTAAGTTGGGTGCCCAATTCATAAGCTCCAAATGGCGAGAAAAGCAGTAAAGTTGATTCACGTCGTGCCGTGACATTAACTAAGGCACTTGTTGGGAGGCAACCCAATGTGTAATAGTTTTAGATTTTTATTTTTATAGTGTCACGTGTTGTTTTGTTTTTGTTTTGCAAATTAGGGGAAGTCTGAGTACCCGAAGTTGAAAGCTGAGGAGCATGTTTGGGCTTAAGTGTGGGGTCATCCCGACCCTTAACATTGAGAATTATGCTGCTAGTTAGGCCCTACAGGGTCTTAGGGAGTATTTTTAACCCTTGTTTTAATTTTTCTCTATTATACATACATCGAGGACAATGCATATTTTTAAGTGTGGGGTGGGTACTTCCGATTTTTGAGGTCAAGGATGATTATGCCGTAGGATTTTTTTTTATTTCTTAGCCTTATATATATATATATATATAAACTAATAAAAATTCAAAAGGATTTTTTTTTCTTTGTTCGTTCTTATATTTTTCTTTTATACCTTCTTTTTCTCTTTTAGCGGCATACATCATCCGCCCCCTTTGGTTTTCTTATAGCCTCGGTTCTTTCCAGAAGGGGGGGGGGGGGGGGGGCTTTGAACCGGGTAATTTTTTTATTTTTAGGATTAATGTTTTTTTAGGAGTAGTAAAGGAGAGAGAAAAAAAAACCTGTTTTGACTTGTTTGATACTAGCATATTTGGGCTTGAGCTTGAGTTATACTTTCCTGTGAGTGCTTGAGTAATGAAAAGATAGCAGACTTCTGACACCTAAACTCATGGTTGTGACTTTGTATATAGCTTTTCTTATTTTGTAGTTCGTCATGATCCTATCTGTCCTAGAATAGAATTGATCCATCTTGATTGAGACTTGTGTCATGTGTGGTGAGGATTTCTTGCAGATATTCTATGTTTTGCATCTTAGTCTAGAACTTGCCCTGCATGTTATTGAAGCGAAATAAAAAGTGCTTCTCTGTTTAGAAGATGATAATAGGCTTTCTTTGATATGTCTTATAAATTTTAGCCTTTTCAGATATTGTACCACTAGTTAGCCCTTTGAGCCTGTGGCCGTTCTTTTGTTAGCCATAATTTTTGCCTTGATCCTTTTATTGAATTCCTCGTTTTTGCACCCTGCTTCCTCGAGCATTGTAGTATAGACTGTGATATAATTGATAAATATGAAGAAGAGGGATGGGCAAGTGAAAAATGGTGACCAGTGATAGTTGCAAAGCGATGAAAAAACCCTCTTAAAAAGAATGAAAAAAAAATGAAAAAAAAAGTTGCTTGAAAAAAAAAATTGAAACGTTCTTGATATGATGAGAATTACTAGAGAAAAAAATTGATGAAGAGACGGCTGAAAAATAAAGTGAAAAGATGAAAATAACGGGTGATGAATTCTAAAATTGCAAAGTTCTTAGGAAAGTGTAAGTCACTATTATATAGTTTTCCTACCCGTCTCCTAGCCAACATTACAACCCATTAAAGTCCTATTTGATTCTATTCAAGCACACTTAATTAGTAGAGATGTACATAATGGGCAAGCCTACGGTTCTTTGTGCATACATGTGAATTTCTTTTTTGAGTGCGAGAGTTGTGCTTTGATGTTAAGTACTTAATTTACATTCGATTCTTTGATTTAAGTGTGTGGACTATTTCTTCTTGTGAGGGCACTTGTTTCATGATAGATAGGTGATGTTATTAGATTTCTTTGACAGAGTAGGTGAGCGAGCTTAAATTTGATGAGTTAGAGTCCGTCTATGAGATTAGGAGGTTAGACGTTTGTTGTTTGTTTGTTGATTTGTATATCTTGCATGATGATCAGGAAGTATATATTTGATGGTTTGAGTTTCTATAGAGTCTAATTGTTGGTACCAATCAAAGTGGTGGTATTCCTAGGCTTGATTTATTGAGAGTGGTTTTAGTGCTTACTTGAAGACAAGCAAGAGTTTAAATGTAGGGTGGTGATGTTCGGCCAAAAGTGCATATATTTAGCTATTGTTGCCTTACATTTTAATACTTTTAATTGTCTTTTGAGTATAAACTATATTTTTTTGTGCTTAATATTATATTTTTATGTGTAGGAATAAAGCGGTGTGAAGATGAAGAGATTTAGAGTAAAATTAAATAAAAAGCGGAAGAAAAATTAACAAAAGAAAAAAAGGAGAAAGAGACAAGAGAAAAAGAAAAGACATAATAATTGACTCATCATTCCTCCAATGATTGGAGCAATGATGAGACCAAAGTGGAAAAGGAAAGAAAGAGTAAAGAATTGAAAAGGGAGAAAACGTACCTAAAGGCAGTGACCAGCAACTTGCGTGCGCACGAAATTCGGGTCTCTGAATCCTATTCTGCAGTCGGTTATATTTTATCCCTGTCCGACTTGGACTGGTTTATTTTATCTGGGTTTTTTTCTACACCTATAAATATTTTATAAGCCACAATTCTTAAACATCTTTGGCATAAAACACAAGTTTAGAGGCTAGGGTTCCTACGTATATTTTCTTTCTTTTATTCAAACCTTGTTTATAGGAATTTCTTGGTGACAATTGAGATGGAAACTCTTGTTGTGCTTATTTATTGATCGACATTATTTTTAATCAAGTAAGTTATTGTTATTTTAACTATTCTTGTTCTTCAACGTTTCTCAAGGGAGTAGCTAACCCTAGGACTCACCCATTTACTTTGTTTCAAACTCGGAAGAGGAAGAACGGGGTTGAGATAGAATAATTAACATGAATTTAGGGCGTTAACCCCCATCTAATGGAAATTGACCTAGGAATAGGCGATACCACTTGTAGCTATAGTCGGGTGTTCTTAATGCTCCTAATTGCTTTAGGGATATTCAATTAGGTAGTCTAGTTAATCTTCGGGAGAAGTTAATTTAGAGTCATTATCCGAGGCTAATTAACATAATATTATCATTATTTGTAATTCGTGAAATATATTGGATCGTTACTTGAGAAGTAGTTTCCTTTATTCCATTCTTGTGGCCATTGATCAATTTAGTTGCTTTCTAGATTAGATTTAATATTTTCATATTTTATCAAAACCATATCTAAAAACCACCATTGATGCATTCAGCCTAGCTGTTGTTGGTGATAATTCCTAATCTGCTTAAATGCTTACATATTGTTCTCTGTGGGATTCAACCCCAACCTTGTTGGGTTACTATATTTGACAACGTCCGCATTATGCCATTAAAAGGTGTAATTTGAGCGTATCAATGCCCAAGACTATTGTTTCAGACAGAGATCCTATTTTTGTCAGCAAGTTTTGAAAGAAATTATTCACACTGAAGAAAGTTTCCTTGCTCACTTCTAGTGCTTACCGCCCTCAAACTGATGGACAAACTGAAGTTGTAAATAGGTGCTTAGAATGTTATTTGAGGTGCATGACCTTTGAGAAACCAAAGGGCTGACCTAATTGGATAAGACTTGTTGAATGGTAGTACAACACTTTGCATAATTCTTCCATTAACATGACCCCTTATAAAGCTGTTTATGGTCAAAAACCTCCTTCATTACATCCCTATTCTCCTTTTAACTCCTAACTGGATGTTGTTGACAGAAGCTTGCAGGCCAGAGAACTACTCTTAGGAAGTTGAAATTTCAATTGGGATAAGCTCAGAACAGAATGAAGGTGTAGACTGATAAGCACAGGACTGAGAGATTTTTTAATGTTAGGGATTGAGTGTTTGTCAAGTTGCAACCCTATAGGCAGCTTTCCCTCAAAGATCATTCCTTTAAAAAACTCTCTTCCAAGTTCATGATCCTTTCCAGGTCATTGCTATAGTGGGGTCTGTTGCGTATACCTTAGCATTGCCTATTGGTTCTAAGATCCATCCAACCTTTCACGTATCACAGTTGAAGAAAAGTTAGGTTCTCATACTACTTCCACAACTTTACCTAAAGTTCATTCTAATTCGGGCTACATTCTATTAGCACCTGAGGCTATTCTTGATAGAAGACTAGCTCAGAAGAGGGGCAAAGCTGTTACACAAGTCCTGGTCAAATGGTTGAACACTGCTCATTAGGATAGTACATGGGTAGAGCTGTAGGACTTTTCCTGAGGATTTCCCCATAATAATACTTGAGGACAAGGATGGTTGGGGGTTGGGGTGGGGGGGATTGATATAATCATTATGGTTCTTTCATATTTTGTATTTTAGATTAGTTTAATTGATAAATGTTGATTCATCATTAGTGAGTTGATCGAGTAGTTAGTCTATTAGTTGTTGAAGATAGTTAGTTGCATATGACACGTATGTGGTTCCTACAAGTTAGTTACTCAACTGTAACAAACTTTTCCGTCCAACACTTACTCATATAGGATCAACTCGACTGCATTGTATTCTTATTGATTCATTTGTGAAATAGAATAGTTTCTCTCTTTCTCTTTCTGCACTCATTTCATAGCTCTTGAGCTATCAAATGGATCTATTCAAGAGTGATTCAAGAATGTGGGAATTGGAAATTTCCTCTTCAGTTGTAAGATGGTGGTTTACGCCCATGAACAGTGACCTTATTTCAGTATACGACCCGTATTTCAAGTCGTAAACTAGTACCAAAGATTTCTGAGCATTCTGGAATTTGACATTTGGAGGCTACATTGTTAAAAACGGATCGTATTTCAAAATACGGCCCGTATTTCAAAACGTATTTGGAATTTGGGAAAACTTCCTTGATGAAAGTTGTAGAGCTTTGAAATACCTTTCCAACGGTATATTATAGGGGTCAAACGGACATCTGTGCAAAGAGTTATGGCCATTTTACTGAAGAGACGCAGTGTAGTCCGTATTTCAAAATACGGCCAGTATTTTGCTGGACGTAAAATGCAATTTTCCAGAACAGTATATATTCGTCCATATCAGTTCAAATCATTATTTTTCATTCCTTCAAACCCTAGAACGACCTCCTACCCTCTTCCATCATCAAGAACACCAAGGTAAGCCTACTCTAATTATTCCAAGTCAATTCTAATACATATCCTTGTAATCTAAACAAGAAATCATCATTCCTAAACTAGGATTTTCAAGAAAACCCATCTCAAGATTCAAGAATTTAAGATTTTGGAAATCTTCTTCAAAGCTCAAGTCTTTAATTCAAGTTTTGGAACGACTAAGGTATGTAGAGTTACTATCTACGTGTGGGAACATCATTGTTATTCCCCACGCCTCATAATCCATATATTATGATTCTCTACTAAAACTAGGGTTTCTATACCATGCTCATGATAACCCTAGGTCCATGTCCATGATTATATTATGTATGAATTATTATAATTCCATCAGGCACGTTACCACCTTATACCCTGGCAAGGTATGAGGGCTCTGCTGGTCCGGCGAGGTACCAGACTCCACGTACCCACGTGGTGATATCACATGTCGGTTTATGAAAGGCTCTCCCTACTTATCATGTTTTACTTATGTTATATATATATATGTGCCCATGCTCATGCTCATGCTCATGTCCAGGTTTTCAGTTTCAGTTCTTATCATGTTATTCCATGTCCCATGTTATTTCTTTCAGTTGCCTTACATGCCAGTACATTCAATGTGCTGACGTCCCCTTTTATTGCCTAGGGGCCTGCATTTCACGATGCAGGTACTGATATACAAGACGACACATCTGCTCAGTAGGACAGCATTCGTATCAGCTTATTGGTGAGCCCCATCTCATTCGGGGTTTAGTCAACTTTTATTTTATGATTAGTGATGCATCTAAGGTATGCTGGGGGCCTTGTCCCAGTAAGTATGTTTTCCGGTCAGACTCATGATAGAGGTTTCATAGACTAGACAAGTCAGTTATGTTATGTCAGACATTCGGAGTCGTATAGCCGTTTTGGCTCATTCATGTTATTTCCGCACTCATGTTTAAATAAGTATTTTTATTAAGTATTATGACTTACTACATTTTATAAAGGCTCATCATGCATTCACATTATATTCCGCTCATGTTATGTCTCATGATAATTCAGTAAGTCATGTGGTTCGCTCGGTCACATGCAGTAAGGCACCCAGTGTCGTGTTTCGCCCAGGCCATGGTTCGGGGCGTGACAACAATCGACAACAACCTAGGACCGAGAATCAGTACACCTCCCGTCAGTCAAGTATAACCTGGAACCAGAAATCAGTCACATCCCGTCGGTGGACAACAACCTGAAACTAGATACTAACCACCTCCCACCAGGCACCAACAACCTAGCAATGGATGTGCTAGGACATCAACTAAAGTGTATGACAATTGTTCAGCAAAGTATGGAAATAGTTATGAGTTTAGTTGTTTGACAACGGGTGATGGATGTTGCCAAGCTGCTGCTACTGTGAGCAATGAATGCTACTGCGAATCCTATCATCACCTTTCTCAAGCACTTCTGTTGCGGTTTCTGAGGTCGTTAGAAGAAAATAACCTAGCAGTAGTTTAATTTGATTTTGTAGTTAGATAGTTCAGAAGAGTTAAATAGTAATTAGATTTCTTCGTTTCTTATTTATAATGAACTAATCAGTAGCTTGTTGCCTCTATTATATTTATCTATTCTCATAATAGCTTCATTCTCTCTCTCATAGCACCTTTCTATTTTCTGTTTGCGTTCAATAACTTTTCTGATGAGACGTTACAATTCACGTCGTGTTATATTGTGAAACTAGATTTATTGGATATAGTCTTTATCAATACATAGTCCTTTTTCTTGGTCAAATCTATAGTCTAATGAGTGCATAACATAGTATTTGTTCTGGCTTTTGTAAGATGTGTTCTGATGGCAGTAATTTTGACTTGTAGTCCCTCCGTCACAATATATTTGTCTAGTTTTACTTTTCGAGAGTTGAATTACTTTAACTTTAGCCAATGTCTTAAGATGTATTTTTTCACCATATTGATATTAGGAAAATTGAAACTTATAGTACTTTTATGTAATGTTTTCATGTCTAAATATTAATTTTAAAATATTAAATTAATATAATCCAATTTAGCTTCGAAGAGTGGTCATATTGATTCCGGAGAAATGAAACGTGACAACTATTATAGGATAAAAGGAGTATTATCATATCCTATTTGAACTATTATATTAGATTATCTGGGTTAATAACTAAAGGGTTAAAGTCTAATTGATCAAAATGAGAGAGATCATTCTAAAATAGGTGCCTTATTAGTATTTCCACTTAATAGAATGTGAGACATAAAGGGTCTTCTGGAAAAAAATAGATTCTCTCTAACCTAAGAAGGATGCTTATTAACTAAATGAAAGGGTGAAAAGGGAGAGGGAGAGAGAAGGGGGAACGACGCATTCTTGGTCAAGCTTTGAAGAACAACTCTTATAATTTAATAGATTACGACTATGTTTGAAATTTCATTTAAACTTTGCGACGATTCTACCTCTTCTCTCTAAAAGACAAAACAACCTAGTTGAGGAATATGTCATGAATGGAGAAAATTCAAATAAGATTTTGGGTTCTTAATTCGCATTAGCGGGGGTTTGAACCCGCGACCTCCCTTAGGAAAGCCTCCCCTCAAACCAACTCAGCCACACCCGAAGGTGCAGTTACATATGTTTAGATAAGTAACTTTTGGTATTTTCAATTAAGTCCAAGAGTTGTTACTCAATAGGACAAGTGTCCAGGGAATAATTGGACGTAGTCGTTGTTATTCTAGTTATGGATTTGCTTATATAATCCGCTCGCATTATACTGAGTCTTTTATCACATATGAAAGTCAATATTTCCTTTATTCTATCTATTCTCTCTTCAGCCTTATCCCTTTTATGCAAATTCAGTAACAGAGCTTCAACTCTTGTTACAAATGGTATCAAAGCCAACGTTCGGCCTCACTTCCACTTCCACGTCTAACAGATCGTCAAGAAAGGAGGAATTTCTCACTCCAATAAAAGTCCAAAAGGCTAATACCCATTTTCACGTATCGCCCGGTCCGTATGAAGCACGATGCGGTGGTGAGCAGCAATACAATTATCATCATTCTTACGCCCATCAAGTTTACCCGTGCAAATCACAGTTTCAGTCTGTAGAAACTATACAATCTTGACTTGTTCCATTCATTCACCAAGAGAGAATATATATAGGATACAATCTTGAACCCTAGTGAAACAAGGAAACTAAAATCCTAGTGAAACAAGGAAACTAACTAATATATGGTAATTATCTCCCTACAAATATGCTACCAAATAATATAAAATAATATAAAGATATTATACCGCAATACCCCCCCTCAAGTTGGAGCATGGGAATAAAAAATTCCCAACTTGGAAAGCAAGAAGTCAAACTGAGTTTTGCCGAGAGCTTTGGTAAAAATGTCTGCCAATTGTGAAGATGTTGAAATGTGTGACGGAGAAATCAAACCTTCATTAATTGCATCACGAACAAAGTGACAATCTACCTCAATGTGCTTTGTTCGTTCATGGAAAACCGGATTTTTTGCGATGTGCAAAGCGGACTGACTATCACAAAACAATTTGACCGCCTTGGGATGTTGTATACCTAAACTCAACAACAGACCTCTCAGCCACTTCAACTCACAAGTGACCGCAGCCATGGACCTATATTCAGCCTCTGCAGAAGATCTAGAAACTGTGTACTGCTTCTTTGTCTTCCAAGAGATGGGAGATTGACCTAGAAATACTATCCAACCTGTCAACGAACGACGAGTAAGCGGACAAGCCGCCCAATCAGAATCACACCATCCCTGCAAAGTCAACTCACTGTCGGCACGTAACAAAATACCCTGTCCTGGTGTGCCTTTCAAATAACAGACCACTCGTAAGACCGCTTCCCAATGTTCAATCTGGGGTTCTTGCATGAATTGAGACAAAATATGAACAGAATATGCCAAGTCCGGTCGAGTGACCCCCAATAAATCAAACGCCCGACTAATCTACGGTAGACCTCCGGATCCGACAACAAATCTCCATTTGCAAAGCCAAGTTTATGATTTTTCTCAATAGGGAACCCACTTGGCTTTGCACCTAACAATCCTGCTTCAGAGATAATATCAAGAGTATACTTGCGTTGACACAAAAACAACCCTGATGAACTACGAGTTACTTCAATACCCAAAAAATATTTGAGAGACCCAAGGTCTTTCATTTTGAAACAATCACTCAAATAGGCTTTGAAAGTTGCAAGTGCAGCGGAATCATTCCTAGAAATAATAAGATCATCAACATAAACCAAGATATTAATCTGAATATTCCCTCTAGTAAATGTAAAGAGAGAATAATTAGAATAAGATTGAAGGAAACCGTACCCTTTCAAAGCAGTCACCATTTTGCAAACCAACATCTAGGGGCCTGTTTCAACCCATACAGCGATTTGGGCAAACGACACACCAACGTAGGATCTGGACTTTCAAACCCGGGAAGGAGCTTCATATACACCTCCTCATCAAGGTCACCATGTAAAAAGGCATTATGAACATCCATTTGGTGAAGTTCCCAATTTTTGGATGCTGCAATGGCTAGGAAGGCTCGAACAGTAGTCATCTTGGCGACCGGAGCAAAAGTTTCATTGTAGTGAATCCCCGCTTGTTGATGATTTCCCAACACAACCAAGCGCGATTTGAGCCGTTCCACATCTCTATTTGACAAAAACTTGGTCTTGTACACCCACTGATTACCAAGTGCTTTCTTACCCGGAGGAAGATGTTCCAAAGTCCATGTACCATTGTCTTCCGATGCACGTATCTCTTCTTTCATTGAATGTCTCCAACCTTCGTGTTTCATGGCTTCTTTGAAGGTCTTAGGATCCTTACCCGAAATAATAGCTACAAGAAACTTACGATAATTTACAGAAAAATTGTCACAATTAATATAGTGTGCCAAAGGATAGGGAGTACCTGAGGATTGATTGTTAACAGGAGTTGTAGGGGACGGACTATTAGCAAAAACTAAGTGTGTCACATAATCACGAAGCACAACAGAGGGAAATTTCTCCCGAAAACCACGCCCCAAGCCACCTTCCACATTCGTGACTGGGGTATAGTGTTGCTGCCCCCCCCCCCCCCCCCCTCACTGCCAGCGGGCGCTGGGTTCCCAGCGGGCTGTGCAGTGGCTGTTGGCAGCCGCTCAGCCTTGCTGCCAGCTGGCGCTGGGTTCCCAGCGGGCTGGACAGTGGCCGCTGGCTGCAGCTCGGCCTGGCTGCCAGCAGGCGCTGGTTGGGCAGTGGTTTGCGGCTGCTGCTCGGCAGCCTCCGAACTATCAAATTAGCCCCCTAATTCATCCCCGTACACCATAAAATCACGATCAATTTCAGCACCCTCATCAAAAAAACTAGACGAAATATTAACATCTTCCGGACAAGCAAAAGGAAACACATCATCCACAAACTTTACATCACGAGAGACAAAATATTCCTTCGTATCAAGATCAAACAGCTGCCACCCCTTCTTACCAAATGGATATCCCACAAACAAACACTTTCTGCTCCGACTAGCAAATTTGTCACCCCGAGTTTTTTGATTTTGAGTAAAGCACAAATACCCAAAAGTATGAATAGCATCAAAAGAAGGAGGTTTATTGAATAAAATTTCAAAAGGTGGTTTATTTTCCAATTTGGGTGTGGAGGTACGATTTATGAGATGAGATGCAGCAATAACACATTCACCCCAGAAAAAAATAGGCAAATTAGCCTGAAATCTGAGAGTCCTCGCAACATTCAACACATGTTTATGCTTCCTCTCTACCCTCCCATTCTGTTGCGGAGTACCCACACAAGAGGTTTGAAACAAAATACCAGTGGCGGAAAAATAATCGATCAAACAATTAAATTTTGTACCATTATCACTTTGTACAACTTTAATTGTTTGATTAAATTGTCGATCAACCATAGCAACAAAAGCCATAAACATCGGAAACACTTCTGTTTTATCAACCAACAAGTAAATCCAAACAGCTCGGGAAAAATCATCAACAATTGTTAAAAAATAACGAGCTCGACACGACGAAACATGGCGATATGGGCCCCACAAATCACAATGTATTTTCTCAAATATTCTAGATGCATTATTATCACTTAAAGGAAATTTGTCTCTAGGACTAAGATGCTTAGCACGTAAACACACTTCACAATCCTTTGCTAAACTACTCTTATCACTACTGACATGAGGAAGCAACTTAACTACTCTCTCGGAACGATGCCCCAATCGTCGATGCCACAATTCCAATGCGGACGTTACCACGACAGTAGACACATGTTGCACCACGTCCGGTTTGCTAAAATAGTATAATCCGTCCCTCCTAACTCCCGTTCCAATCAGCCCCTTCAGTGGGTCCTGAATAGCACACATATAAGAATTAAAAGAGACAATAATATGTAAATTATCAGTAAGTTGGAGGACGGAGAGTAAGTTGCAACGTAAATAAGGCACATAAAGGACATGATGTAAGGTGATTTTATCTGACAGTCGAACAGAACCTTCCAAAGAAGCAAACACCTTTTCACCATTAGGCAAACCAATAGGACAATCAATAGTATGGACATCAAACAACCAAGATTTTTCACCGGTAACATGATGAGTAGCACTAGTGTCAATAATCTAAGAAAAAACATCAAATTTACCATTCAAGCGATTTTCGGGAATTGTAGCATTACCAAAAAATCCCGTAATAGCCTTCCATTGATCGGAAGTAAAGTGTTGACCGATGGCAGCGTTATTTGATGCGCCCTTGAAACGAGTAGGCGTGATATAGTCCCCGGGTCGGTCTTGAGGACCGAGAAAATAGGGAGAATTAGACTCAATTTTGGGTGGTGGTGGAGGAGGTACGGCGTCACCGGCCATGGAAATTGACGATGAAGAGAAGAAAAAAAATGTGTGGCCTGATACCATGTAGAAACTATACAATCTTGACTTGTTTCATTCATTCACCAAAAGAGAATATATATATGATACAATTTTGAACCCTAGTGAAACAAGGAAACTAAAATCCTAGTGAAACAAGCAAACTAACTAATATATGATAATTATCTCCTTACAAATATGTTACCAAATAATATCAAATAATATAAAGATATTATACCGCAATACAGTCCAAATACATATGGCTTGGGGTATTACTATGTCACTGACTGCTCCTGTACACAGCGGAGCATACAATGACGACAACGACAAGGAACTTATCTGGGCTTTAGGTGTCAAGGCAGGTTCTGAGCATTCAGATGCTTGCGACGAAATTATACTTACGGAAACTGAAAGCATAGAGGCTATAGACAAGGTGTTTGATAAAAGTTCTCAGAGAAATGAGACTACAAAAATTTATCCCAGTTAAATCAGAACTTGGAGTGTAGGTCTTGTGATGCCATCTAAACCAAATGGACTCGAAATCGATTGTTGGACATGAGGATGAGCTAAATGAAGTTAACGATGAAGATGTGGAAGATAAAAAATTGAAGGAAGATCAGATGTTCGATGTAAGTCATGAAAGAGAAATCAACTCGGAGTGTGAACCTGATTTTACGGCAATGAAACCAAGGAATACATATGAAAGTGATATCAAGAAGTGTAAATGTGCCTGTTCGATTTTCTCTTGGTTGCCAGAATGTCGTGAGACTGAGGAATTTACCCAAACTAAAGACATAGTTAGTTTTTACATAAGATATCGATATAGTGATTCTATTGTGGCAGCTTCTGAACCAACAGTTGGTACTGCTAGTGTAGAGGAGACCAAGTAACATTCTATCCTTGCTATGTAACTAGTGATATCTTTGGCTATGCAACTCAAGCTATTGAGGTTACTAGATATCTCATTCTAGTTGAGAATGATGTTCATGTTGTCACTAGTGCAACTGACATTGTCTTTACACTCGAGCTACCAGGATATTGTCCAATACATACTTTTCAGGATGTAATTGTCGCGCCACTGGTTGCAGGGAGATTACACAAATCTTGCAAAGAGGTGTGAAATAAACTTGGAAGTAGAAATGATGTGCATGTGGTAATTCTATAAACCTTGCTGGGCAGCTTGTAGTTGGGAAGTTGGAGAAGAACACTATTACTATCGAAGCTCTTATTGTGCCCCTTATTCCCTATGTTTCTACCGATGCGTTTATCTATTTGAAGTTGGAATATTTGCATATCTTAGTGTTTCTGCTTAGTGCTCAACAATGAGATCAATCTGGTAACTGCGTCTACCTTCTTCATATCTATATGCAGAGAGATACTGGCTGCATTGTGTTTCATATTATTATAGATAAGCTCACAATGTTTTCCGAAATGATGTTTTGAATTGAATTATCTTTGAACAGTAGCTCTACTGTTGAGTCCTTCATATTGGTTGTATTGCATTGTTTTATAAATATCGGTGCTGTTAAAGGGAATATTTTGAAGTTGACAGTAGAAGGTCAAACGATAGATGAAGTAGAAGAAACTTTAGCTTCCTTGTTGTCTCTAAGTGAATTTCTTCACTCCTTGTTTATCCGAAGCTGTACAGGATCTGAGAGCAGTATACTAGCTATGAGGCATGGAGCAGGGCCCGTCAAGGTGATTCTTGGTGACTTCCTGAACTTGACAAATCAAGTGGTGGTCTCATTAGCTAGACGACATGATGAGACCCTAGAATTGCGAAATCTTGATGGGTGGAAGGAGGTTGCAGATGCAAGATCGGTGGCAGTTGCAGATATTTTCCCATTACTTAATGATCTGGATATGTCTGAGTGTGTAATAACTGATTACAATCCTTTATTCTGTGAAGTACAAGTGAAATTTGCAAGGTTTTTCCTTATCTGGTTACTCCATGGTTTCAAACAAGAATATTTCTTCCTCTGCATTCGTTCTTGTAGCAACAAAGAAATTATGCCAACTGGCATATTTGTTAAATGGAAGTTCAAATAGAAGTTGTTCATGGTAATCTTCTCTCATAATCAAAAGTGAAAGAATGTTATGAAGTGCTCATTTATGCAAATAATTTTTGGGAAGACATTGTCATTGAAATGGATGGTAAGTTCTTATTTATTCTAGTATATTCTATCCAACTTAATGTGACCAATTCTGCATTTGTACTATCTGTTTGTATCAGAATGCTATCTTTATCATCAACCACTAGTTTTGCCGATCATTACTGTGCAAATGCTAAGTTGAGTTGGATCAAGGAAACAAAGATTTTCAAGGTAGCTAAGAAGGTTGATTGGATAAGATAGTACGACATTCTTACTGTTGGTATTACATAGAAGGATGTGGCTAACAATGAAGATTCTATATTCGCGAATGTAAGATTTCGTAAGCTCAACAGACAAGTGGGTTGTTTAACATGTGAAGCTTCATTTTATGAGGACTATACTGAAAAGTCTAGACAGTTCACAAGTCGTAGGCTCTCTTGTCTTGGCTCAGTGAAATATCTGCCTCATATACAAATGAGGGGACATGGTATGCTGCATTTTGAGGATTATTTGCAGCCATATCTTGTTGCAAACATGTGTTGGAGTACTTTAAATGCTCCAGTTGATCTTTTTATCAATCTTAAGCTTACCATGCCATCACTTCCTGGGTCAGTTTGTTCCTTTGCTCTTGTCTACTATTCATATTAATTCCAAGGTTCCTATGAAGAAAACTTTAATGGAAATGATGTTGTTTTAGGTTCATTTCCGCAAGTTTGGAAGATCACTTGGACTGTTCGGGTAACTTCTTTACTTTGTCTTGTTGAGTTCTTTTCAATTTTAGCTGCATCTAATTATCGCCATTGGGTAACTACATGCTTACTAGGAATTGGTGGCACCTTTGTCTTGAAAGTTACTGGTTATATTTATCAAAATAAATGGATGGAAATAGCATTGATGCGAAGTACTTATAGTGTTGTTCGAGGTGTTCTTCTTTGTAAAGAAGTTGGTCGAAGAATCAAAGATTTTTGTTATATTGCTCCCTTTGTTTTTGGTACTAAAGCTATTAGTGTTTTCAAATTGAATAAATTCTTCCAATGCTAAATGATTCTTCAGTCAGATTACATGTTCAATGTATGGCCAATGATATTTTAAGTAACAGAATGGAAGGAAGTGAGCATAGGAAGGTCCTGTTGTTTGCAGTATCAAGCCTTGAGGTCAAGGTTTGTGTTAAAGGAGGATGTAATGTCATGAATGGAGGAGATTCAAATGAGATTCTAAATTTTTAATTGTATTTTCGTATTGCATTTTCCTCACTTAAGTTTAGCTCAGTAGCTTTTGGTATTTTCAAATAAGTCCTAGAGTTTGTTACTCAATAGGACAAGTGTCCAGGTAATATATGGACATGTGTCTAGGTGTCAATAGTCGTTATATATTATTTCTAGACTTGCTTATAAAATCCGGTGCATTGTAAATTTGCAATGAGCATTTTATCATATATGAAAATCAATATATCCTTTCTTCGATCTATTCTCTCTTCCTTCTGTTCCCTTTCCTGCGAATTTGGTAACAGAGCTTCAGCTCTTGTTACAGAATATAAAGTTGAGTTTGTTTTATTGTAACGAAACTATTTCCATATAAAAGCTATCCAAAGTTTTGCCCATTATAACAGGAGTGTGGATTCTGCTTTCTTCATGAAATTATTTGTTTCGAACTTATGCAGAGAAAGTGGCTCTACTAGAAATTCGCTTATTTTACAATCGATATTTCCAACGACAAGAAAAAGGATTGTTTTTTTGATTACTTTTCCGAAGGACGTAGTCGGAAAAATATTTTAAAAAAACTTAATTTTTTTTACATTTCTGACTACAATTCCAATAGAGGAGATAGTCGGAAATGTTGTGCATCCAAAATTCTAACTAATCCTGTCACCTAGGTCGTCGATCTAAAGTCAAAGCAATAACAAATATTGAAGCCGTTGAAAATTATAAAAAAATAAAGAAAGATAAGAGTTATTTATAGGTGAGAAAAGATTTAAGTGTAATTTATAGAGGGTTAAAATTAAATTTTGGAGGAGAGGAGGGAGGGGTGTTTTGTGGGTGGGGGGGCAGTTTTTGAGCATTTGGCCGTTGGCCCAATAACTATAATTTCCCCAACTTTCCAGTTTTTTTTTTTTTTTTTTTTTTTAATTACTCTGGGCCGATGCATCGATGGGCCGGGTCTCGGGATCCTACCTGGGTCGGTCTACCGGGCCCAGTAGCTCGGCTGGCCTCAAGCCCCGCAACCTAGCCATTGTTTTGCACGGATTGCCCTTCTTTTGGGGTGGTCTTTAAATTTTGCCCCTCATATTTGTGTTCTTTAAGTTCTGCCCTTCGCTTGGATACCTAAGGTTCTGGGTTCGAACCCCCGCTCAGGCATAAAATAAAAAAATAATTTCGCAAGGCAGGGCTGGGGGGAGTGTATGCCGGATCCGGCATACAATCCTTAAGGAAAAACTAAAGTTATGCCGGATGGGGCAGACTTTGCCTTGAGACATATATATATATATATACTTTTCAAGACAAACTTTTAATTATGCCTTAAGGAAAAGTTCCGTCTTATGGGGCATTCTTTTAGTTATGTCTTAACTAAAAGTGTGCCCCATAAAATATAACTAAAAGTATGTCCCATAAGGCGGAACTTTTCCTTAAGGCATAACTAAAAGTTTGCCTTAAGGAAAAGTTTCGCCTTATAAGGCATACTTTTGGTTATGCCTTAATTAAAAGTCTACCCCATAAGGCATAGTTCCTTAAGGAAAAGTTTTTCCCCATAAGGCATAACTAAACTATGCCTTGAGGAAAAGTTATGCCCCCTCTGGCATAACTTTAGTTTTTCCTTAAGGACTTTATGTCGGATCCCGCATAAACTCCCTCCAGCCCTGCCTTGCGAAATTATTTTTTTATTTTATACTTGAGCGGGGGTTCGAACCCTGAACCTCAGGTATCTAAGGTAAGGGCAAAACATAAAGACCACAAATATGAGGGGCAAAATTTAAAGACCGCAACTATGAGAGGCAAAATTTAAAGACCACCCCAAAAGAAGGGCAATTCTGCGAATTGCCCCAACCTAGCCCCATCCAGTTTATAGCTGAGTCGTCTTCGGCCGGTCTTTTACCGTGTTGGGCCGATTGGGCCCCATTGACAGGCTTAATCCAAGCCAAACCAATTTAGATGATAAATTGTACCATTATTTTTTGCGGATTGGCCTTCAAAAGCACTTGTCTTTAATTTTTCTCCCTCAAATTGATGGTCTTTAATTTTTGTCGTCGCCTAATACCTCAAGGTTCTGGGTTCGAATTCGAGCTTAGTAAAAAAAAAAAAGAAATTTCACAAGGCAGAGGTTTGGATTCGTAAGGTGGAGTTTTGCAGAGGTTTGGATTCGTAAGTCAGAGGTTTGGATTCGTAAGGCAAAGTTGCAAAACTCCACCTCAGGCAGAATTTTGAATGCAAAACTCTACCTCAGGCAGAATTTTATGCTCCACTCTGCCTGCAAGTGGAGTTTTCCATTCAAAATTCCGCTTGCAGGTAGAGTTTTGCATTCAAAATTCTTCCTGCAGGTAGAGTTTTGCATTCAAAATTCTTCCTGAGCCCTAACTTTGGCCCGAATAGGCCTAACTTTGCTACAAAACTCTGCCTTGCGATTTTTTTTTATTGAGCCGGGATTTGAAGCCAAACCTTATGGTATTAGGTGAAGGACAAATATTAAAGACCAGGACAAAAATTAAAGACCACCCCAAAATAAAGACATTCCTGCGAATTGCCCAAATTGTACTAGTATTTTAAAAACACAGTACATGGTACCTTAACCCAAACTAATTACGGCAGATATATTAGAAAAACGTACTACAATTCTTATGCTCTGATCAAAACTAAACCACATATACTCCACTCCCTTATTCCCATCACAATCAAAGTGTTCTTACAAAATTAAAAGAACACCCGGTCTTATGCTATCACAAACAACTTCAACTTGCGACCGATGGAGGGTTTCGTAAAACACACCCTCCAATACATATTTACAATTGGTCGATCGTTCTTTCCAGTATCCTAGACCGGTGAATCTTCTTCTTCTTGTTGTTCTTGCAAAAGAGGGGCTCTTTCATCAGAAGCAAATACGTTAACTTTCATGTCTCTCTTTGTCTCGTCTTCTTTGAGTTGTCCCCATAGCGTAGTGTAATAACCAAGTCCACATATACATGCACTAAACATGCTGCATGCACATATCACCGATGTAAATATTCTATTTGATCCTACTTACAATAATATGTCGTTATCTTTTAAGTGACCTGATAATGTATTAAAAAAAAAAGATAGAAACTTGCCTTCCATAGTGGAAAGTAGCAGCAAAGAGTACACAACCACAAGTGCTGGCAACTGGAACTCCCACAGGCTTGAAAAAGAGGATATAAGAAGACCCTTTCAAACGTGTGCACCACATCTGGACACTGCTACGTATTAAACTCCCGAAAATTGCCTATTACGTATTATAGCATCACATTATTAAAATTAGCTAAGAAATGACTAAATTTACCTTATAATTAACTTAAAAGTCTGATTGCTTTAATTAGCTAGTGAGCTTACAGTTAAAACAATGACAAGAAGTTCAAAGTCAAGCTTAAGTCTCCAAACGCTAAGATCTTTTTCCATAAATAGAGCAAGTAGTGCAGATTGGATGGTTCCAAACAAGGTATAAAGACAAGTTATTTTCATCACATGTGGGTGCTGCTTGCTAGTTCCCGCCTGAAAACAACAACGCAATATATAAGCATTCTATTTGATAATAAAAACCAATTAAAGGGGAAAATTAAATAGAACGAAAGGAAATTATAATACCTGAATAATGTTCCATATGATAAGAACAAAGGAAGCAGATGAAAACAAGAAGCAACCAAGAACCCAATTCTCATGTGTTGAAGTGAAGACAAGGAGCTTCGGTGACGTGGCAAGATGAAGGAAAGATGGAGAATATTGTTTGACTACTGGACCTTTATATAAAGTCATTGCTAATATCCCAACTATTGATATTAAGGTCCCAACCACTCTTACTATACTTCCTTGGCTCTTCCAGTTGATTTTTATTCTCCTGAAAGAATTATATTAGAAAGTTGTTCAAATAACATAGATGTAAAATTAATACTTATAAGTTTTTGGTGATGTTGATAATATAATTAAATAATAGAAGTATTATTTCTAATAATTTAAATTTTTAGATGAAAAGATCACACAGTTTAATAGGTGACTCAAAAAATGATAAGCCATTCAGAAAAATGGTAAAGACACTCAATCCCAAGATATATAATTGATGAAGTTTCTTTTCATTATGCTCATCCATTTTTTTTTTTTAAATTCCAATTTTAAGAGGTTGGGTGTTGGAAAATCTACTTTTTTCTTTGAAGCAACTGTTTTGCAAATAACATTTTATTCCAATAATCCCATACATGCAATATAAGAGTGGCAGGTCCATTCACTTCTGCTCTTTACCTACCAATTACATCAGTTCCAAAAGTATGGCCCATCAATAGATTCCAAAAAAGGGAATCCTGAATATGTGAGAAATAATCACACGAAAGCTGAATCTAACCAAACTTTGTAGTACAATTTGTAAAGTCGTTAACAAGTTTTATCTCCCTATCTCAAAACTTTATGAGTTCGAGTTCACAATTCTACCACATCGCATTTCATTTTGTGTTCAATTTTTTTATTTTATTTTTGAATGATATTTATATAAGGTCTCAATCAATAGGCCATAAAAAGATACGAAGTAAATAGGTTATTAGAAAGAACCTGAGGATAATGGCAATAATGAAAGAAAAGGCTGGTATCATGTTGGCTGCACCACATGCTACTATTGGAGAACTATAACTTAGTCCCGCAAATGCAAGGTTCTGAGCTATTGTTACCCTGCAGCATCCATAATTTCATTACATTTTATCACACTAATATTCAAGTCAACCGTATGTGAAATCAAGAGAGTACTAACCCAACTAAACCAAGGAAGAAGGCACGCGAAAGAAGAGGAAACGTCAATAATGGTTCCTCCGTCCTGCAATTACAAGTTATCAAAAGAGACGATCAACACAAGAGTCACACTTTATCTATATAGAAGAAAGAAAAATGAATTCATGAAAATATATAGTACGTACTTGTCTTTTCTGTGTAAAAGGAAGGAGTATGGAATGAGAAGGATAAAGCTAAGAGCATTTGTATAAACCACGAATACAAAAGAACTCATCCCTAGCTTCGACATGGCGGTACTCGCCATAATTGTCAAGAAAATGGTGCAAGCTTCAATTATGATCATGGCTATGCATGGCAACATTTTTTCTCCTATGGCAACCTTCACACCCATCTCTCCTTCTCTCTTTTTGTTTGTGTATTTATGTTTTTATTTCTGTCAACTTCCATAGTTCCGGATGATCCGGTCCTCCATATTTATGGAGGCACATTAATTCAATTTGCTATTTGGAAAATACAAGAAATATATAAACAAGGTAACCTTTCATGGGAATGATAAGCTACTTGGAAAGAGAATAGGCTAATTGAGTGACCCAGACATGGCATGGAAGGGGGATGCAATAATTGTTTAATGCTATTAATTCATTTTTGATATAAAAAAACTTCTCCATATATGTACACCTACTATTTGTCCTGCGTGGACTCTGAGAGTACGTATTAACCAAGAATTAGATTTTGTCCTAGGTGGTCTAAATTATTTAATAAGAAAACAACCATAAGGTTTGGTTTGTGGCTGGCATTAACAAAGGCCCTACTTTGGGTTGTTACTGAACTCCAGGGGTCAGTTGCGGTTACGTTAAACTCAGGAGCGTCTTCATACCCGTTTTTTGTATAAAACAACCCTTAGCTATTAAATCACATGACAATTTATCATAGTAAATGAAACTATGAAAGTAGAAAGCTAAAAAAAATACTCCTTTCGAGTCATTTATGTGAAGATGTTACTATTAGTGTTACATCTCGAAGATTTTCGTGTAGTTCGCGTCGTAAGTAAACTGACGCAAGTTTGGAGAGGTCATGGAACCCTTATAAGGTTATTAAATACTTTTAATAAGTGCTAAGCAAGTGTCTAAAGGTTTCGCGATGAAGTGAAATGAAGGAATTAAGTTTGTTGCATTGCATCTCGTACGATTTTTAGATATCCAGGTTTCTCCTATCCTCATTTATGCTATATTATGTCTTACTTATGTCATTACTTCCTGCCTTACATACTCAGTACTTTTATCCGTACTGACGTTGTCACGACCCAACTAGGGGCCGTGACGAGTACCCGATACTTGTACCGAGCACCCCGTATCTATCATTTTACCTCTATTCCTTAGTGGGCCGTATGAACTATACCATATATTTTTTTTGTTACTGAACATTAACATTAGTAGCTATTTATAAACATAGGCTAATAAACTTTGTTAGCACGTTATACAGCGACGAGGACAATCCAAAGTACAAAACATCTAACTGTACATATCTGTCTACGAGCCTCTAAACAAAGTGCATATATACATAGGAAGGGCCGGGTTCTGCCGTGCCCGATTATATACACAAAAGTAGTACCAATAGGCTGAAGCTCCGGATCAACTGGAGCACTCTCAAGGAACAGCTGGTGAAGCTCCTAGGGATTAAACCTGTCTGTCTGTTGACCTGCACGGCATGAAACGCAACGTCCACAAGAAGGGACGTCAGTACGAATAATGTACCGAGTATGTAAGGCATAGAAACAGCATACTAAGCAACATTAAATATAACTAACAACATCATGGGCTCATAGAACGTGTGAGGAGATAAGAAAGTAACCTGTACATAGGAATGCCTTTTTGGCTAGATACCATGCATGCTTGACTTTTCCCCCTCTAAATTTTCTTTTGTTTTAAAAAAAAAACATTTCTTTTTCATAGACATAGAAAATAGAACTCATATCCTGTCATGTCCTATCATGTCATATCATATCGTGTCATATCGTGTCATATCATGTCATATCATATCATATCATAGCGCCGAACAACGCCGGCTCGCCCACATAGCGCCGAAATACGTCGGCTCGCCCGTATATCCTGCGTCCGGGATGATATAACGCCAGCTGACCAGGTGGAAACGCGTCTATAGCGCAACATATATCCCTTCCCCTCATATCTCCCTCCCTCCCCCATGTACATATACATATATCATATAAGCATGCCGGAGAGCCCAAGGAAAAATCATGTTCATCATAATCATCACAAAAATATTCTCATTAGAATAGTTACAATACTTATCGTTCGATAAACGAAACAATTAAGAAAATCCGGGAATAATGGGCCCACCTCGGGTCAAATGAGGTGGCGTACACGATTTACATACGTTACATTTCATGACGTCACTTGTGAGAGTTTTAAGGTAGTCGGGTCCTATTTGTGCAAGTTTTAGATGTTTAGGCAATTTTTCAACATTTTATACAATATTTAATTCAATTCTACTGAATGAAAAAGGGTCAACTTTAAACTCGGATTTCTAGGAATATGATTGTCCCCGAGGCTCGTATCCACCCTATTATGCCTAAGACATGCCAAAGAAGGAAGGGTGAAGCCTTACATACCTTTTCCGCTTCATACACGTCTCCAAAATCAAGTTTCAAATTCGCCAAAATCTACAATTTGGTCACAATTACCAAATGTTAATTGTAAGGCTTTAAGATTTCAATCTTAACCAATACTTGTCTACAAATATTTGGGCAGCATCTCCCCTATAAATACACCATCCCCAAAATTCAACTTAGCCAAGTTTTAATCAATATCAATCCGGGAATTCAACCCGGCCAAACTATCAACACAATGACAACAACCATGACTACAAAACACAATATAACACAACTAGTCTTCTTTCCAACATAATGCAATAGCTTTCATTCCAATTTCACATTTCCAAACCAATCTCAATGTTTTTACATTCATTACTAATCAAGATCATTACAATATAATTCGGAAGCATTTCATATCATTTCTACCAAATATTCACAAGATATACAAAATATACAAACTTTCCACCAAAACCATAATCCATCCAAAACTTCTAATCTTCAATCTACATATTCATAACATATTTCCATCTTCCAATTTCATAAACCATAATCATAATTCACATCTTAATAACTTCATTTCCATAATATCACAAAATCATTCCAAAGTGACATAATCTTCTACATTCCATATTTCCAACTTCCACCAAATTTATTCAACTTTTATTTCCAATATAAATTTCACCATAACCACAACTAGAATACAACATAAAATTCAACTCATATTATTTATACAACAATATACATATATGTCCACTTACATATATGCACACCCACTTTGTAAACTTCCATAATTCCATAAATTCTACTCATTTCTACATACTACAACATAAACCAACCTTCATAACATAATAAAAAGGGATGTTATTAGTTATGTTGGCTTGTAATACGTTTCGTGTAGGTTTAAAATATGTAATTTTATTTTAAAATATTTAAAAAATTTATAACCGAATTCACAATCAAAATTACGTGTATGTCACTCACACTTTGCCACTTCACAAAAATTGAGATAAAGGGACGTAGATATAACTTGCAGAAATAAGTACTTATAGAGATAGTCTAAAAGTTTATGATATTGTTAGGGCCGTTTTGTTGATGGGATAAAAATAATTATTTCGGGATACAATGTGGTATTATTTTATTATATGTTTGGTTGCAATATTTGATTCCAATGTGTAAGTAATCTTGAAATTATTTATACTACAATAGTGATATATTATTTATACCACATTAATCTATGTGGGCGCCATATTAACTAATCCCAAATAAAATAATCAAATGACAAAAATATTTTTCTCAATAACTCTTCCAAAGGTTCTCCAAGAAGATCAATATTAAAATTTACTCAAGTCCGTTTAACAGTAAAACCAAATACCTATTTTACATTATATCATGTATATTCTATTTTTAATCAAATATATCAACTAATTAATGGAATTATTATTTAATCTCCTTATTAAAATGTCCACACTATAATCTCAAAGGTTAATGTATATATCCATAATAAAGATTATTAATAGTATTTGATTAATTGATTGGTGAATGGTGTTAGAGTACAATGGTATGGGACAGTTGAGTAGTTGATAAAGAAGTGAGCTATGAGAATTCTTTTTGTTTTGGGAGGGAAGTACGTAAGCAGAAGAATGGGGAGAAAAGAGTAGTTAATTACAATAAGAGTAAAACGTCATGAGAGGCGACCACGACGTTTTTGGATACATATATTGGCGCCTTGTCAGCTTTGGACTCACTATTAGTGTCACATTATCAAGAGGTGGCCAGTCCAGCTTTGCAATTTCTTCTTATAATAATAATAGTGAGGCTAGCATTCTATTTAGGGTTTTATGACGCAACTCATTTCAACTATTCTTTTTTAGTTTCACTATTCTTGGAACAAAGGCATACACATTAATTTCTAATGCTTTTGCTTGGATGGACAGAGGCTAACCTTCGGTGTCAAACTCATTCAAGTTAGAGTCAATAAGACTCAGAATGACACATGCTGTCATGAAAGCCCATCCAACAAACCGAGGGGTCGTTTGGTGGATGGTTAGAGTTATATTGGTCAGCAATGTTGGCTTTAGTTATGCATGCATTAGTAATGTGAAAATTAGTTATGCAGGTATTAGTAATATGAGTATTAGTTAATGCAGAATTTTATTATGCAGGTTTAGTTATTAATGTATTAGTTATTTCATCTTCTATCCTGCATAAAATAGTATATAGTTTCCTCATAACTTATACATGTTTGAGTTATGCGGAAAAAAAATATGAACAAAACATTGTATTAGCAATGCTATGTTTTATATGGAATGACAAAAACAAACCAAATATTGTATACGGAAAAGGGTCAAATATACCCTTGTACTATCAGAAAAGGGCCAAATATACCCCTCGTTATACTTTAGGTCCAAATATACCCCTACAGTTATACTTTAGGTACAAACATACCCCTCCACCGTTAAGTTGACCAAAGTGGACATGTGGCATTGACATTTTGGTGAGGTGGACGCCACATGGCATGCCACCTCACTCCCCCAACCCACATCTTCACTATCATTGTCACTACGCCCCTCAAACTATCTTCGTCGTCTCCACCGGTGCTACCGCCCATCTTCGCCATAAAATGACAACCGCCGCCGCCGTAGCTGTAAATGCTACTTAAACCTAAAGAAAAGGATTACATATGCAGAAAGGAGAATGACACAACAACTTGTTGATAGAAATGGCATATCAAGCCTGGAACACCCATAATTACGAATTACTATAACACAAACTTATTAATAACTAGCAAACCTATGAATCAAGCTCTGATCTTTGACGTTGCTTTCTGGTTGATTGTAACATACTATGAAACATTTGAGTAGCAAACTCCTGATACCATCACAAAACGTATTGAATTTTGATATTTTAATTTTCAAAACCCAAAAACTTTATTAGCCCAACCAAAATAATTTTCAGTAAAAATTGAAAATAGGGCACGAAACAAATTCATTTGTGTATGAATGCTGAACCTAACCCATTAATTCTTTTTTGAGGAGAAAAAAAGAAAAGAGAATTAGCTGATTAATGCCTGATGTTGGAATCAACAAGGGTAGAAATGACAGTTAACCCATCCAATACTCTAGCAATGCATAAATATGTGAAAGAGCAGGAATAGTCTATGTTTAAATGAGATCAATGTCAACCTGCTCTGGGATTGCCCTTCCGGTTTGGTTGGCACCAAGCTTGACATCCCAGACGAGTATTGGATAGGTTCACAGCGGTGGCGGCGGAGATGCGTGGTAGCACCGGCGGAGACGGTGAAGATAGTTCGAGGGGCGTAGTGACAGTGGTAGTGAAGATGTGGGTTGGGGGCATGAGTTGGCATGCCATGTGGTATCCACCTCACCAAAAAGTCAATGCCACATGTCCACTTTGATCAACTTTAACTGTGGAGGGTTATATTTGTACCCGAAGTATAACGGTGGGGGTTTATTTGTACCAAAAGTATAACGGTAGGGGTATAGTTGGATCTAAAGTATAACGAGGAGTATATTTGGCCCTTTTCTCATTTTTATAACCAAACAATGTATAAAACTATGCATGTTTTAATATATGATAACTCTTCTCCAACCAGCAACCAAACCACCCGGAAGGGTCGGAATTGTTCCATAAGGGTAGGGATTAATGTTCCACAAAGGATGGGACGACTATCACACTGAATAAAAGTGAAACAAGCACCTTGGTCATAGGAGCTAGGTTGCGTGCTAGATTACCTGAAAAATAAAAATATATTAATCAATAGTATAATATGAGAATTGTATTCAATTGAATTATTAGTTTAAAACCCAAATGTTCTTAAATGAAATATTAAACATTAAAGTCAGCTTTTAGACTTAATAAATTTAATTCATCAACATGGATGAAATAAAACCTAAATTTGAACTAAATTAACCTCTTTTATAAGTTGAGTTCTTAAATTAAAATTTCAATAATATTTTAGGTCATCCAATTAAAAGTTTAATTACATTGAGTAAGGATAAATTAAATATTTATCAATGATCAAATTTATGTACATTATAACTGAGCGTAAGCATTCAATTTTATTTTATTAAAATAAATTATATGATCAATCAAGTTAGCCAACTAAGCCAAACTTGACCTAGGTTTGATAGTGCCTATTCAAACAAAGTCAAACTAAGGCGAGGTAAAATGCAAGCAACCATCAAAGGATGTGGTGCAGTGGATGAAGTTGCTCCTCCCTTAACTAGAGGTGTCAGGTTCGAGTCTCGAGTATGAAAATTTTTTTGGTAGAAAGTTCTTCCTCCGAATGAACCTTACACAGCGAATATCAGATACTGGATGGAGAAAAAAAAAAAAGAGGTAAAATGCAAGCAAGCCTAACCCAACTCCAAACTGCCTACCTAGGCCTAGATGGACATATAAACTAGACCCCACTTAGTTTTAGGAAAAAAGGACAAAAAATACCTCTAGGTGCTCTTAATTGTAAAGATTTGAGCAAAAATTTATATCGGTGATTATGAGATCACTTTGACTATTTTAAACAATAATGTTTTTACGCTGCCAATTTTATGTACTATATACTTTAATAACCAACATTGATTTTTTAATTAAATGCTTATTCTATTGTTTTTTTTTCAAAATTATTATATCGTCGACTGAAACATGGAACTAGTTGAAGTAATATTAAGTAAGTAGTAACATACCACGATATCATTGAATTTGATTACTTTTATCGTATCATTCTTAGGATGAGTAAAATAAATCCACTATTATTAATGTTGAAAAATAAATTGTTAAATAGTTATGTAAGAAAAGGTATATGCTTTCAAGTTCAAACATAATAACTTATACCTAATGCCAAAGGAAAAAAAGGTTATCTGCCATCGTTTTTAATTTATATATTAAATTATGGCAAGTATTTATATACTGCATACTTATTTTCTTAGTGTTGTTATTATATTTCTCACACATTCAATCAACCGTCCCAGGGGGGAAGCCAGCGTAGGGGTGTACAAAGTAAACCGACAAACCGTACCAAACCGATAAACCGAGTCAAACCGAGAAAAAAATTCGACTAGTGGTTTGGTTTGACTTGGTTTGGTGTTGAAAAAAAAAACCCGACCATAATTGGTTTGGTTTAGTTTTAACTAAAAAAAGTCAAACTGAACCAAACCAACCCGACATTACATGTATTCAATTTTTAAAATATTTTGTACATAAAAATATTTATTTGGAATGTAATTTATAAATATTTCTTAAATTTTTTGTAGTTTTTTATCTATTATCATATTATTCAAGCTTGAACTTAGAATTTTGAACGTCAATAAGTTTTATATCCTATGGATGTTAGTAACTCAAATAAAGTCCAAACCAAAACCAACTCAACACTAATGCTAACAAAAGAAATTCAATTTACCATTAGGAATGATAATAATATTGGATATCTATTCTTTAGTTTTGCATAACTGATTTAGAGAGTGAAAATACATAACTTAAGTTTTTTTTCTCTGTCATGTAATTAATACTTATTTGTCGTACTTATTTTAGCATGACTTAATATTTTTAGATTATGGTCATTTTCTTTATGGCTTGTTAATTAGCAATATTTATTTTAACCGATTTTATTAGCTTTTGTTAAATATTTTAATACATTGTCATCACTCTTCTCACATTTTGTGTTATTTTCTTAAGAAATACCTTAATTATATAGTTGTACCTTACTAGGACTAAAGAAATATTTGAAGTAAAAGTTATATGTTTTGTATCAAGACTATTTCGAAAAAAAACCTGAAAAACCCGAGAAAACCGAATAACCCGAGAAAACCCGAGGTTGAAAAACCCGAATTTTATTGGTTTGGTTTGGTGTATAAATTTAAAAACCCGACGCAATTGGTTTGGTTTGGTGTTTAAAAAATCCGAACCAACCCGGTCCATGTACACCCCTAAGCGTAAGTATTACGGGTTCGGCTGAACCCAGTAACTTTGGTTCAAATTCTGTAATTGTCTTAAGAAATCCATTGAATATATACATATTTTTAATTTAGAAACCTGTAACTTAAAAACTAGCATCCCAAACCCAATAATATCAAATCCTGGCTCCGCCTCTGCACCCCCCTCCCTCCACCCCCCACCCCCTCACATGAAAAGAACAAGGGAAAAATTATTTCATCTTGAATAGTTTAAGGGCAAAATTGACTCTTTTTTCTTTTCTCGAAGCAACGGTTAGTAAGGAGGGTATTTTTGAGCTACTTATTTAGCTGGATGACATATTTTTGTTTTCCTGGAGAAAACATTTCATTGCTAACTAACTGCTAAGTCTAATAGTGGATTGCATTTAGTTTGAAAATGAAGACTCCCGATGTCAACAAAGAGACATTTTACGTTCAATTATCAGATATATATATATATATAAAATTTTAATTGACAAGAGGGGGTTGCTCAGATGGTAATCGTTCTTCACTTTCAACCCGAAGGTTGCGAGTTCGAGTAACCAAATGAGCTCTTAGGGGGAGGGGTAAAAATAATATATATATATATATATATATATATATATATATATATATATATAATTGAAATTGAAGGGGAGTTCTGGAATAATGTCAAAGTTATTTTGGTATGATATATAAATGAAGGATTCAAGCCGTGCCTCTAATTTTTTATTTTATTTTAATGATAGTCTGCCTACATTTACGTCCTCTTAAGGTGTGATTTTTTCTTGAACCTTGTTTGTGCGCGTAATGCTTTATGCATTGAGTTAACTTTTAATTAATGTTCCACAAACAAAGCTATATAAATTTCTATCGATGTTTTAGTTTTTAGAAATGTAATGAACAGGCACTTAATTGGATCCACTATCAAGAATTTGACGACCTTTTAAGAAACTAGAGAGTTGTCCCCTAATTTTTTTATATTCTTCTCTATATATTAGTGTATGATTTTTGTTTACAATCAATAGTAGCTCTATCCTTATATATTCATTGTCGGTTGACCTTTTTAGAAACTAAAGAGTTGTCTATGCTTATTATTTTCTATTCTTATCAATTAATATAAATTTCATTAATTTGGTTACCATGAGTAGAAGGCCTTAACCACATTAAAGTGGGAGATTTTCATGACCTTCTTTACCTGTATCAGTAAGAAATATTATTGCAGAAGTAATCAACTTACTTCTTCAGTCAACAAATATAATTAGAAATAAATTTCTTTAATCACGTGTATCGGTATTTGTCTTCTTCAATTAGTTAACTTGTCATTATTAAACATGCAGAACTTAGCTAATAAAAGAATCTTTTTAATTAAAGAGGCTTTTTATTACATATGCAACCTTTCTAGATATGTAAGGGCATTTCTTTTGGATATCTTTGAGAAATGAGAACTTCCAGTTTTCCTAAAATAACGATGCTTCAAGTTAATATAAGAGTGCAATGTGTCTATATTAAATTTGAAATAAGTCCAATTCCAATTAAATTATCTACTTCTCTACAAAATGTTCTCTTCTGATCTCAGCCTGCCCTCTCTAGCAATCTTTGCCACCTTTTTTGTTTTCAAAATATGATTTTAATCGAACTTTTACTTTTAACAGATTAAGTTCATGTCAAATGGATGAGCAGAATCTTTTTTTTTTTTTTTTTTTGATTGCTTCAAGTATGAATTTTATGTAGGGAAAAAGGTCAATTTTACCTCTGAACTATTCAAAATCGGACATCCTTGTCGTTCTACACTTCTTTTTTAACCTAAAAGTGCCTTGCCGATATCCACCGTTAGGCAAGTAACTCAAAAATGTCCTCTCACTAACGACCGATGATAACAAAACAATGAAAAAAAGTTCTCCCTTTTAAATAGTTTGTACGTATTTTTGGTCATTTTTCTTTAAAATTAGATTCCTCCATGGACCATGGCTGCATATGTTAGTTGTAAAATTTGTTGAGAAAATAGCCTTTGGAGATTTTGTGGGCAATCAACTTGTTAATATCTGAAACTTTTGTGTCTATCACAGAAAATTCGATACGCGAGGAAAGAACTTTCTCCTAAAGAACCTCTTATTCAGCCTATATAGTGTCAACCCCAACCGACATTTTGAAAAATTACATTTTAAAAGCAATGTCAACCATTACAAAATAAGAAGTGTCTTCTCCGAGTTTGTAGGCAATAGCTGTTGGTCTGTTTAAAATAATTGTCAAAAGGAGTATATATCGTTCTCCTTTTCTTGAAGAACACAATTCAAACAAACGATATCAAATTAAGAGAAATATAACAACATATATTCACGATTCAAAATGTAAAAAAACACAGTGTGCAATTAAGAATTACGCGCACATCACACACTTAAGTCTTGCCGTAGACTAAAAACTTGATATTTACGTAGAGACAGGTAAAACACGAACTCACCATTCGACAAGTTTTGAGTCGTGCTAGTCCGGGATTCTCGATTATCAAAGAAAAATGAACATTACATAATAATTGTTTCTCACCACAAATATATCATTTGATGTCTATACAAAGTTAGATTTCACCTTTTCTCCACCCCCCACCCCCCTCCACCACCACACACACATTCATTTGTGTTTACCCATAAAACGCTACAGTTGCATTTGTATACGTAGTTATGAACATGCAGATCAATATGACCAAAATAACGAAATAATAGACAAGAACAAGTAAGATAATTGTAAAGAAAACAAATGATATTCAAAGTTAATAATGTGAGCCTTGGCGAAGCATTGAGCTAGAGTCTCTGGGTGGACTTATTGTCAAAACTTTGTTAAGATAAATCAAGTACGGGTATAAAGAAATTGCGACTGACTTTCCAGTTATACTCTTCTAGTTAAATAAATTGTGAAAACTCTTCCACTTCCCAATCACATCTGAACGAGTCCCCGAAAAGTGGGGGGGACTATCTGTATTGGGCAAATTTTATAGATATCAATCGGATGTATTGTATAATGACACGTGGCAACGGTGATAGATCATATTAGAGTCAGCGTAAAAGGCTCCGAGAAATCATATGCGGCCCCAGAAAAGTAATGTGGTATCCCGCCTCAGGAAACAGAGATTATAGAGGATTCGGAGAATAATACTTCTTCAAGCGACTGACATTCCAGTTAGTCGAGAGTTTATTCCCTTCCTGATATTCCAACTGGTACGTCCCCTTCCCGACCATTCTGGTGACTTGGCTATTGTTAGTTACTTTTCAGAGGACCAAGTCCCCAATTTTGAAGTGACGAAGGTTCTCCCTCCTATTATAGTACCTTTCTATTTGCTGATTTTGTGCCACCGTCCGGATGAAAGCTAGATCCCTGTGCTCCTAAACTAGATCTAGCTGAACCAACATAGCCTTATTGTTATCCTACTCATTTGCTCGTGAATAACTTAAACTCGGGTCCCCTACTTTCACTATGATCAAGACTTTGGCACCATATACGAGAGACAACGGTGTCTCTCTGGTACTTATCTTTGGTGTAGTACGATATGCCCATAATACTTCAGGAAACTTTGCCGGCCACGAACCCTTGGCATCTTCTAACTTCTTATTTAAATTCTAAATGATTGTCTTTTTAGTGGATTCCGCTTGTCCTGACACTCAGATGATAAGGAGAAGACCTGATTATCTTGATGTTCAAAATCTTCCAGGAATTAGTGATTTTGGATCCAATAAATTGAGGACCTCTGTCATCGAATATCTCTTATGGGATCCCAAACCGACAAATAACATGTTGCCAAATAAAGTCTATCACCTATTTTTCTTAGACCTTCTTGTATGCACCTGGTTCAACCCACTTAGAGAAGTAATCAGTCATAATCAATAAAACATTTACCTGGCCCAGACCTGAGGGTAGAGGTCCAATAATACACATTCCCTACTTCATGAACGACCATGGTAAAATAACCGGGTGCAAGAGCTCCCTCGATTGGTGAACCATTTGCGCATGACATTGACACTTCTCACATTTCCTTACAAAAGTTCTAGCATCGTCATCCATTCGGGGCCAGTAGAATCTAGCCCTTTCTCCACAGAATAGTTGCCACATATTTTCTCGTACACTTATCTCTTCACGTAATCAGCCTCTTCGGAGCCCAAACACCATTCCAGTGGGCCATAGAAGCATCATCGGTGTAGCATTCCATCTACGATGTTGTACCGGACAAGTTTTGTTCTAAATGCCCGGGAAGCCTTTGGGTCCTCGGGTAACTTTCCATGCTTAAGATAATCCTGGAGCTCATTCCTCCAGTCCCAAACCAAGCTCATCGAGTTTACCTCGACATGACCAGTGGCATCCAAAGCTTAAAGGAAAAATTACACCATTGATCTGGAGTCCGGTCCCTCTGCCTCTGCAGACGAACCCATATTCACTAGGGCATCTGCCTCTACATTTTCTTCTTTGGGCACTGTTAGGTTGCACGACCTACTTCCTATCCTATGCAGTCTCTAATTTTAGCCTATAGGATGGAACACGTTACTCTACTTTTTCTATGCTAGCGTCTTGTAGAATATATATTGTAGGTAAGTAAAGAATATAGTGATTTTGTTACACCCCAAAAAAGTTTGCATCGTTTCCATTGTAAGTAAACTAACGTAAGCTCGGAGAGGTCATGGAACCCTTATAAGGTTAAGGAATACCTTTAACAAGTGCTAAGCAAGTGTCTAAAGGTTTTGGGGATCAAGCGAATTGAAGAAATTAAGTTGGTCTTACGATATTATTGATGTTGGTCTCACCTTATGATTATTGTTCCTTCAAGGTGAGATATGCCAATGATGCTAGATCCATAATGGAAATCGAAGGTTTACCGTCCTTAAGTCACTCCGATAAATTTAGAAATGTGTTCTTAAGGAATGTTTTGTAAGACATAAATAGTATTCTAGTTATAAGATCTCTAATAAGGTACTTAATGCTAGAAAATAGGCTTATAATGCATCCAGGAATTGACTAAGGTTTAGTTAATTCGGGAAGAAGTCTTACTAGCCTAGAAATGTGCTTATGAGTCTTATATAATCATGTAGGCATTAACGGATAAGTAATGATCATGAGAAGTGCATAGAAATTAATAGATAAAGAATGAACACTAGAAGTATATAAAGGGTACCTATAGGGGATATTTGGATAGGGCTGCACGTTCCACAGCACATGCATTCATATTCGGATCGGGCTGCACGTTCCGCAGCGCATGCTTTCATATCTAGATCGGGTTGCACGTTCCACAACACATGCATTCATATTTACCAATGGTCTACAACCAGCTGGGCAGATATGTATTTACCACCATGCTACGACTGGTTGGGCAGTTACTACCACCGAGCTACGACCAATCGGGCAGATATGTATTTACAACCATGCTACGGACGATCAGACAGATTTGTATTTACAACCATGCTACGGCTGGTTGGGCAGTTATTACCATCGAGTTATAGTCGGTTGGGAAATTAGCACTGATCAGTCGGGAAGTGAGCTCTACCATCAGGTGGTAATCGGATGGGCAGTTACCACCGTGCTACGGCCGGTCGGGCAGTTACCACTGATTAGTTGGGCAGATAGTACCAGGATTATAAGTAGATCAGAGCAACATTATTGTACATAGATGTAGTTAAGGATATGAGCGTATAAAGAGACATGTATGCTAGATTTGCATAGGTAGCTCAGAAGTGCCAGGTTGATTGTTATCCTTCTTCTTTACTGTATATGTTTATTATGTTACATTTCCGTCTTACATACTCTGTACATTATTCGTACTGACATCCCTTTGCTGGGGGCACCGCTTTTCATGCCCGCAGGTCTTGAGATACAGGTTGACTGATCTCTCAGTAGGATATCAGCTCAGTAGGCAGTGTCGTGGCACTCCACTTGCTTTGGAGGTGCTCTATGAGTTAGCATGGTTGCATATGAATTGCATGGGTATAACGGGGCTCTGTTCCGGCCACATTATGTCATGTAATCTAGTAGAGGCTCGTAGACATATATGTACAGTTAGATATCTTATGGTCATCTCGGTTTATATTCTGTTGTATCACTACTATGGATGGCCTTACCATCATATGTACTTGGGATTAGCTTGATGACGTATGTACATTATGTTTTGGGCTTGTGTCCCATACAACTTATGGTATCTATGAGTTAGCATTATGGCCTATCAGGTATGACTATGAGATGCATGTATGTGGTGCTCAGTAGGTTAGCTCCGGATGCCCGTCATGGCTCTCCGACTGGATCGTGACAGGTATCAAAGCGTCCTAGGGTTTGTCTATGATCCGTGTCCAGTAGAGTCTTGCTTATGGGTGTGTAGCGCGCCACACTTATAAAAAGGATGCTGCAGGGCATTTAGGATGGTTACCCTTCTTTGTATCCTAGATCGTGCTATAGAGCTGAGTTATAGAGTGTAAATATTCAACCCTGACCTCTATTGTTTTACAGTGAGTCGATGACTCCTTCAGAAAGGACTATGGGTGATTTGAGGATTGCAATGAAGATAGGAAAAAGGAAGAGGAGTAATATTAAAGAGGAACCTAGAGTGGAATCTGTGGTTAGACGATGGGTTAAAATTGTGAATATGTTGACAGTACGGTGGGAAAAGATATATTGTGGTAATGAGGCAAAAGTATGATTAATCAAGAAGGGTATGTATGGGGATCATAGTTCGATGAAGAGGTTATATCCACAGAATTTTGAATGATGGGTGTTAAAGGGAATTAGTAAGATACGAATGACTTGTAAGTAAAGGGAGATAGATAGTATAGTACGAGGGGATGAGTGATGAAGTTAGGTACAATTATTGTGGTAATAATGTTTATACACTCTTGAGGGTGGTATCGATATACTATATATAATTTTGTTAAGATAATTTTTGAAGTATTCTGATGAGACTTAAAAAGAAGATAAGTTAGATGGGATTTTTAGTTGGGTAATAGCGAAGGACTACAGTTATACTGTGAGTGGTTATCAACCTTAGAAATGTTTTATTAATGATACATCGATATGATTAGATGGGAATTGTATTTTTCCCCTCAAGGTAAGACGTGGAAAGGATACGTATGTGTTTAACTATGATCCTTGAGTGTAAATATGGTAATGATTTACGAGCAAAAAGAGGTGAAATAGGAAATACGGAAATAGAAAGAGTAGTGGTTATAAGGATGATGATGCCTAAAGTCTAAAAAGGATATAATACGGAACACAAGATTTCGCCAAGGATAGTTATTCTTTGAATGTTTAAAAAGGGACATGATTGGTTAGGAAAGGTAAAAGAGCGATGTATGGCGCTCAATGAGCTAGATATTGACGAGGGCCTCCTTAGTGTATAGAGTACATTAGCAAGGGTGTTATAAAGAAATATAAGATTAATGTATCCGCATTTGTTATCACTCCCAGTGGAGGTTCAGACAAAGACATCATAGCCTTCAGGTACGTATATGTTGTTAGTTACTGTCATTGGTGGTGTGAGGCCATTGTTATTACTGATTACTATAGCCCTGGGTGGTATTGTGCTATTGGTTTGCTGCGTGATAGGTTGGTAGTGTTACAGTTACATAGGAATCTCAGCCAAAATTTCCATAAGATCTCTTAGAGTTTAACATCCGAGGACGAATGTTTTTAGGGGGGGGGGGGGGGAGAATGATACACCTCGAACATTTTCGCATCGTTTGCGTTGTAAGTAAACTAACGTAAGCTCAGAGAGGTCATGGAACCCTTATAAGGTTAAGGAATACTTTTAACAGGTGCTAAGCAAGTGTCTAAAGGTTTCGGGATCAAGCGAATCGAAGAAATTAAGTTTGTCAAAATTTTGGAAAACTTGGCAGAATTTTGGACAGGAAATTCTGGTCCAACTTGAGGGAGGTGTATCTCCTAGAATATGAGGAGTTATGGAATGCATATCCTATGTAAGTTGAAGTTCATTGAGTCTAGTTTCCAATGCAACAAACCGTTCGTCGATACGACATCGAGTAGAAAGGTATGGGCGTCTCAAGATAGGCTGCCAGATGGCTTCTCCGCGGGCCCTATTTGGAAAGTCAGTGGAACCGACCTTCAAGGGGTATAAATACCCCTCATTCCCCTCATTTTATCATCATTATACACTCCCTTTAGCTCTAGAAACCTCTATAAACATTTCTTAAATACTTATAGCCCCTTAGATCAAGAATTCAACAAGATTACACTAAACTATTTCATGAAAAGTGATTGTTCTTGCTTCTACTTGATGTTGTAGTGAGTTTGGTCTTAAAGAAAGTTGGAGTGGCTAAAGTTCTTCAAGTATAAGGTATGTTCTTCATCTTGACTTTGATATTGAATTGTTTTTGGAGGATTTTAATAGTTCAAAGTGAAGGAAAAATATAGTATAAAGGTCGTAGTTTGATATGTTGATGTTGTTGGCTTATGGGCTGATTTTCGAAAGACGTCTTGGACGGATTTGTATATGTTTGTCATGTATTATCTTGATTATGTTATTGTTGATGTTGTTATTAATGTTTGGGAGCTGTTTGGAATTGGTTGGAGTAGATAATATAGGGGAAATGCTGTCTGAATTCCGTTAACTTATTAACTAGCTAAGTTTGAGTGTGAAAGTGCTCCTATGGTCTGATAGTTGTATAAATCATCTTGGATGTAGATTTGCAGGCTCAGAAGATAGACTTTGAGTGGCTAAGTAAGCAGCAAGGTATGTTAAGGCTGTCCCTTTCTTTCTTAAGGCATGATCCTATTGTTATGAACTTTCATAAATGATGTCCATAATGATTCCTCTAATAGAAATGCTCAAAGCTCACATTCTTGATGTTCTTACGATATTATTGATGTTGGTCTCACCTTATGATTATTGTTCCTTTAAGGTGAGATATGCCTGTTATACCCCATTTAAACGGGTTAAATTAGAGTACAACATATTGAAGATTCCTAAATTGCTTATTTTAAGGAGTCGCCACCTAATTGATTTTAAGGTGAATTAGGACACCTAACTATTAACTAAGGTAAAGCTAACTAAACCCCGTTAATGGTATGCTTAAATTTTAATTCTAGGTAAGGGTTCTAATTATCTTAAAGGGAAGGGGTTAGGCATCCTCTAGGATCCGTTAACTACGGTTGTCCGGCCAAATTTAGGTTAATTAATTAAGGTTAAATATAGTGCTTAAACTTTAAGAAAAATAGCTTGTATATATTACTAAGGTTTTAAAGGAAATATAATAATTTCATTTAAACTAACTTGTAGAAAAATATAATAATTTGCATAAAGAAAATGCTTTAAAAAATGAGATTTATAAATGTTGTTAAAAACTTTGAACGCAAATAGTAATGCTATTAGAATAAGATTTGTAGAATAATTTGCATAAAAGAAGATTTTAAATGATATTTTAAATTAAGACTTTCGAATGTTGTTAAGGCTTTTAAATATAATAACGCTATCTAAAATAAAGACTTATAGAAAATATAATAATTGTATAAGAAGAGACTTTAAACACTGTTTAGAACAAACTTATAATAAGGTTATATTGTATGAATATAGTGGTGTAGAAAATCTAGACTTATTTTATAAATAGGATGCAAAAGGAGATGAGTTTCCTTTCTCTTTTTACTAACTTTATTTAACTATATTCGACTTAAAATATGCATAATTTGAAAAATCTCAAAAAAATATTTATAAAAAATATACTTGAGTTTATTTTGCGTGTTAATGACGTTTTTAAATTTTAAGATAGTAAGAATAAAATATGATTCCCTTAACTCAAAATATATAGTTACACTATTTGCAAATCAATTATTCTAAATAAAATAAATATTAGATACCATAAATAGTTTTGACATAAAAAGAAAAAAAATGAAACTTATGGAATTAATTGGTCTTCCTTAAATTAACTACCCATTCACTAAAACTAAATTCCATACTAATCTGCTAAGTTTTGTTTTAGCTAAGGAAACAAACAAGTATTAGTTGCACAAATACAAATCAAATGCATAAAATAAAGTAAAGGAGCAAATGATATTAAATGGGTTCAGCCCACTTTGGGACTGCTGAACATGCTGCTGTTGGGAATGGGCTCAGCCCATTTTTAGGACTGCTGCGGACTGTTCATGTCTATTGGGCTTTGGCTTAGAACTTTATTTTCTATTTTTTGCTGTGGACAGAGGGCTGGGCAGAGAGAATATTATGTTGTTGGGCTTTGTCCCAACACCGAATGCGAAGGGAGACGAGTCCCTTGGACTCGTATGCGAGGTTCATGCAAAAAAAAAAATGAAAGAAAAAGATTAGTATACGATCAATAAGGTTAAATATATATATATATATATATATATATATAAGTATACTTCATGTATACACATTCATAGGGATGTATTAGAAGGTTAATATTGGAAAGCTTTCGCCCCCGTCTTCTCGATGTTGCACAAGTTCCAAGGGATTTCATGAATCCCAGGCATGGCTAACACCGGGGAGGGTTCAAGCTTGATCCATAATGACCAATCTAACCTCCCCATTAACGTGGTTCAGTGAAAGTATACTACTGATATACAAGAATATACACAATCCAACACGATATACTTGCGATACACTAACATACACAAATTCAAATAAGCACAAAATCATCACGACATTTTACACAGATCTGCACCCTTTTAATTAACATAAACATGACTGTGTAGCCAAAAGGTGGGCCACTCTAATGAGGCAAATAACAAGTTCAGGCCTAAGTAAAAAGAAGATACATTTTTCAGTATAGTCATATGGTATTTCAAAGGAAAAATTATTTGTAGGACGGAAGAACAGGTTCTGATCTCAGCAGAGATTGAACAATTCAACATTAATTAGTTACCAATGAAGCTTAAGACACGCACGAGACTCATTCGAGGATGTTATGAATATGTAGAATTTTGGACTCGAACTTACAATCACTTTTAACCCAGTTAGGAATCTTTAATAACCATTTTCAACTAGATAAGACCACATAAGCATGCTGGTGTTTAACAGTTATGTGGTATTCGCTAATAAGCTGAATAGAACTCTGATGGGGCCTGCTAAAGCTAAGAATGAGTAAACTAATGGTGTATGCATGGATTCATGGTCTTAATGCAGGAAGAACGGGACAGACAACACACTTATAGGCTAGCCTCACATGACAAACTATATTCTTTTAGCAGACAGGCAAGTGATAAATGGTTTGGATCCAACAGAAAATATGCAGTGTAGTTAGGTAGTTTCAGAACTTTAAATAGGCATAGCCAATCATCATGAGCATGCAAATCAACATATAGGCAATTTTAGGCATGTATGCTAACCAATACAAAAACCTTGATAAGCTAATTTATACACCACTAACCACAGGGAAACTAGAGTTTGTAGGCAAGTTTGCTTAAACATGCGACTAATCATACAAGGTAAACAGAGGGACCCTTAAGATAAGCAGACCTAGTTAGATTAAGGTTCACTAAGACTAAGCATATGTGGCCAGAGAAATATCCATCATTTAGGCATAGTTCACAGATTACAATTTCACGCCCAACGACATGTATAACTGAGGCCAATCATAGTCACTAAACACTGAAACTCTAAATTAATCACATAACTAATTTTAGACATTTTTACACATATATTTCAAATGGAATCTGGATGGCCCAAGCCTTATTAACATTCAAGCATATAGGATCATGTTCACAGCTTAACATATCATCTGCCATTAACTACTTAACCAAATTTCAAGTTTCAGTTTAAATGAGACAAGAACACAACACATTTTGTCTAACTAGCGGATCCCTTTGCAAAATAGATCTTATACTAGTCACATGATGGCTCAAAACCCCTTTAAATGCTCTTTAAACATGACTAAACTTAGCAATTAGGACAACATAACCAAACGAGACTAACACTTAACACATATCTGCCTAATTTGTACTAACACTTATCATAACCAATCAATTTAGTACAGATAACAAAAGCAATTAAAATGCTAAAAGTATACTAAATGAGGGAAGTATGCTGACCTTCTTCGGGTGCAGCGAAATGGGGCGGGGGTTTCGATATACAACTTCAAACACTACGATTTCCAAACCCGTGCGCGCTCAGATTTGTGGCAATCCCAGGAGCCAAGGAAAACAAAAAAAATGATTTAATCTTTTAACTCAATGTCCAGAAATGCAAGACTGATAAACTAAAATTTCATAGAGGATTTTGGCAACTGAGGAAATGGACTCTTTTTTTTCTTAAGGGGATTTTTGTGTGGCTGAAGCCAACTCTTTTTTTTTTTTTAGGAAATTTCCAGGCGGCTCAAGCTTCTTGTTTTTAGAGGATTTTGGCGACTGGAAAACTTCTCCTTAATGGATTAACAGAAACGATTATTTATAGGGGATTTCTAGGGTTTGCTTCGGGTTCTAAAACGAAAAATTTGGGCGGGATCTTTTCAAATCAACCCGTTAGAATACTGTCGTCGATCAGAACACCTAGAGGAAGGAGACAATATTCATTAAAGTCGGTACCCGAAAATAATAAAAAAAAAACTGATAAATAAAGGTTTTTGCTTCACATATGGACGAAGTCCATTAAAAATGTTTCAGATCGACACAGAAAAGGGAGGAAGAAGACAAACCTTCAAGGGTTGATGACTGACGGGGGGGGGGGGGTACGAACATTAAATTCTTTCCCATATTTGGCCACGCATGGCCTGTGAAGGGTGAAAGGCAACTGTGATTTTGTGATTTTTATTGAAGAAGAAGAGAGAGAGAGACGAAAGGGAAGAGAGAGAGGATCGGGGGGGGGGGGGGGGGGGGGGAGGTGCAGCGGAGTGAGGGAAAGAAAAGGAACCCTACTCGTTTCATTAAGAAAACGAGATGGGCCGGGGCGGGTCGTAGTGGGTAGGTTGGGTATTGAATTGGGCTGGTTTTCAATGAATTGGGCTTCTAGCCCAAATGGTTTTAGGGCTTAAATATGGACTGAATTAATATTTTGGGTTGCTCATTATTTAGGCACCAATGGACTGGTCCGAAAAACATGTGGGTTGATTGGATTCGGGTTTGGGCTAAAAATTTAGCTGAATGAAAGAAATGATTTGGGCCGCTAAATTTAAATACAAGACCTATTTTAATTAACTATATACTAACGTGTGCTAAAATATTACCTAATATAAAACATGTAATTAATAGTGCTCAGACAATAAAATTATATGACGTCGTAATAGCCGTGCAATAATATTTTGAAAATCAACAGTACGTAAACGCTATCATTTTAATGGTGCGAAAATAAATGCGATGTGTGTGCATAGGATGATAAAAATGCTGGAATAATTATAATGCAAATTATGATAATAATGGTAATAATAATAATAATAATACTAATGATAATAATACTAATAATAATAGTAGTAATAATAATAATAATAGTAATAATAAAAATATAGTAGTTAGTGACCGCAATAGGATAGCGAAACGTCGGTATAAATAATTATTTCTTAAATTGCTCAAAAATACTAGAAGCGTAAACGGATATTTCGGAGGAAAGCGGGACAAAATTGGGTGTCAACAATGCCAATGATGCTAGATCCATAATGGAAATCGGAGGTTTACTGACCTTACGTCACTTTGATGAATTTAAAAATGTGTTCTTAAGGAATGTTTTGTGAGACATGAATAGTATGCTAGTTATAAGATCTCTAATGAGGTACTTAATGCTAGAAGATGGGCTTATAATGTATCCAGGAATTAACTAAGGTTTAGTTAATTCGAGAAGAAGTCTTAATGGCCTAGAAATGTACTTATGAGTCTTGTATAATCATGTAGGCATTAACAGATAAGTAATGATCATGAGAAGTGCATAGAAGTTAATAGATAAAGAATGAACACTAGAAGCATATAAAGGGTACCTATAGAGGATATTTGGATTGGGCTGTACATTCCGCAGCATATGCATTCATATTCGGATCGGGTTGCACGTTCCACAACACATGCTTTCATATCTGGATCGGGTTGCACATTCCGCAACACATGCATTCATATTTACCACTGGTTTACAGCCAGTTGGGAAGATATGTATTTACCACTATGCTACGACTGGTTGGGCAGTTATTACCACCGAGCTGCAGCTAATCGGGCATATATGTATTTACCACCATGCTACGACTGGTTGGGCAGTTATTACCATCGAGCTATGGTCGGTTGGGCAGTTATCACTGATCAGTTGGGCAGTGCGCTCTACCATCAGGTGGTAATCGGATGGGCAGTTACCACTGTGCTACGGCCGGTCGGGCAGTTACCACTGATCAGTTGGGCAGGTAGCACTAGGATGATAAGTAGATCAGAGCAACAGTATTGCACATAGATGTAGTTAAGCACATGAGTGTATAGAGAGATATGTATGCTAGATTTGTATAGGTAGCTCAAAAGTGCCAGGTTGATTCTTATCCTTCTTCTTTACAGTATATGTTTATTATGTTACATTTCTGCCTTACATACTCTGTACATTATTCATACTGACGTCCCTTTGGTGGGGGTGCCACTTTTCATGCACCCAGGTTTGAGATACAAGTTGACGGATCTCTCAGTAGGATATCAGCTCAGTAGGCAGTGTCGTGGCACTCCACTTGCTTCGGAGGTGCTCTGTGAGTCAGCATGGTTGCATATGCATTGCATGGGTATGGCGGGGCTCTGTTCCGGCCACATTTTGTCATGTATTCCAGTAGAGGCTCATAGATAGATATGCATAGTTAGATATCTTATGGTCATCTCGGTTTATATTCTGTTGTATCACTACTATGGATAGCCTTACCATCATATGTACTTAGTATTAGCTTGATGACATATGTACATTATGTTTTGGGCTTGTGTCCCATACAACTTATAGTATCTACGAGTTAGCATTATGGCCCACTCAGGTATGACTATGAGATGCATGTATGTGGTGTTCGGTAGGTTAGCTTCGGATGCCCGTCATGGCCCTCTGGTTGGGTCGTGAGAGATTTTTACGTGGAAACCACCTAGCTCACAAGCGCTCTAAAAAACATGACCTACACCTTTGTAGGATTTTCCCCAAACTCCACTACAACGGTGAGCCTCTAGAAATTCAAGTTACAAACTCTATAACCTATGAACTAACCTCTAATTCTTATCTTACTAATCAACCTCTGACTAGCAAGAAACCTTCAAGTTGAGCTCCAACTTGAAGTTGAATTTACAATGTTTTTGTACCTACTTGACTGCTTATAATAATGCGGATAAAGTACAACTCGATAGCCCAACCTAATACAAGTTTTCTAGACTCAAAAATTGTAAAACATAAACTCTATTCTATAGCTTCTTCAATCATCTTCTCGTACTAGAGACGAACGCCTAGATTCTGAATATACTTGATAAATCTTTTGATAGCTTGATATTCTAAATTCTCTGTTTGTGGGTGCGCAAACCTTCTTCTTTGTAAGACTTGGATATTTATAAAATTGAGTGCACAGTAGGTCGGCAAACACAAAACCCTCTTCGAGTAGGCCCATGAGATGTTAGGGTTTGTGTTGTATTTCGATTCTTGCCTTGATGAGTCCGCTTCTTATCCGTGTAGAAGTCTTACTAATCCCAACAAATATGGCAAGGAAATCTGCATACTTGACCGCCAAATCTTTACCATAAAACTGCAAATCCTAGTTGTTGTAGGACTTGCGCTGGAACATGGTCACGAACCTGTTTCATCCACCTGGTTTGTCTGCCTCTGAATAGCTGCACTGTCTGAGATGGAACATGTTTACAAACCTGTTTCATCATCCCCGTCTCATTCATTCCTGCGACTCTATCTTGAGCCCGCTTTTGTAATGAATGATGGAACATGTTGACAGACCTGTTTAATTGATTATGTGTTGCTCTGTGTCTATCTTCTTCTTCATTCAAATTTATTCTTTTTCCTGAATAAATCATGTCTTCTGTCACGACCCAACCGGAGGGCCATGACGGGTACCCGGAGCTAATCTACCGAGCACCTCTTAACATATTTCTCATAATCATATCTAGGTGGACCATGAAAGATAACTCATGAATATCATAATCTGTAAGGGCATCAATCCACAAGTTAATGCACATCTATATAAATATCATCAACTGTGCCCATATATACAAGCCGACAAGGCTGCCAAAAATGATATACAAAATATGAACTGATGAGATTATAGGACATCTAATGATATACATCTGTCTGTGAGCCTCTACATAGAATTTATAACATCATAAGGATAGGACAAGACCCCGCCATACCCATATATGTACACAAAAGAATAATACCAGCTAAAACACTGCTCCAGAACGAATGGAACGCTCCTGTACAATCGCTGATGAAACAGCCTAGGGGTTTGATCCGTCTCCCTGTCTATCTACTGGCATGAACGTAGCGTCCACAACAAAAGGACGTCAGTACGAATAATGTACTGAGTATGTAAGACATGAATAACAACATAATAAAGATGTGATGAAGCATGAGATAAGAGAGATAACCTGTACATCTGACTTTCTCTTAAGGCAGATTTCATGCATGCTTAGCCTTTAAAAAAAACAGTTTCATACATACATATATAATATAAGTGTTAGTATTGCGGAACGTGCAACCCGATCCATATATCATATCATCCCACGTCCGGAGCATCTCGCGTCCGGGGTAACATCATAACCTGCCCACTGCAGTGGTGTGCACATCTACGTGCCTGCTCGGCCGACTATAGCGCGGCGTGGTGTGAGAAAATACATACATATATATATAAGCATGCATGAGAGACCAAATAAAAGCTATAACTCTATCGGAGTGACGTAAGGTCGGTAAACCTCCGATTATCATTATGGAACTATCATCATCGCTATATCTGACCTTGAAGGGACAACTACCATAAGATGAGATCAACAACAATGAATAAAATCAATAATCATATGAGAAAGATCAATAATTATGGGACAATTATCAACAATATCATATGAACCTCAAAAATCATAAGCTTTAGCATTTTCTAGAAGTAGAGTCATTATGGAGGACATTTGTATGTATGTTCATGTCGAAGTGATCATACCATAAGAAAGAAAGGGTTAGACTTAACATACCTATTTCGACTCCTTAACTACTTAACGCTTATCCTCTCAAGCTCGTAAATCTACATTCAAGAGAATTCATACTAGAGTTAAATCTTGAAAACACTCTTACGTTCAAACTAGAGTAATTAGTGAGCTAGTGGAATTTGAGCAGCACTTCCCCTATTTTATCGACTTCCACCAAATTTCAAAACAATTCCCAAACAACAATAACAATACCAACAATACCATAGTTGAGGAATTATATTCAAATTACTCTTAAATTAATCCAAAATCCCCTTTCAAGTTCACCTCATAGTCATCAACTTCAATTCCGTCCTCGAATGTTAGACTCTTAGGGATTCTACAAAACAATTGGTAGAGTTTCTCTTGTAATTGTATCACTACCATCCTATCACAACAACCCAAAATATACAACGCTTCACAGGGCCACAACAATAATAACAATAATGGCCCCACACTACCAAGAAAGCATTACATAACTGAAGACAATGGTGTCTCTGTCTGAACCTCCCTTGGGAGTGGAAACAAATGTGGATACCTGGACTTCATATCTTCTTTAGCTTCCCAAGTCAGTTCTTCTTTATCTCTATTCCTCCAAAGGACCTTTACTGAAGCTACATCTTTAGTCCTCAATCTCCGAACCTGCCTATCTAGGATAGCAATAGGAACTTCTTCGTAAGATAATTGCTCGGTAACCTAAACATCATCTACGGGTCCAACTCTGGAAGGATCCCCCATACACTTATGAAGCATTGATACATGGAAAACCGGATGGATTGACTCTAAATCTGAAGGTAGATCTAACTCATAGGCTACCTGGCCCACTTTGTGAACAATCCTGTAAGGCCCAATATACTGAGGACTAAGCTTAACCATTTTGCCAAATCTCATGACGCCCTTCATAGGTGTCACGACCCGACTAGGGGCCACGACGGGTACCCGGGGCTAACCACCGAGCACCGCTCATTCTATTACTCAACATACTCATTTAATGCTCCTTTATCAAATTTATACTCAATTATAAGAAAACCATCTTTCATTTTGTAAACATAAATACTTTCATATACATATGTCTCTCGGCATCAAAATAATATATATATATATACATAATAGCAATCTCATGAGACCATATAACCCACACTGCGTATCTACGAGCCTCTATTAGAGTTATAGACATATGGACGGGACAAGACCCCGTCGTGCCCAAAATACATATACATATACATATATATACACAAAAGTATAAACCTGATTAGCACCTCCGGAATAATGGAGTGCTCCTGCAAATCTGCTGATAGCTCCTAAAGGTCTGCGCCGTCTCCTTGTCTACCTGTGGGCATGAACACAGCGTCCAAAGAAAACGGACATCAGTACGAATATTGTACTAAGTATGTAAGGAATGAATGAAACAAACATGATAGAGAAATTATAAGTCATAAGGTGAAGGCAAAACCTGCGCGGCCCTTAAGGCTGAATGCATTTCATACATATATCATATATATATAATCGTCGTACATGAATCATCATAACGTATACATCATCATGTCATATAATTCATCATCGTGGTACCGTATCCGCTCATACACATAAAACATTATCCGTATTCGGCTACAGAGTGGCTCGACATCATCCGTATTACGTGGCTCGATAATATCCGTATTCGGCCACGTAGTGGCTCGACAGTATCTGTATTCGGCCACGTAGTGGCTCGACAATATCCGTATTCGGTCACGTAGTCTCTCGACAGTATCCGTATTCAGCCACGTAGTGGCTCGACATTATCACATACATCATAACAAGGCTTGGTATATCTCATCATCATCATTGCCGTAACATACATCTCATAAGCTTATCATAACCTTTTCATAGAGCATACATTTGAATTTAAAGACCATCTATGAAAATCACATCATATTCGTAGTATGGACTTCGTAAGAATATTGTTGGATAGACTTTATAATCTCTAGGCTTAAGCTCAACATTACCACTATCGTTTATATAGCATGTCTCTTACCTTTATCTCATATGAAATCCTCTATGAACATAGACTCGCAACTTTGCGGAACATTGGTCATAAGACGTACATTAAGGCTTATGGACAATCTATAACAATGTCGGGGTGACATAAGGTCGAGAACCCCCGATTACATTATGGATCATTCATAGGAATTCCGCCTCACCTTGAAGGAATTAGTATATAAGGTGAGTGTGTACAATGCATAACATCATCGGCTTTATGGTACTCTGCCTCACCTCGAAGGGAATAATGTATGGGGTGAGTGTATACAACATACGACATCATTAACGTTATAGGAACGTCATATCACGAACTCTAGAGTCTTTAAGCTCAAGCTTATCATCATCATCATTGGGCTCATAACATATCTCTTATCTCATATAGCTATTCATGATAATAGACTCTTGACTTTCCAGAATATAGAAGATTCATGGAGAGGAAAGAGAAATCATGCTATCATAGGAATCGTATAAGGATTTCCATCTTCGTAGGAATGTCGTTCATGAGCTTTAAGACTCATAGACTTAGATTCATCATCAATATCATCATGCTCATAACATGTCTCTTTTCTTTATCTTGTGATACTCTTTATAATCGTAGACTCATAGCTTTTAATACGTAGGAAAATCATGAAGAAAGAGGGGACATCATACTATAGGATTCATGCCTTAGAAAGAAGGGACTAGCCTTACATACCTTTTCCTCTAGCTATTCCACCGCTTGATCGTTCCCCTTCAATATTCGCGTTCCTACCTTCAAGAGAAGTCGCATGAGCATTAGTCAATCGATTACTTAAACATGCTTACTATTTCTAGGAAAATTTGGGCGGCATCTCCTTTGTTTATACCACTTTCCTCATATAGTATATCAACTCCCAAACGTTCATAACAACATTCACAACATCGCACACGACAATCATCATTTACCACAATTCACCATTTCCTTTTAATTTCTCCACAGTTATGGTTATAGCTCATTATCGCGTTTTCTCATATATAATACTTATTCCATGGTCTAAATGTCATTTATAACATATTCACGATCACAACATACCAACATTCATAGTTCATCCCAACTACTACTCAACAATGACACTATTCACTCATTTATGACCCATTTTCTATGTCTTTCTACAATTCAAGTGTCTTAGCCTCCAAATACCTTAAACAACATGGTATGGTCATGAAACTTACCTTAGATGATGGATGAACAACCCTTGAGTGGAAATACTTTTCTAGCACCAAAACCCTACTTCACTTCCCTTGGGTTTTCTTGAGGTAGATGAACTTTTACTAGGTTTCATACACTTGATTTCATGATTTTGATGTAGTTGATCATTGATCCCCTTTAATTTCTTTTAGATGAATATTGGAGAGTGTTCTAGAGTTTTGTTGAAGTGTAGAGAGTGGAAGTGAAATGAAATGAAATAAGAAAGGGTCCCTTATATTAAATTGAAAGCTGTCCCGACCAACTTGTACCGACCAACATACGGTCCGTACATTTTATACGGGCCGCATGTGTGGTCGTATGTTTGGTCCAGTAGGTGGTGCTCCTCTTGGATAAATATACGGCCTAACATATGGCTAGTATAATTTATATGGTCCGTATGTTGGGCCGTATAGTGCCCAGTTGTTCCGTTTTCGTTCTCGTCAACTCGTTTGATCTCCGATCCTTATGGAACCTTCTTGACACTTGTTTAACACCTCAATACCAATCTAAGGGACGTTACCACTCGTCTCCAAGACATCATTATGCCATTGTTAAATCATCGTCCATAATTCCTACCTGACACATAACATATCCTTTACTTTCTTTACCAAACTTCTTCCTTTACGTCTAATGTCTCGAACCTCGATTAGAATCATCAATTGCTATCTCTTACTTATCAAATCATCGTATACGTCGCGCCCTTCGCTAGCTTATTCACTGTACGCTAACGGGAAATTTTCCAAGATGTAACAATAGGTGATATCTTCAAGAATACCCAGTCACCAACTTGGAACTCTAAGTCTTGTCGGCGATTATCTGCATAAGACTTTTGACGACTCTAAGCTGTCAATAATCAATCTTGAATAAGCTTGACTTTCTCTACCGCTTGCTGGATCAAATCTGGCCCTACTAATTTAGTCTCCCCCACTTCAAACCATCCAATTAGTGATCTACACTTTCGCCCGTATAAAGCCTCATACGGGGCCATCTGGTTGCTGGAATGATAACTATTGTTATATGCGAACTCAATGAGCGGTAAATGATCATCCCAATTACCTCTGATGTCCAGCATATATGCTTGTAGCATATCCTAGAGAGTCTGAATGGTACGCTCAGCTTGTCCATCAGTTTGGGGGTAAAATGCTGTGCTAAGATTCACCTGAGTCCCCAAACCCTCTTGGAAGGACTTCCAAAAGTTAGCTGTAAACTGCGCACCCCTATTGGAGATAATGGATATCGGAACACCATGGAGTTGTACTATTTCCTAGATATAAAGTTTTGCATAATCTTCAGCAGAGTATGTAGTCCCGACAAGCAGAAAATGAGCTGATTTTGTAAATCTATCCACAATCACCCATATGGAATCATACTTACGGTGAGAACGAGCCAAGCCTGTAATGAGATCCATAATAATTACTTTCTATTTTCAAGTCGGGATCTCCATAGCTTGTAACAATCCACCAGGCTTTTGATGCTCGATCTTTACCTGCTGACAATTAGGGCATTGAGTTACGAACCCTGCTATGTCTTTATTCCTTCCATCCCACCAATAAATTAACTTAATATCATGATACATTTTCATCGCTCCCGGATGAACAGAATAACGGGAACAATGGGCTTCCCCCAAGATCTGGTGACGTAACCCTGCAACATCAGGAACACGTAGTCTGCCTCGGTATCTGAGAACTCTATCTGCAGAAATCTCAAATGGTGACTTTTTCTTCTGAGGGGATGTATCTCTATATTAAACCAACACGGGATCCTCATACTGACGTTTTTTCACCTCAGCTACTAAAGGAGAAGCAGCCGAATCTTGAATTGTAACTCCCGTATTGCCTGAATCTATTAATCAAACTCCTAGGCTAAATAACTGTTGAAGCTCACGAGTTAACTCCATCTTCTCTGATTATACATCACATAAGCTGCCCATGGATCTGCGGCTAAAGGAATCGGCTACTACGTTCGCCTTCCCCGGATGATACAAGATGCTAACATCATAATCTTTTAATAACTCCAACCATCGCCTTTGCCGCAAGTTCAATTCCTTCTGCTTGAAAATATACTGGAGACTCTTGTGGTCTGTATAAATGTCAACATGAATGTCGTACAATGCATGAACTACCGCAGCCAACTCTAGATTATGAGTTGGATAGTTCTGCTCGTGTTTCCGCAACCGCCTTGAAGCATAAGCAATAACTTTACCACGCTGTATCAATACACAACCTAGTCCAACACCTGAAGCATCACAATAGATAACACAACCTTCTGATCCTTTCGGAAGTGTCAGAACAGGGGTCGAAGTCAATTTGTTCTTCAGCTCCTGAAAACTGCGCTCACAAGCATCCGTCCATTGAAATTTAACTGATTTCTGAGTCAGTTTCGTCAGTGGTGCAGAGATAAAAGAAAAACCTTCTACAAATCTTCTGTAATATCCTGCTAAGCCCAGAAAACTACGAACATCCATAGGCATTGTAGGTCTCGGCCAAGTCTTCACATCTTCAATCTTCTGGGTATCCATTCGAATACCATCAGCTGAAAGAATATGCCCCAGAAAGTTTACTGAATTCAACCAGAACTCACATTTTGAGAACTTTGCATACAACTTCCGATCTTGAAGAACTTTAAGAATGGCACGTGAATGATCTGCATATTCTGCCTTGGATCGAGAATATACCAGGATATCATTGATAAACACAATCACAAACGAATCTAGAAAAGGCCTAAATACACTATTCATTAAATCCATAAATACCGCTAGTGCATTCGTCAATCCGAATGACATTACCCAAAACTCAAAATGACCATATCTGGTTTTGTAGGCCGTCTTCGGAATGTCTTTCTCTCTAAATCTTACTTGGTGGTAACCCGATCTCAAATCTATTTTCGAAAACCATTTGGCACCCTGCAACTGATCAAATAAGTCATCAATCCTTGGAAGTGGATACTTGTTCTTATTTTCACCTTATTCAACTGTCTGTAGTCAATACACATCCGTAACGAACCATCCTTCTTTCTTACAAACAACACAGGTGTTCCACACGGCGACGTACTAGGCTTGATAAAACCTTTCTCAAGCAAATCTTTCAACTGCTCCTTTAACTCCTTCAATTCTGCAGGAGCCTTTCTACAAGGAGGAATGGATATTGGCTTAGTATCTGGTGACAAATCAATGGCAAAATCAATCTCCCGTTCTAGTGGGAGACCAGGAAGCTCGTCCGGGAATACATCCGAAAACTCATTCACTACTGGAACAGATTGAAGAGTTAGTGGCTTCGCTTCCGTATTCTGAACCCGGACTAGATGATAAATACATCCCTTAGAAATCATCTTCCTTGCTTTGAGATAGGAAATAAACCTACCTCTCGGAGATGTTGTATTACCCTTTCATTCTAGAACTGGTTCTCCTGAAAACTGGAAACGAACCATTTTCGTTCTACAATCAACATTGGCATAACAAGAAGCCAACCAATCCATACCCATAATAACATCAATATCTATCATATTTAACTCAATCAAATCAGCCATGGTATGATGGTCATAGACTACAACCACACAATTCTATATACCCGTCTAGCTATCACTGGGTCACCAACAGGTGCAGACACTTCGAAAGGTTTAATTGACTCAGGTTTCACCCCAAGTTGACCAGCGATAAGAGGAGTAACATATGACAATGTAGATCCTAGATCAATCAATGCAAATACATTGTGAGAAGATACTGATAATATACTTGTAACCACATCAGGTGAAGACTCGAGATCATATCGCCCAGCTAGTGCATAGATGTGGTGTTAAGGACCGCTCGAATTGGACGCTCCCCCTCTTCCTCTACCACGACCTGCTGATATCTGAGAGATTTGCCCCAGAGGGCGTACAGACGATGAAGAACCTGCTGCTTACCCTGTAGGCTGCACTACACCTCTACCACCACTCGATGGACAGTCACGCATCATATGGCCTGGTTGACCACAGGCATAACAAGCATCTGAACCTAAGCAGCAGTGTCCCGAATGTGGCTTACCACACTGAGTACATCACGGTAAAGGTGGCCTCATCTGGCATGACTCACCTCTATACTGAGAACTCGAGACTTTAGAACTCTGACCTGGTCCTGAATAAATAAGGCGATCAAATCTCTTGCCTGCGAATCATGGAGGTGCACTAGCTATCGAATAGCCGGGGTATCTAGAATAGTGCTGCCTCTGACTCCCTCTGAATTCACTAACAACACATGAGGATCTGGACCTCTTACTATAGCCCCTATCATACTCACGCTCACTCCTCTGTTGCTGATGTCGCTCCTCCAGATTTTGAGCGTGGGCTTGAATGCGAGAAATATCCATACCATCCTGAAGTGAGGCCGTCAAGCAATCATCAATCAAATGTGGTCCCAAACCACTCACAAACCGGTGGACACGATCTCCCATATCGGTTACCATAGCTGGAGCATACCTAGCCAGTGAATTAAAACGAAGGCTATACTCCCGAGCACTCATGTTCCCCTGTCTAAGATTCAGGAACCTATCAGCTTTGGCCTGTCGAATCTCTGACGGCAGATAGTGTCAGAGGAAAGCATCTACAAACTCCTACCACACGGGTGGAGGTGCATTTACCCCTCTAGAGGACACGCATATACTATACCAATGAAGAGCCACATCTCGCAATCTATAAGAGGCCAATTCTATCGACTCAACATCCGAAGCATGCATTACCGACAATGTCCTCAACATCTCATCTATGAAGCTCTGCGGGTCCTCGTCTGATTTTGACCCAAAGAATTCTGGAGGGTCTAAGTTGATGAAATCACGAACTCTGGCGCTGACAACTCTATCACCATGGCTCGCACCCTGCCGCAGGGCCTGAGCGGCTATTAAATGGGTCAACAACTGAATGGCCTCCCTCATCTCCTGGCTGAGGCATCCGATAGAGGAACTGGGGGTGGTGGGGCTGGAACTCCTCTATGCTCCTCTGGAGCGAGCGGAGTGTGAGAGGACCGAGATGGAACCTCACTCTGTGACTCGCCCTCCTCCACATCTGTAGGCGGTACCTATTCAGTCCTCTTACCTGCCGCTGACTTGCCCTTTTGGGCTGCTGTAGCTTTTCTCTTCACAAGTATCGCTGAAATCATAACACACGGTCGGGAAAAAGGAGAGTCCTTACAACATGGCTCTATCGCATGATCTAAGATGAGAAAGAAAGGTCAATCATTCCTAAACGGCTCGCAGCCTTCTGTTTATAAGTGTGGCGAGCTTCACACCCATAAACAAGACTCTATTGGATACGGCTCGTAGACATACCCTAGGACAAACTACTCTGATACCACTTTTGTCACGACCCAACCGGAGGGCCATGACTAGGGGTGGGCATTCGGTTCTTCGCTTCGGTTTTATCAAACTTCGGTTTGGCTATTTTGGTTTCGATTTTTTGAAGGTGGACACCGAACCGAACTAGTTCGGTTCGGTTCTTTCGGTTTCAGTTTTTTGAAGTTTGGTTCGGTTCGATTTTGTTTTTTTTGATATGATATTAGAAGCAATTCCATTTGCACTAATTCATATTCTCAAAAGCAACAAAACATAAAACTAACAAATTAAAATCAAAATCAAACAAACAGGATACACAAGAACAGAAAACCATAACCATAATATAGGATTACTAGGTGTTATATACATATAGTAAGAATAATTAAGAAAACACATAAACGACATACATTAATCCTAAAGACACATCCTAGTCACCTTTCTTGTTTAAGGATATTTGATTTTCTCAACTGAAATGGAAAATTAGGGATACAAAAGCAAAAGAGAGCTTATTACAATTTTTTTTTTTGGCTTAAACTTAATGGGTCTGGAATATTTTAAATTTTTTGGGTAATATATAAATTTCGGTTCTTCAGTTCGGTTTCATCAAAGTTCGGTTCGGCTATTTCGGTTTTGATTTTTTGAAGGTGAACACCAAACACCGAACCAAACTAGTTCGGTTCGGTTCTTTCGGTTTCGGTTTCTTGAAGTTTGGTTCGGTTCTGTCCGGTTTTTCGATTTTCGGTATTTATGCCCAGCCCTAGCCATGACGGGTACCCGGAACTAACCTACCAAGCACCTCTTAACATACTTCTCATAATCATATCTAGGTGGACCACGAAAGATAACTCATGAATACCATAATCTGTAAGGGAATCAGTCCACAAGTTAATGCACATCTCTATAAACATCATCAACTATGTCCATATGTACAAGCCGACAAGGCTGCAAAAAAATGATATACAAAATATGAACTGATGTGGTTATAGGACATCTAACGATATACATTTGTCTATGAGCCTCTACATGGAGTGTATAACATCATAAGGACGGGACAAGACACCGCCATGCCAATATATGTACATAAGAATTATACCAGCTGAAACACCGCTCAGGAACGAATAGAGCGCTCCTGTACACTCGCTGATGAAACAGCCTAGGGGTCTGATCCATCTCACTGTCTACCTGCGAGCATGAACGTAGCGTCCACAACAAAAGGACGCCAGTACAAATAATATACTGAGTATTCATTCATAGTGTTATCTTTAATTCATTCCATGGTGTTATCTTTTATTCATTCTCTCTTCTATCGTATTTTGAATTTCAGAAAAAGTATAAGATAGAAGATAATGAGAAATATTGCTTTTAAATTCTAAATGAAAATTGCCGAAGCATCACTTTTACAATATCAAATTTAATTTTGTTTTTAATGTATTTCTATAATAGTTTGTGTTAATGTGATGCTTCATTAATTTCAAGAATACGTAATAAAGTCACTTACGAACCATCAAAGCAAATACATTAGAAAATAGACTATTCATTCAAAAGACTTGAACGATTTTAAAGCAAATCACATAATTATCAAAAGAATTATTGGTGCCAACTTCAATTTGGAGTCCTTTTCTCGAAAGAGAATTCTTAATCTGGCTCATTCCCTTTAATATATTCCTACATGGAAGAAAATAACGAATAAGAAAATAAAATTTTCAAGCACAACATGTAAGAGTGTCATAGATTTTACTTTACTATTGGGTTAAACTTTACTAAAAGCTCCACGACTTCAACAACAAAAAAAAAATAGTTTCATTATGTGCACAAAACAACCACTTTATGAGCACAACTATATGGGAAAAAAAATAGGAGTTAATATAATAGATACCTACGGATTTTGGATCGTTGTGGGTGTTGCAATCTCTCTCTTCCCTTTTTGTTAAGTTTAAAATAAAATAATTTTGATCCAACAATTCACTTACCAACCAACCTTCAAAAAACAACAAATCTAAGGTCATTAAATATGAAATATAACAAAAAAGGGGAAAAAGAAACATAAAAAACTAATACTCTGAGCATATTCGATATTCAATTTCTGTAATTCAACTAGAAAATCCCCCTAAAAAGGTCAACAATAAAACATTCCCAACTAAAATTTATAAATATAGGGAAAAATATATAAAAGAGTGATAACAATTGATATTCTAATTATAAGCATTTTTAGTTGAAAAAGGTCTCAAATACATATTTCAAACACAAAATCTATTTAAAATTTTCTAGTTGGAAAAGGTCTCAAATACATATCTTAAACACAAAATCTATATGTAAAATCAAGTAAGCGGAAAAGAAGAAAAAAAAGAGCCGATAAAGAAGGCTACTTGGTAGCAAAATTTTCTCCATATCAGCAATATCCACTGGAGCAAGATGCAATGTAGTTCCGTCCAAAAAAAAAAAAAAAGCGTTAAATAAATTAAAAAAAGAATAAGAGAAGGAAAGCAACAAAATACTGTACAAGTAAGTAAATCTCCAAATATGTTGGGAATAAAGTTCGGTTAACATTGTTGTTGTAATGACCCGTTTCGTCGTTTAGGCATTTTACCCTCGTTGACCCTTCCCCTAACCACGTTAGAGCGTGTTTGACTTGTGGGGATGGATGGAGCAGTTCTCAAGAAAGTCGGGCGAGCCTTGCTTGATTTTTGAGGAAATTAGAAGTTCTAAGTTGAATATGTAAAAAACCTTTGACCAATAGATGACTTGTGGGTAAGCGGACCTTTTTGTGATCTTCGTCAGTTCCATTAGGTCCGGAGGGTCAATTATAACTTTGTAGGATGATTGGTTCGGTTCTCAAGGCACTCGGGTGCATTTTGGTCCCTTGGTTGGAAACTTGATTTTGGGGTTTTGGGGGTTTGACAGGGTCAAGATGAGCTCCATTAGGAATTTTGAGGGCATGGATGAGTTTGTAGCGTGTTTTTACATGGGTCTGCATGTTTGGTTTTTATCCGGGTGGTCTTGGATGAGAGTCGGGCTTTGGGTTGAACTTGGAGAAAACCAGATTTTTGCTGGCTTCTGGTGTGCCGCTTTTGCGGTGTTTTGGACGCATCTGCGGACCAAGCCTGAAGTTCCTATAAAAATGGGAAATGCCCTACCTTTGATTCCGGTTTGAACTATTGATTACGTAATTGGAAATAACCAATTAGGTTTATGACGAAACCTAGAAATCGATCATTGATCCAATTTGGGTACCTCTGTAGGATAGACCTCAACAGAAAATTGAAGAGTAACGGCAGCAAGTGATTGAGTTTAGTAGTTCCTCATATAAAATTATTGACCCGCCTCTACGAGGCTTGGTCTGCAGATAGGAAGGTTTGCCCTTCCTGGTAGTTCCGCACCTGCGGAGTCTTTTCCGTAGGCGTGAGGCTGAGTAGGAGAGAGTTTCTCCGCATCGGTGAGATGTAGAGTCATTTAATGAATCCGCATCTGCGGATATTTCTTCGCAAATGCGATATCGCGTAGGCAAGCTGGGGTTCCGCAAAAGCGGAAATCGCTGTTTCCAGATTCTTAAATTCCCTAATCCAAACCCATTTGCCTCATGCACTAAATTAAAAACCTAGAGAGTTCTAAGGGCGGTTTGAGGAGCTGTTTATTCTTCATTGGGTAGGTTTCTTATACTCTCTTTGTGATTTTAATATGGTCTAAGTATGGAATCTATGGTGGAAATAAATGGATTAGTGGGGAAGATTGGGTTATAAACCCAGTGATGATTTTTATAAGTTTTGTTCAACTTAAATGAGTTTGTTCAGAAATCTTCTTGAAATCTAGTCATGAAATCATTGGGATTTTTAGTTCCTAATTAAGCTTGAATCTCTCATTTTATGTAAGAATTTGGTTATGAAAAATTAGGATTTTCTCTAAAATTGGGGATTTTCGATTAATGACGAACTTGATGCTAAATTGCGACTAGTTTGTGATGATAATTAGGGTTTTGACTTCCTAAGCTTTGATAAACCGTTTTCCAACTTGAAATTCCTATTTTGCCCTTGTGGGCTCGGGTTTCCTTTTTGAAGGTTGCTTTTCAATTCGAATGGTTTTATGGCATTATGGGTATCATTCGTCTCGGATTCTAATGTAGAATAATAAATTTTTAGATTTCGATTGTTATGAGGCTCTCTGAAGGGGAAGGCATCTCTCTGGAGGGGAAGGCATCTGGCTTGGGGTTCGTGGCACATGTTCGGCCTTCGAGTAACGTTACGGCTTACTTATGTTTAGACTCCGATTAGGAACACGTATGTAGATGGTAGTGATTGACGGAAAAATCATGATAGGCCTTCGGGCATGTTGTGGAGGTGAATTCCATAGGTTGGTATCGTCAGCTGTTATGTGGGCTTGTCGCCATATTTTCTAATACGTGTGTTAGTTGATTGATCTGTTTTGTCATTTGGTTCTCCCTTGCCTCATGAAAAAGAAAGGAAAATATTGAAGAGTGGAGTTTGATACGTATTTATGGCAAGTATTTGTTGATCCTATATTATGTGGTGTATTTGAGGTGGATTTCATTGCATGGCATTGCATCTCATACTTCATATGTGACTTGTTACACTTGTGTTTACATTCATCTCTCTCTTGATATTTCACTTATCATCGTATGAAAAGGAAGGATAATAAAAGCGGCTTGAAATTGTGATATGTACTTTATGACAAGTCACAGATGAGATCTTGATATGATTTACTGTTGACGTTGATATCATGCATGACATACATTTTCATTTCATATGATGAACTAATATGAACTATGACTGGAAATGATGATAAGTGAGAGAGTGTAGCCTCCAAAGTTTTTGTCGGAGTGCGTAATAGAGAGATGAGAGTCCGTGCTCTAAGGTTGTTACCAGAGCGGAATGTGTGCTTGTGATCTGAGGTCATTACCGGAGCGAGAGAGTGCTCGTTGCTCGAGGTGTCTTGCCGGGACGAGGGTGTACGTGGACTTTGCGGGCCCCCCATGGGTCGTGGCTATGAGGCATTTCCCTTAGTATGTGTGTACGGTACAGAGAGGAGGCCTGGGGGGCATTGCATTGCATAGCATTTCATTGCATCCCATTTGTATTGTACTTCATACCATTGCACAATACATTATCTCATTGAATTCTTGTTGGTGATTTATTTGAGTTGTTGCCTATTTGTTAAGAGATTACTTAGAAACTTGGCGGACTTGTGGATTAGAAGCTTCCACTTAGGCTATGATTGGAGAATATTGAGACTTACTGTGCCTTGTGTTGTTGTGAAACGTTATCCGAACATGTTTAGTGACTGTACTTGATTGCTTATCTATTCTACTTGTTGATTTTCTGCTCATTTATATGCGTTATCTAATCGTTGTCAGCCTATGATACATACAAACCTTGTGTTGTGCTCATACTACTCTTGCTACACTCCTACACTCCTTATGGAGTGTACAGTTGTTTCCAGGTTGGTGTTCGAGACCTCGCGATAGATCCCGAGGATATCCCAGAGATGTGTCGGGTGAGCTATTAGTCGGTCTTGCAGTCCGGGAGTCTTTTCTTATTCATTCTGTTATTTCTTATCCATAGACAAAATTCATGACCAGTTTGAGTCTGTATTTCTTTTACAAACTATGTATCTTAATGCAAGCTCTTGTACAAGTTAAGACCATGTCTTGGGGATTTTATAAGATTAAAGATATTCTTCAACTGTTGAATTTTGTTCTACATACTTACTTTCCGCATGTTGTATCAAATGGATGTAGTTAAGGGAGGGATTCGCCCACCCGAAGAAGGGGGGAGGGGGGGGGGGGGGGCTAGTGTGGGTGCCCGCAAGACCCGTGTTGGGTCGTGACAGTTGTGCATGATTTCATTCACCAAAAGAGAAGCACCCAAAAAAAAAGAAGAGTAGTTCATCATCCCTAGGGATTCCAATGAATAATGAACATGTATAAGTTTTTATTTTATTTTATAGAAACGGTTATGGAAGAGTGGATGGTGTAATTAATAGAATTGAAGGTTTGACTTCTCAGTTTTTTGCTAATTGTTTTTAAAAAAAGATTTAGCGAGTAGCTTTGTTACCCTACGTTAACAAACAATCAAAACGATTCCTACTGAATCTCAGCCTCGTAACGTTGCAATTTTTAGGAAGATGGAAGAAGTGGCTTCTTCATTGTTAATTTATTATTTTACATTTACTATAATTTTTATTGCCTTTACATAGGATATTAAATATAGTGAATGAGAAAAATGGTAGAAAAAATGTCAAAAAAAGGAGAAATAAGATAAATGACTTTCTAGGCCATTGAGAGGTGTCATATCACTTTGTGTATACCTAACTTTATTATATATATAGATATAGATATATACATACATGCATACATACATACATGAAAAATTGTATGATATGCACTAATATACATGATATACACTTTTCGTGGAGACATTTTCTACGTCTGATTTTTTTGTACTTGAAAGAAGTCCAAATCACGTCTAATCTTTCTCAAATTTTGTGTGTATTTATACTTAGGTGTTTTCAATTAATTCCAACCACACCCGTCCAATCTAAGAAAAGGATGAAGAAGAAGAGGAAAAATTGAATGTTGAAGTTTGCCCTTTTTTTTTCCTCTTGATTTTTGCTTCTGGTCTTCTCTCATCTGGGAAATGCATGTGTACGCTAACTTTTGGAAGGGATATCTACTTCAAGCATTAAATTAGAAGTAAAATATTTAAAATCTCCTATTATCTAATTGGTTTTCGCTGGAATGACTATACAATTTCAACTTTTTAGGTTTCAATTTTTATATATATTCTCTGGCAAAAACTATATCACAATATTGATTGGGAACTTTGTACAGATATCGATATTCTAAGGAAAAAATTATTTAAAATTGTCTTTCCTCCTCCCCGCCCCTCATACGAGCTCCCATGTAGTAAAAATCTCGGCCAAGCGCTAGGCTCGACTAATTATACTATAAGCGGTGGTTTGTTTCGGGAACTAAATTATTCTGGAATTATAAATCTTGGACTAGTTTATCCCATCTGAGAGGTGGGATAAAATAATCACAAGTTGATGGGATATTCACGACTAAGTATGAGATTAAATTGATAATGTGTTTGATTGACGGTATAAATTTATCCTCAGATATATCATCAACCAAACAAAGTATAAATTAATCACAATCTAAATCTCAGAATATCCCACCTTATCGTGCGTACCAAATGAATCGTGAGGGACTCGATTTGATAAAGTCAGTTTGGCTCGACTAAAGAAGTCGGTGCCAATGTCCCAAAAGACAAGTAAAATCAATAAAGGAATGGTTGAAATGAAGTGTGTCATAAGCCCTACAGATAAGATGATATTCTTATAAGGAGAGATTGCACGGTTGAACCAAGCAACCAGTCCAAAGCTGACAAGGCGTCCACTGACGTCGTATTCTTTCTCTCCATTCTTCTGCTTACATACTTTCGTTCAAGACAAAAGAATTCGAATCCTTTCATTCTTTCTAAATTTCTGCATTGTCCGTTATCATTGTACTCTAATAGAACAGCCAATCAAATAATCACATACTCAATTATAAGGGGCCGTTTTTTAGGGTGTATAACAATAGTACTGATTATGATGTACTAGTAATGCTAAAATTAATTATGATATACAGGACTATTTATTATCCACTATTTGGTTTGATGTATTAAGGGCAATTCCGTCTTTAACTATGTAATAATCACCCTTGTATTGCTAATACCATGATTTGCTATGTATAAGAATAGTACCAAATAAGGTGTATATGTATTAGTTATACATGAGTTGAAAAACACTATCAAATAATAAATTAATAATATCAAAGCTAATACATATATTATTTCTCTGATACATCCAAACGGACCCCTAAGTAACAATCTTTCTTGTGGTCAAATTAACATCCCCGCAAGTGACCAATGGAGTTAAGTAGCGCTTTTGTTAATGTCAGCCACAAACCCAAACCTTATGGGGTTACTAGTTAATCACTATAAATGAAATGATATTGATCACCTATACAAAATCTAATTATGGACTAATACGTACTCTCAAAATCCACGTAGGACAAATATTTCGTGTACATGTGGTCTGTGGAGAGGTTCTAATTAACGAAACTCCAATTAATATCATTAAACAATTAATGCATCCCCCTTCCGTGCCATGCATGGGTCGCTCGAGTTGCTTATTCACTTTCACGTAGCTTAATCATTCCATGAAAGGTTACTACGTTTTTTTTTTTTTTTTTTTTTTTTCTTCTTTTCTTTTATTTCCCGTATACAGCAAATTGAATTGATGTGCCTCCAGTCTCCATAAATAGGGAAGACTGGATCATCCGGAGATATGGAAATTGACAGCAAAACATGAAAGAGATTAATTCCGTGATTATTCTCATTGATTGAATTGGTAAATATACCATAGTTACAATGTCCTATTAGGATACAAACTATACTAACCTAAAATAGAAGATTTACAAAATATTCTTTTACTACATATTTACACTATTTATCACACCCCCGCAGTCGAAACAGGAGGTTTACGAACGCTGAGACTGTCCCGAAAATCTTCAAATAAGACCTGTGGCAGTCCTTTAGTGAAAATATCGGCGAGCTGATATCGGGACGGAACATGAAGGACACGGACGTGGCCGCGCGCCACCGTTTCACGAACAAAATGTATATCCATCTCAATGTGCTTGGTGCGCTGATATTGGACTGGATTTCCTGACAGGTAAATGGCACTGACATTATCACAATAAACTAAAGTAGCCTTAGGGATCGGACAATGTAGTTCCAAGAGGAGGTTACGTATCCAGTATGATTCAGAGACAACATTAGCAACCCCCCTATATTCTGCTTCCGCACTAGAGCGGGAAAGAGTAGGTTGGCGCTTAGATGACCAGGATATCAAATTATCTCCCAAAAACACGCAATAACCCGACGTCGAGCGTCTGGTGTCTGGACATCCCCCCCAATCAGCATCAGTGTATGAAACCAAATCAGTAACTGAAGATGAGTAGAGATGCAAACCATGATCAAGAGTACCCTGAATATACCGAATAATCCGCTTAAGAGCAAGCATATGCGCATCTCGTGGAGCATGCATATGAAGACAAATCTGCTGTACGACATAAGAAATATCCGGTCTGGTGAAGGTAAGATACGGAAGAGCACCTGCAAGGCTCCGGAAATGAGTGGGATCGTCACACAGATCGCCAGAAGAGGAACTGACCTTCGGTTTAGTGTCAACCGGAGTGGAAGAAGGCTTACACGAGGACATTCCTGCACGTTCAATAATGTCCGTAGCATAACTTCGTTGTGATAGAAACATACCACCCTTGTGACGGGTCACCGCAATGCCAAGAAAATAGTTCAAAGGACCTAAGTCCTTCATAGCAAATTCTGAGCCAAGAAGGCCCATAATAGAACAGCGGAGAGCATATGAAGAAGCAGTAAGAATAATATCATCCACATATAGTAAAATGTAAGCCAAGTGGTGCCCTTTGCGATAGATGAACAAGGAGTGGTCAGACCTGCTATAAACAAAGTCAGCAAATCTTTTATACCAAGCTCTCGGTGCTTGTTTAAGCCCATATAAGGACTTGCGCAACAAACACACATAATCGGGACGAGATAGGTCTCTAAAACCCATAGGCTGATGCATATAAACCGTCTCCTTGAGCTCGCCATGAAGAAATGCATTTTTGACATCCAACTGATGAATGGGCCAATGTTTAGATAGAGCTAGACTTAAGACAGTGCGGATCGTTGCTGGCTTCACGACCGGACTGAAAGTCTCACCACAATCAATGCCAACCTGCTGTGTTTTGCCATCACCTACAAGACGGGCTTTATGCCTCTCAAAATCACCATTAGACTTTTCTTTATGAGTAAAAATCCACATAGACCGAATAACATTCACATTAGGTGGACGGGGTACCAAATCCCACGTCTTATTTTTAATAAGAGCATCATATTCATCATCCATGGCCAATTTCCAATTCGGGTCACGTAGCGCATCCAACGGTTTACGAGGTATGGGGGACTTGGTAACCGCCGCATGTAGATTAAATGGGTGCTTGGGTTTGAAAATCCCGCGCTGACTACGAGTGACCATGCGTGTGTGGGTATTGGGCTGGACAGGTGGAGAAATAGTCGAGTTTTGCGGGGTGGTGGGAAGCTAGTGGGGGAGAGGGGAGGACTGGTCCTGCGTAGAGGACGATGGAGGCTGCTGCCCAGGTGGGGAGGGGTCGGCGTGGTCCTAAGTCACGGGCAGCGACGGAGGGGGACAGGGCAGCGGTGGAGGGCTGGCGGCTATATGATGGATCAAGTAAGGAGAGAGGCCATCATCAAGGAAGTCATAAGAGGTGGGAGCCGGAGTATGGATTTTGGAAAACGGAAATTGAGTCTCATCAAATAAAACGTGACGACAAATAATGATTTTATTTGAGGATAAATCAAAACATTTGTAGCCACGATGGTTTGGTGGATATCCCAAAAAGACACATGGAGTTGACCGAGGGTGCAACTTGTGAATAGTAGTAGACGGAAAAAAGGGATAACATAAACACCCAAAGACTCGGAGATGAGAATAAGATGGTTTCCGTTGGTAAAGGACCTCTAAAGGTGATTTGTGACCCAATAGCTTACTTGGTAAAATATTAATGAGATACGTCGCCATTTGCAATGCATGATGCCAAAAAGACGGAGGAATGGAGGCATGAGCAAGAAGAGTCCGGATGACATTATTTAGTGAACGAATTCTTCTTTCTGCTTTCCCATTTTGAGAGGATGTATGAGGACACGAAAGACGGAAAGACATCCCATTGGATGCACAAAATTTTCTGAATTGACTATTAGTATATTCCCTCCCATTATCACATTGGACATTCTTGATAGGACGTTCAAATTGAGTAAGAATATGGGTCTTAAAATCCATGAATTTTGAGCAAACATCAGATTTTCTAGCCAAAGGGAAAGTCCACAAATAGTTGGTAAAATCATCCAAAAACAGAACATAATAACGATGGCCCATAGAACTCAAAATTGGAGAAGTCCACAAATCACTATGAATAATGTCAAATGGAAACAAAGTTTCGGAAATAGAACTAGCAAATGGCAACTTAACATGTTTACCAAGAACGCAAGAATGACAAATACTAGATGAACTAGAACAATTACATTCAATGCTTTTATTACGCCTAAGAAAATCCAAAATAGAAGCTCCCGGGTGGCCCAAACGATCATGCCAACGGGTAGAAGACAAGGCAGCAAAAGTCGACGGTGAATTGGTGGAAAATTTGAAGGTGGACAATGGATAGAGAGCACCCCTACTATTACATCTCATGAGAGCCATCCCCGTTCGGAAATCCTTCACAGAAAACCCATAAGGATCAAATTCAACACTCACATAGTTATCAGTAGTAAATTTACGAACCGATATCAAATTCTTTATGAGTTTTGGCGCATGAAGGACATTGTTTAACAATAAAGGAGGGTTCGGGGGAGGCAATTTAGCATGACCACAACCTCGAATTGGAATTGAAGTACCATTACCAACAACAATGCCAGTATTACGATTGCTCAAATTAAAATAAGACGAGATAGTACCTTTTGTGGATGTCATATGGGACGTGACGCCGGTATCCATATACCAATTCAAATCGGGTTGGTTCAACGTCATCGTGTGCATGGCCGATTCAATATCCGTCGGAGTCCATTGCGTCGAGGGGCCCGCGGCTGCATATGCCTGCTGCTGTGGTCGCGAGCCCAAAATGCCAGGCTGGGCCAACGACCTCGTGCCAGACGAAGAAGATGGCGGCTGCCACTGCTGCTGTGGCCGAGCCCACTGCGTGGTAGGATACGGGCAAGGGGGAGCCCACTGAGGCAGCCAACCCCACTGCCACGGTGAGGAGGGCTGTTGCCACTGCTGCTGGTCACCTGAGGGGCGTCCTCCACGGCGTCGGCTGCCACTGCCGCCGCCCGAACCACGGCCACCGCCGTTATTATTCCCGTCGCTAGAGCCGCGGTTTTTGTTGTTATTTTTGGCCCGATGATGGTGAGAACGACCAGAATTTTCCAGATGAGAAGAGTCATCAAAATCACGTTTGGAATTAGCCACCATAGCTGCGGGCGAGTCATTGTGTATTTCAGCCAACGCCTTTTCCTCAAGGCACAAACTTGACCGAGCTTCGGAGAATGGTCGAAGAGGCTTACTTTGGCGGATGTAGGTACCCAAATTCTTGTATGCCTCTGGGAGTCCAGCCACCAGTTGGAGAACAAGGCGGTTGTCGGTCACCGGAGCCCCCATACTCTTAAGTTGATCGGCCAAGGTCTTGAGACGTTGACAATACGCCGAAGCGTTTGGAAAATCCCGCATCTTGACATGAGAGAAATCATGTTCCAAAGAAACGGCACGAGAGTTTTTGTTGTCTTGAAAAATATTACGGAGGCGATCCCAGGCCTCTTTTGCCGATAGGTCTTCTTCGATGATTGTATGCAATAAGTCCGTGGAGATGGTTGCATATACCCATTGAAGTACCGTGGCATCCAAAGTGGACCACAACTCCTTTTCGTCGTCGGTGGTAGGAGCCTTCTCCTTTCCGGTTGGCAGAATGCGGGAAAGGACACGGTGAGACCGGGCATGAAGTTTGAATAATTCGGCCCAAGCCGAATAATGATCTGTTTCCATCTCAAGAATGATTGGGATGTGATTCTTGATGTTGGAGACAGCCAAAGCAGGATGGAACTTGGTGTCTGCCATTGATGGAAGGCAAGAAAAAATGGACGGAAATCGAAGAAGAAGAAGAAGAAGAAGAAGGCGTCGGAAAAGTGGGTAGAGGACGTCTGAGAATTAGAGCAGCGGAAGAGAAGGAAAAGAAACCCTAGTATCTGATACCATGAAAGAGATTAATTCCGTGATTATTCTCATTGATTGAGTTGGTAAATATACCATAGTTACAATGTCCTATTAGGATACAAACTATACTAACCTAAAATAGAAGATTTACAAAATATTCTTTTACTACATATTTATACTATTTATCAAAACACACACACAACAGATAAAGAGAGAGAAGGAGAGATGGGTGTGAAGGTTGCCATAGGAGAAAAAATGTTGCCATGCATAGCCATGATCATAATTGAAGCTTGCACCATTTTCTTGACAATTATGGCGAGTACCGCCATGTCGAAGCTAGGGATGAGTTCTTTTGTATTCGTGGTTTATACAAATGCTCTTAGCTTTATCCTTCTCATTCCATACTCCTTCCTTTTCCACATAAAAGACAAGTACGTACTACGTATATATTTTCATGAATTCATATCTCTTTTTCTTTCTTCTCCGTATATAAATATAGAGTGAGTCTCGTGTTGATCGTTCTTTTCGATTATTTGTAATTGCAGGACGGAGGAACCATTATTCACGTTTTCCCTTCTTTCGCGTGCCTTCTTCCTTGGTTTAGTAGGGTTAGTACTCGATCTCTTAATTTCTCATACGGTTAATTAAACTTGATTAGTGTGATAAAATCTAAAGTTATGAATGGATGCAGGGTAACAATATCTCAGAACCTTGCATTTGCGGGACTAAGATATAGTTCTCCAATAGTAGCATGTGGTGCAGCCAACATGATACCAGCCTTTTCTTTCATTATTGCCAATATCCTCAGGTTCTTTCTAATAACCTATTTACTACGTATCTTTTTATGGCCTATTGATTGAGACTTTATATAAAAATCATACCCAAAAAAAAAATAAAAAAAATTGAACACAAAATGAAATGTGATGTGGTAGAATTGTGAACTCGAACTCATAAAGTTTTGAGATAGGGAGACAAAACTTGTTAATGACGTTACAAATTGTACTTCAAAATTTCGGTTAGATTCAGCTTTCGTGTGACTATTTCTCGCATATTCAAGATTCCCTTTTTTGGAATCTATTGATGGGCCATACTTTTGGAACGGATGTAATTGGTTGGTAAAGAGCTGAAGTGAATGGACCTGCCACTCTTATATTACATGTAAGGAATATAAGAGCAGCACCCACATGTGATGAAAATAACTTGTCTTTATACCTTGTTTGGAACCATCCAATCTGCACTACTTGCTCTATTTATGGAAAAAGATCTTAGTATTTGGAGACTTAAGCTTGACTTTGAACTGCTTGTCATTGTTTTAACTGTAAGCACACTAATTAAACCAATCAGACTTTTATGCTAATTACTCCCTCAGTCCCAATTTATGTGACACACTTTTTTTTTTTAGTCTGTTCAAAAAAGAATATCATCTTTCTATATTTAGAAATAATTCAACTTTATGAGATGATTTACAACGACACAAATATCTAAGTCTTGTTTTGGATCATAAATTTCAAAAGTCTCCCTTTTTTTCTTATCTAAGTCAGATGGAGGGAGTAAAAGGTAAAATAGTATTCATTAGTCAGCTACTCTTAATAACGTGATGCTTTGATACGTAATAGGCAATTTTCGGGAGTTTAGTACGTAGCAGCGTCCAGATGTGGTGCACACGTTTGAAAGGGCCTTCGTATACTCTCTTTTTCAAGCCTGTGGGAGTTCCAGTTGCCAGCACTTGTGGTTGTGTACTCTTTGCTGCTACTTTCCACTATGGAAGGCAAGTTTCTTTCACTTTTTATATTATGGTCACTTAAAAGATAATGATATGTAATATATCATTTATTCTAAGTAAGGATTAAATAGAAAGCTTACATGGGTAATATATGCAGCATGTTGAGTGCATGCATATGTGGACTTGGTTATTACACTACGCTATGGGAACAACTCAAAGAAGACGACACAAAGAAAGACATGAAAAGCAACGAGTCTGTTTCTGATGAAAAAGTCCCTCTTCTGCAAGAAAAACAAGAAGGAGATTCACAGGTCTAGGATATTAAGAAAAACGATCAATCAACTGTAAATATGTATTGGAGGGTGTGTTTTTCATAATCCTACATTGCAAGTTGCATTGAAGTTTTAAAAATTACTCCTAGAAGCATCCGGTTACAGAATAATGTAAGAACGAGTGTTCTTTAATTTGTAAGAACACGCAGATTGTGCTGGGAATAATGGAGTGAATTATGCTTGGTTAGTGTTGACCAGACTACAAGAAATTGTACTACGCTTTTATTCTATAGTTTACCTTGTTTAGGTTCAGATATGATGTACACTGTGTTTTTAAATATACTAGTATACGTATCCGCGTGATGCGTGAATTGCTTCAAAAAATTTTATCTTTAAATTTTGACCATCTTGAATATTGCTAACAGGACATAAGTATACTACATTTAATTCAAAATTTTATCTTTGAATTCCAATTCAAACACTAACAATCAATTGTGTCAATTTCCAAAACTTTTTATTCCAAATTTTAAATTTAACCACTCATTTTTAAACATCTTATAGACAATATCATATACTGATTGTTAGATATGATTTTTTTTTTGGCAATAACTGTGAAATATTACCATACCAGCAAATTAAAGCAGCATTACATCTAAGAGAGCATCTATAGTCTTAATCACGTTCTAGGAAGATTATTAAGAGCTAGTAGACCTATGAGAAAAGAAACTAATTACAAACATTTTATTGTCAAATAACCACTCTGTAAAAAGAAACGGATTGTTGGATATGATTTCATTTACATGCATTTCGTATAAATCGTGGATGTATACGATTGTCAATTTTTTTTTTTTACATCCGTGAGAGCATCAATAGAGGCTAAAGTATGACATTTTTTACATATATCGAGAGTGCTATTTACATCTTACTAACTACTTCAATATTGCCCGAAGGTAATGCATATCTTTGCAACGCTTAGTGTCCGTATCAGTCTCTGACATGAACAAAAAGACCTGCAAAATTATGAAGTAAGGCAGTTTTTGTCAATTTCATACAACAACAACATATCCAGTGAAATTCCAAAAAATGAAGTCTAATTTTTGTCAATTTCATAATAAAAAAAAATATCACATATTATTGTAAAAAAAAATATCGCCTATCTCTTAGATAGGAGCATTTACAAATTTAAAATGGAAATCAGATTGTTGGGTATTTTATTTGTGAATAACATAGCTTTTCAAACATTGTTTATCTTTGAAGATATGGTTGTATTGTGCTTGTTTAAGAAAAACAAACTCACTAAAAGGAAAACTTAATCAATAAAATGTATTAGGGAAATCCATGTACGTGCCATTTGCATATTGATAGAGTGTCAACGTAACCACTGTGATATGTGGTGTCCTTATTTATTGGCACCTGTAAAATTTTTAGCCTTAACCCCCTCTTTCCTTGTATGAATAGAAAAGGGTACCAATCATGAGAGCGGACACAAGAGAACTGGATCTGTTGAGTAGAATTGTAGAATTATGATACATAGTTGCAGATTTAAACGGTAAACCTACCTTTTCTGAACATGCTCTTATTGAAAATGTTTTCTGCTCTCTTCTCGAATTGAAAGATTCTCAGGTCTTTTCGCAGCTTTACAACTACTTTTACTTGGGGAAAATGTTACACTGAAATCTAGAAAAATCTCTTTTTAATTTGTCAGGATGAATCAGTTAACGAAGTTCACATCACCTTAGCCCTTTTATCAGCATGTGTTTTTTTAAGGTTTGATCATTTTTATGATCCCTGTTAGATATTTCTGCAGTCTCTTCCCTAAATATTTCTGTAAAGAATAACGCTTGAAAATTTGAGTTTTTGCTAAATTACATGTTTGACATTGCATATACATACCTTTTTAGGAGCAGTAGAGTTGGATTAGTTGGTTGTAGTAGACATACCTTTTTAGAGCATTATTTCTCATATACATTCTGTTACACCTCGTGGTTCTGTACATTGAGATTTGTCGTGTGTTAGTGGTTCTAGTCTTGGAGACGGAGTTATCAAGGTTCTAGACGAGTTCATCTTATAGTTACAAGGGGTTAAGTTCATGTTTAGCAGGTATTGGAAGGATTAAAGGTTGAACAAATCAACGAGAATATGTTTTCAGCAAGAGAGGGGGGGGGGGGGGGGGGGGGTTTACGGTCAAATATACGAACCATATATCTGGCTGACCTCCACCGTAACTTGATTCCAGAAAAGGGTGAACCACTGGTGGGATTTTACGGTCCAATTATACAGACCGTATAATTTTTACGGTTCGTAAAGTTGACCGTAAATCGGGGTCGGCCCAGATTTTTTTTAGTTATATATATCCGACCCTTACTCATTTTATTTCATTTTCAACATTTCCCAAGTTCTTGAGAGCTCTAGAACCTTCTTCCAAATATATCTAACCAAACCCAAGTGAAATCAAAGATCAAGAGGCAAAAATCAAGAGATTCAAGTGTTGGGAGGCTTACTAGGGTTTGTAGAATCCAAGAATTCCTTTGGTGTTGAAGTTGGGGTTTCATTCAAGTGGAATAACTTGATCCAAAGCTCATCCTTATATGATAAAAAGGTTAGTTTTTTTATATCTATTTCATGTTATTGAGAATGCTTGATTGTTCAATAACTTGATTGAGGAAAGAAGGTGGAAGAAGAAGTTCAAATGTGGATTGGATGATGTTGTGAGGAGTAGACTAACTTGAGTTATAATTTTTAGAATATTTTAAGTGTAATCTTGTTGTGAAGGGTAGTAATGATGATGGGGAAGTGTTGTATACAAGTGTACAAAGGGTTGGGTTGAAGTTGTTGATATAAATTGATTATGAGAATGAGTTTTGAGATTAAATTGAATGCAACTAATCGATTATGATATTGTGGATGTTGTTATTATTGTTTGGGAGCTGTGTTGTAGTATGGTGGAAGTCGATAAAATAAGGGAAGTGCTGCCCAAATTTCGTTAGCTTGTCAATTACTCTAGTTTGAACTTAAGGGTGTTATTGAGACCTTAACCTTAGTATGAATCCTCTTGAATGTAGATTTTGCGGACTTTGGGGGAGAATGTTAAGTAAATAAGGAGTCGTAAAGGTAGGTAAGGCTAACTCTTTCTTTCTAAAGGCATGATTTCCTCATCGCGAATCGATCTATGGTAATCATAACGTTCTATTCCTAGTTAGAAAATGCTAGGAGCTCATGACTTCATAGATTCTTAAGATATTATTGATAAAAGTTCTTAATAGTGATGATGATAATGGTGATTCCATAATAGAAATTGGGGGTTACCGACTTTATGTCATCCCGATAGAGTTATGATGTTTCCTTTGGATACTCATGTACGTTATATATGTATATAGTTATTTTGTAACACCGAGCCTATACGGCCGAGTATGATATCTATTGCGCACACACCACTGCAGTTGGGTACGGACAACACCGAGCCTTGTTATGGCCGGGTACGGATGACACCAAACCTACATGGTCGGGTATGGTATCATTATATGTACATGTATATATGTGGAAGGTTTCCTTTAGAGAAAGGTTAATTAAGTATGATGAGCGTCTCAAGAGGTATAAATGGTTCTTCCATCTTATGTTATCATTCATGTTTTTATCGTGAAGGTTAATTAAGCATGATGACCGTCTCAAGAGGTATAAATGGTTCTTCCATCTTATGTTATCCTTTATGTTTTTATCAAGTTATTACTTATGCCTTAGATACTCAGTACATTGTTCGTACTGACGTCCTTTTGTTTATAAACGCTGCGTTCATGCCGGCAGGTGGGTAGGGAGATAGACTCGACCCTTAGGCTGTTTCATCAGAGATTGTCTAGAAGAGCTCTATTTGATCCGAAGCTGCACCAGTTGGTACTATTCTTTTGAGTACATAAATGGGCACGGCGGGGTCCTGTCCCGTCTTTATAATGTTCTATACTCTTTGTAGAGGCTCGTAGACAGATGTGTATAGTTAGGTTTCCCATAGCATTATTGTTTCACATTTTGTATATCATTTTGATGGCCTTGTCGGCTTGTATGTATGGGCATAGTTAATGATGTTTATATAGATGTGCCTAAGTTCGATGATACTTGTGTCATTTGGTTCATGATAATTATGAGCTAGCCATGTGGCTCACCTAGAAGTGATTATGAGAGTATGATAATAGGTGCTCGGTAGGGTAGTTCCGGGTGCCCGTCACGGCCCTCCGGTTGGGTCGTGACAAAAATGGTATCAGAGCAGTTCGTCCTAGGGTGTGTCTATGAGTCGTGTCTAGTTGATTCTTATTTATGGGTGTGGGGCGCACCTCACTTATAAACAGGAGGCTACGGGCATTTAGGAATGAATGGCCTTCTTCTTCATCAGAGATCTTGCAATAGAGCCATGATATAAGAATTTCCCTTTTCTTAACCATGCGCTATGTTTTCAGCGATGCCTGTAAAGAAAAAGGCTACAACAGCCCAAAAGGGAAAGACAGTGGCAGGAAGAAGGACGGAGCTGGTACCGACGACAGATTTAGAGGAGGGCGAGTCTCAGAATGAGTTTCCATCTCGGTTCTCTCACTAAGTGCCTGTTTTAGAGGAGCATGAAGGAGCCTCGACTCCAGCTCCAGCACCCGCAGTCCCTCCACCAGATGTCTCAGGCTAAGAGGTGAAAGAGGCCATCTATTTACTGACTCAGTTAGTCACCGCTCAAGCTCAGCGGCAAGGTATGGGTCATTGAGATAGAGCTGTCAATGCTAGAGCCCGTGATTTATTAGTTTGAACCCTCCAGAATTCTTTGGGTCAAAACCGGATGAGGACCCTCAGAGCTTTATAGATAAAATGGTGAGAACATTGTGAATAATGCATGCTTCGGTTGTTGAGTCAGTAGAGTTGGCCTCCTATAGGTTACGGGTGTTGCGGTTCATTAGTATACGGTTTGGATATCTTCCAGAGGAGTTAATGCACCTTCACCGGTATGGCAAGAGTTTGTAGATGCTTTCCTCCAACACTATTTGCCGCTAGAGGTTCGACGGGCTAGAGTTGACAGGTTCCTGAATCTTAGACAGGGAAATATGAGTGCCCTAGAGTATAGCCTCCTCTTTAATTCTTTGGCTAGGTATGCTCCAACCATGGTAGCTGATATGGGAGATTGCATGCACCGGTTTGTGAATGTCTTAGGGTCACATTTGATGGATAAGTGCTTGACAGCCTCACTTCAGGAAGGTATGGATATTTTTCGCATTCAGGCCCATGGCAGAATTTGGAAGAACGCCAACAACAGCAAAAGAGGGAGCGTGAGCATGATAGGGGTTATAGTAAGAGGGCTAGATTCTCGGGCTCGGTTAGTGAGTTTTGAGAAGGGCAGAGGTAGCAGTATTCCAGGCGCTCTGGCCATTCAGCGACTAGTGCACCTCCATGATTTGCGGGCCAGAGATTTGATAGACCTATTCACTCCGGACCGGGTCCGAATTTCAGAGCTTCGAGTTCTTTGTACAGGGATGATTCAGGCCAGGCAAGACCACCCTCATCGCGATGTGTTCAGTGCGGGAAGCTATATTGGGAAAAGTGTTGATTAGGTTCAGATGTTTGCTATACATGCGGTTAGCCAGGCCATATGATCCATGACTGTCCCTCAAGAGGTAGTAGAGGTACGGTTTAGCTCACAGGGTCAGCAGCTGGGTCTTCATCATCTATACGCCCTCCGGGGCAAGGCTTACAGACACCAGCTAGTCATGGTAGAGGTAGAGGAGGAGCACCCAGTTCGAGTGGTCCTCAGCACCATATCTATGCACTGGCTGGGCGACAGGATCTTGAGTCCTCCCCTGATATTGTCACAGGTATATTATCGATATTCTCTCATGACGTATATGCATTGATTAATCCAGGCTCTACATTGTCATATGTTACTCCTTATGTTGCTGGTTGATTTGGCATGAAACCTGAGTCAATTAAACCTTTCGAAGTATCTACACCTGTTGGTGATCCAGTGATAGCTAGTCGAGTATATAGAAATTGTGTGGTTATAGTCTGTGATCGTCGTACCATGGTAGATTTGATTGAGTTAAAAATAATGGATTTTGATGTTATTATGGGTATGGATTGGTTGGCTTCTTGTTATGCCAATGTTGATTGTAGAACAAAAATGGTTCGTTTCTAGTTTCCGGGGGAACCAGTTTTGGAATGGCAGGGTAATACAACGTCTCTGAGAGGTAGGTTTATTTTCTATCTCAAGGCAAGGAAGATGATTGCAAAAGGCTATATTTATCATTTAGTCCGGGTCCAAGATACAGAGGCAAAATCGCCGATTCTTCAATCTGTTCCAATAGTGAATGAGATTTCGGATGTGTTCCCAGACAAGCTTCCAGGCCTTCTACCGAAATGAGAAATTGATTTCGCTATTGATGTGCTGCCGGATACCAAGCCCATATCTATTCCTCCTTATAGAATGGCTCCTGCATAATTAAAATAGTTGAAGGAGCAATTGAAGGATTTGCTCAAGAAAGGCTTTATCAGGCCTAGTTCATCGCTGTGGGGAGCACCTGTGTTGTTTGTAAGGAAGAAGGATTGCTCCTTGCGAATGTGTATTGATTACAGACCGCTGAATAAGGTGACGATCAAGAATAAATATCCACTTCCAAGGATTGATGATTTATTTGATCAATTACAGGGTGCCAAATGGTTCTCAAAGATATATTTAAGATCCGGTATCATCAGGTGAGAGTTAGGGAGAAGGACATTCCAAAAACAGCCTTTAGAACTAGATATGGCCATTTCGAGTTTCTAGTAATATCGGTTGGGTTAACTAATGCACCGGCGGTGTTCATGGATATAATGAATAGTGTGTTTAGGCCTTTTCTAGATTTGTTTGTGATTATGTTTATCGACGATATCCTGATATACTCTCGATCTGAGGCAGAACATGCGGATCATTTACGTACGGTCCTTAGAGTTCTACAGGCTGGGGAGCTATATGCAAAATTTTCAAAATGTGAGTTCTGGTTGAATTCTGTGACTTTTCTAGGGCATATTATTTCAGCTGATGGTATTCGAGTGGATCCCAGAAAATTGAAGCTGTAAAGACTTGGCCAAGGCCTACAACACCTATGGAGGTTCGTAGTTTTTGGGTTTGGCTGGTTATTACCGAAGATTTGTAGAAGGTTTTTCTTCCATCTCTGCACCACTAACAAAGCTGACTCATAAATCAACTAATTTCAATGGACGGATGCTTGTGAGCGTAGTTTTCAAGAACTAAAAAATAGATTGACTTCGGCCCTGATTCTGACACTTCTAGAAGGATCGAAAGGCTCTGTTGTCTATTATGATGCTTCATGTGTTGGATTGGGTTGTATGTTGATGCAACATGGTAAGGTAATTGCTTATGCTTCAAGGCAGTTTCTAAAACATGATAAGAACTACCCAACCCATGATCTAGAGTTGGCTGTGGTGATTCATGCATTGAAGACGTGGAGGCATTATTTGTATGGTGTTCATGTTTATATCTATACAGATCACAAGAGTCTTCAGTATATTTTCAAGCAGAAATAGTTGAATTTACGGCAAAGGCGATGGTTGGAGCTGTTGAAAGATTATAATGTTAGCATCCTATATCACCTTGTGAAGGCGAACGTCGTAGCTGATGCTCTTAGCCGTAGATGTATGGGTAGCCTATGTGATGTTCAGCAAGAGAGAAGAGAGTTAGCTCGTGAGCTTCAACAGTTAGCTAGCCTAGGAGTTCGATTAATGGACTCGGGCAGTATGAGAGTTACCATTCAGAATTCAGCTGTTTGTCATTGATGGTTAAGGTGAAAGAACGCCAGTATGAGGATCCCATATTAGTTCACTACAGAAATACACTCCCTCAAAGGAAAAAGTCATCCTTTGAGATTTTCACAGATGGAGTTCTCCGATGTCAAGGCAGATTGTGTGCTCCTGATGTTGCAGGATTACGTCATCAAATTTTGGAAGAAGCCCATTATTCCCGTTATTTCGTTCATCCGGGAGCAATGAAAATGTATCATGATCTTAAATCCATATATTGGTGGGACAGAATGAAGAAAGACATAGCGGAATTCGTAGCTCAATGTCCAAACTGTCAGCAAGTAAAGATTGAGCATCAAAAGCCCGGTGGATTGTTGCAAGCTATGGAAATCCTGACCTGGAAATGGGAAGTGATTAGTACGTTCTCAGCGTAAGTATGATTCCATATGGGTAATTGTGGATAGACTCACAAAGTCAGCCCATTTCCTGTCTGTCAAAATTACATACGCAGCTGAGGATAATGCAAAGCTTTACATCAAAGAGATAGTACGACTCTATGGTGTTCCAGTATATATTATCTCTGATAAATGTACATAGTTTACAACTAACTTCTGGAAGTCCTTCCAAGAATGGTTGGGGACTCAGGTGAGTTTTAGTACATCATTTCACCGGCAGACTGATGGACAAGCGGAGCGCACCATTCAGACTCTTGAGGATATGCTATGAGCACGTGTGATAGATTTTAGGGGTAGTTGGGATGATTACTTACCGCTTATAGAGTTCTCGTATAATAATAGTTATCATTCCAGCATTCAAATGACCCCGTATGAAGCTTTATATGGGCGCAATTGTAGATCACCAGTTAGGTGGTTCGAAGTGGGAGAAACTAAGTTAATAGGGCCATACGTGGTCCAACAAGCCATGGAAAAGGTCAAGCTTATTCAGGATCGATTATTGGTAGCTCAGAGTCGTTAGAAATCTTATGCAGATAATCGCCGACGAGACTTAGATTACAAGTTAATGACTGGGTATTCTTGAAGGTGTCACCTATGAAAGGTGTGATGAGATTTGGTAGGAAGGGCAAGCTTAGTCCTCTGTATATTGGGCCTTAGAAAATTTTACACAAGGCATGCCAGGTGGCTTCTGAGTTAGATCTACCTTCAGACTTGGAGTCAGTCCACCCGATTTTTCATGTATGCTTCACAAGTACATTGGAGATCTATCCAGAATTGTACCTGTGGATGATGTCCAGGTCACCGAGAAACTATCCTACGAAGAAATTCCTATTTCTATTCAAGATAGGCAAGTCCGGAGACTCAGAACTAAGGATGTAGCTTCAGTCAAAGTTGTATGGAGAAATAATAATAGAAAAGAAATGACTTGGGAAGCTGAGGAAGATATAAAGTTCAGATATCCACATTTGTTTCCACTTCCAGAGGAGGTTCGGATAGAACCACCATTGTCTTCAGGTATATAATGTTTTCTTTGATGATTTCTTGGTTGTGTGTGGCCATTATTATTGTTGTTATTGTATCCCCGTGAGGCATTGTGTATTCTGGGATGTTGTGACAGGGTGGTAGTGGCATATTTACAGGGGAAACTCAGTCGAAATTTCTGCAGAATCCCTAAGGGTTTAACATTCGAAGATGAATGTTTCTAAGGGGGGAAGAATGTTACAACTCGTGGTTCTGTACATTGAGATTCATCGTGTGTTAGTGGTTCTAGTCTTGTAGACGGAGTTATCAAGGTTAAATGAGATTAGACGAGTTCATCTTATAGTTACAAGGGGTTAAGTTCATGTTTAGTGGCTATTGGAAGGATTAAAGGTTGAACAAATCGACGAGAATATGTTTTCAAGAAGAGGGGGGGGGGGGGGGGGGAGGGGGTTTATACGAACCGTATATCTGGCTGACCTCCACCGTATCTTGATTCCAGAAAAGGGTGAACCATTGGTGGGATTTTATGGTCCAATTATACAGATCGTATAATTTTTACGGTCCGTAAAGTTGACCGTAAATCCGGGTCGGCCCAGATTTGTTTTTAGTTATATATATCCAACCCTTACTCATTTTATTTCATTTTCAACATTTCTCAAGTTCTTGAGAGCTCTAGAACCTTCTTCCAAATATATCTAACCAACCCAAGTGAAATCAAAGATCAAGAGGCAAAAATCAAGAGATTCAAGTGTTGAGAGGCTTACTAGGGTTTGTAGAATCCAAGAATTCCTTTGGTGTTGAAGTTGAGGTTTCATTCAAGTGGAATAACTTGATCCAAATCACATCCTTATATGATAAAAGGTTAGTTTTCATATCTATTTCATGTTATTGAAAATTCTTGATTGTTGAACAACTTGATTGAGGAAAGAAGGTGGAAGAAGAAGTTCAAATGTGGATTGGATGATGTTGTGAGGAGTAGACTAACTTGAGTTATAATTTTTAGAATATTTTAAGTGTAATCTTGTTGTGAAGGGTAATAATGATGATGGGGAAGTGTTGTATACAAGTGTACAAATGGTTGTGTTGAAGTTGTTGAAATAAATTGATTATGAGAATGAGATTTGAGATTAAATTGAATACAACCAATCGATTATGATATTGTGGATGTTGTTATTGTTGTTTGGGAGCTGTGTTGTAGTATTTTGTAGCCTTTCCCCCGGGCAAGATGCTAAATATTTATAACGCTCTGGTAGTTCAAGGTCGAGATAGTCTTGATCAACCAATTAATGTGGCTTGTGAGGTACAACAATTATTAGGAAATAATCGAGTTAGGGTTGTAGCTATGAGTGCTACAGACGGTCTAACGAGAGGAATGGAAGCGATTGACACATGAGCTCCTGTAAGTGTTCCGGTCGGGGGAGCGCCTCCTGGATGCATGCCAATGGGACCCTTCAATAAGTATATTGGAATTGGCTCTGTATCAATGGAATCTCATCATCATAACGAGTTGATGTGGTTTATTCATATCATAATATATGAACAGTAAGAACTAATATTCTTATTGAGACTATAACTCATAGGGAAGAAAATCGATTTATGGATGGAATCAAATATGCAGTATTTACAGACAAAAGTATTCGGTTATTGGGGAAAAATCAATATACTTCTAATGTCGAATCCGGATCAACTAGGACAGAAATTGTTATAGCCCGTATTTTGTACGTTTGGATAATTCAGAGTCGTCGTGGGAAGTTAAGGGCGAAACCAATTTCAAAATTATATTAATGCACAAGTTGTTATAAATATTATTTATGACTGTTATTAGTATGGAAATATTGTGAGAGGCTAAGGACAAGAAGAGAAATTCGCAAAATGGCCTATGGAAATATTGCGGAAAGAATAGGGGCAAAATGGGAATTTTGCAAGGTCCAAGAAGTTCATGAAATGGCCATGTTGGCCGTGTGACATGCATGGTGCATGTCCAAATTTTATTAACTATAAGGGCTATTTGTGAATTAAAGAGAAGGGGTCAAAACTTGCTTAAGAAGACAAATGGTCTTCTTTGACCAACTTTAAAGGAAAATCCAAAAAAATGAAAGAAACCTCTAGAGAGGGGCATGTGCCCCTCACATGTTGGGAGCTTACATATATATATATGATTAAGTCTTGAAAGGAAGACAAAATTTTCATTTTCATTCTAGACAATTCAAGAAAGAATGAAGAAAAAAAAAAAAAAAAAGGGGGCGGCAATAGGGGCTGGCCGAACCAGCCCCATGAGTTGATCATGGAAAAATTATTTTTCTTCTAGTTTTCCACTAATTGGAAGGCCCTCTACGACGTGGAATAGTTGTTGGAGCAAATCAATCGTTTGTTGTGGTCTTGAATAACTCTAGCCGTGGGAACACATGGATGGAAGAAGGTAAGGTTCAATTCTTACTTTTATATGTTATGCTTGGTTTGTGTATGTTATGGTATGTGTGGAAATGAATGGAACTCATAAAATATTGCAGTTGATGTTTGGCCGTGTATGTGTGTGATTAACAATGTGTATGTAGAGTTGTGTTGGGGTGATGAATTAGTTAGTATTCAACATGCTTGTGTGTTGTATTAACGTGTGGAAAATGGGTGAAAAATCATGGAATTTGTGTGTTGAAGGGGCTGGCCGAAAATGGACTGTTTTGCATGTCCAAGAATGAACTAATTTTATTTAGTATGTTTAGGTTATTGTGTTGTGGATTATGTGATGTAAATGAGAGTTTAATGGCCCAAGTTGGTCTCGTAATTGTTGCGGGCTGTTTTGGAAGCCAATTTGAATCAAATGTAGTTTCTTGTAATTATGATAATAATGTTGTTAAGGTGTGGTTTGTTGGTGTGGTTTGTGAATCTTAAAGAAAGAAATGTGTTGTGATGGTTTCTATGGAAGTTGGAAGATTTCGGGTTCCATGGTGCATTGTTAGGATTGTCTGAATATTTTGTGATTTGCCCGAGGCATTCTTGAATTTTGTTTAAATGGTTTAGATTAGTACTTGAACGTATGAATATGGGTGTTGGTTCGATCGTACGCGGTTGATTTGAATGAAAACGGAATATTGTCGAATTGTATATAAAAGAGCTACTAATGCTAGAATGTGTTTTGAACCTCTTATTGATGCTGTTGGTATTGTTGTTGGTTTGGCCGGGTTGAATTCCCGGATTGTTGTTGATAAAATTGACCGAGTTAGAATCTCGGGGGTGGTATATTTACAGGGGAGGTGCTGCCGAAATTTCGGCAGAATATAAATGAATGTATTGAAAGTGTGAGGCAAGTACTTGACGAAGGAACTAATGAATGGATGAACTCTCTTGCATGTAGGCAAACAAGTTGGATGCACAAGCGTAACTAGTTGGTCGCGGCACAAGTATGTAAGGCTTACCCTTTCATTCTCTGGCATGTCCTAGAGCCAAGTAAGGTATGATGTGGTATGCTGCCTTGGGGTAACTCTGTTCTGTGATTCTGAGACTGGTTATGATTCTAAGTCACTTCTTGATCTGAGTTTATGATTCTGGCTCATCCTCGGATATAAGTAATTGGATATAAGTATTTGATATAAGTATCCTGATATTCGTATTTTGATTTAAATATTCTGACGTGAGTATTTTGATATAAATATTTTGATATAAGTGTTTTAATGTCAGTCCTTGATATAAGTATTTCGATATGAGTATTTTGATATAAGTAATCTGACGTAAGTGTTTTGATATAAGTATCCGGATAAAGTATTATGATATGAGTCTTTTGAAATAAGTATTCGACATAAGCATTCTGAAACATGATTTCTGATGTAAGTGTTCTATTATCAGTAATCTACTATGAGTATTCTGATATAAGTACTCTGATGTGAGTATCCAATATGAATGTTCTCTGTAAGCTTTAGCGTCTCTAACTTTTGTATACGACATCAGATTGTTTAGAAGTGTCCGAAGAGGTTCTGGTACCAAAAACGTTCATGGTCTTTCTGTATGTACATATGGTTCCAAAATCTCTATTTGATCTGATTCGTAAGGACATCTGAAGGTGTCTGATATGACTATGACTCTGATTCCCCGAAAAAGGCTTCTGAAACGCTTATAAAGCGTTATGTACTTCGAACGCACGTAACTTTCTCATACTACGTCGGATTGACCTGGAATCTGTTCCGAGCCCCCAGGTATCGGTAAGTATACTGGTCTGTCAAGTCTTGATTCCTATGCATGTGGTTTCTCACGACTCTGCTCGTGCATGACTCAATGTATCTTTCACTGCGTCCCGGGCCAGGTTCTGTTATGTCCTCGTGTGTCCGCTACGATATGATTCACTGCGTCCCGGGCCAGGTTCTGTTATTGTGCGCATTCCTCTGCATTGTTCACCGCGTCCCTCATAGGCGGGCCGGGCTCTGTTATATGGTATGATGATATGATGATATGGGGTGGTGGCCAGGATGGCATATGATCTTTCTGTTCACCGCGTCCCGTACTAGAGGGTCGGGCTCTGTTACCGCATCCCTCACTGGAGGGTCGGGTTCTGATATATGCATATATGATACATGAATTTGATATATGATGATTCTGTTTACCGCGTCCCTTATCACAGGGCCGGGTTCTGTTATACGCATATGTGACATACGATTCTAAGTATTCTGTATGTTCTGACATCATCTGAGTATTCTGTATGTTCTGCATTCCGTCCGATATATGACATCATCTGTACGTTCTGTATTCCGTCCGATATAAGACATCATCTGAGTATTCTGTATGTTCTGCATTCCGTCCGATCTATGACATCATCTGTACGTTCTGTATTTCGTCCGATATGTGACATTATCTGAGTAATCTGTACGTTTTGTATTCCGTCCGATATATGACATCATCTGTACGTTCTGTATTCCGTCCGATATATGACATCATCTGAGTATTCTGTATGTTCTGCATTCCGTCCGATCTATGACATCATCTGTACGTTCTGTATTTCGTCCGATATATGACATTATCTGAGTAATCTGTACGTTCTGTATTCCGTCCGATATATGACATCATCTGAGTATTCAGTACGTTCTGTACTCCGTCTGACGTATGACCTTATCTATGCGTTCTGTACGTGCCACACTCCTTCTGACATCTGGCATCGGTATGTGTGATCTGTGCCTAGAAAGTAAGTATGTCGGCATTCTGTATGCTCTGTATGATTTTGTTATGCTTTGTATGATTTGTACGGTCTGTATGATCTGTATTGGTCGCTATTGATCTGTATGTACTGTGTCTGAGAAGCAAGTAATTTGGTAATCTGGATAACATGCGTACTCTTGGTACTGTTTGTTTCGATTATGGTTCTGCTTTCGGTATTCTATGCCTTACATACTCAGTACATATTCTGTACTGACCCCTGTTCCTTGGGGGCTGCGTTTCATGCCGCGCAGGTACTCCCAGACGAGATAAGGACACTATAAAAGATATTTCAGCAGTGGTGGCGAACGCCAATTGCTCCTGGAGGACTGCCGAGTCAGGGTTTGGTATGCGTGTTATGGTTTCTGTATGATGTTAGAGACTTTGCAGACAGCGTCGTGGGTATGGTGTGTCAGTCTGTAAGCGGCTCCATCAGCCGATATGTTGGTCTGTGTTGTGTATTGAATTGTGTGTGACTACAGATTTGTTCGCTTGGAAGATTCGAGAAGGAATATTTCTGAATAGAATATTTCAAAAAAAAAATTTACTATGTATTTTACCTGATTTGATTTAAAAAGTTTGACGTAATTTTATGTACAGCAAGCGTCAGAGGGTTCGCTCGGCCCTAAGTAAGGGTCGGGTGCCCATCACACCCTAGTAAGGTCGGGGTGTGACAGAAATAAAGCATTGGGTCGAACTCTTCTTTGGTGTCAAGGTAATAGCTATGAATAGTCATCGACTTCAGGGAAAGAGTAGAAGAATGGGACCTATTATGGGACATACAATGTAATGCTGCCCAAATTTCGTTAGCTTGTCAATTACTCTAGTTTGAACTTAAGGGTGTTATTGAGATTTAACCTTAGTATGAATCCTCTTGAATGTAGATTTTGTGGACATTAGAGGAGAACATTAAGTAAATAAGGAGTCGTAAAGGTATGTAAGGCTAACCCTTTCTTTCTAAAGGCATGATTTCCTCATCGTTAATCCATCTATGGTAATCATAACGTTCTATTCTTAGAAAATGCTAGGAGCTCATGACTTCCAAGATTCTTAAGGTATTATTGATAAAAGTTCTTAATAGTGATGATGATGATGATGATTCCATAATAGAAATCAGGGGTTATCGACTTTATGTCACCCCGATAGAGTTGTGATGTTTCCTTTGGATACTCATGTACGTTATATATGTATATAGTTTTTTGTAACACCGAGCTTAAATGGCCGGTACGATATCTATTGCGCGCACACCACTGCAGTTGGGTACAGACAACACCGAGCCTTATTATGGCCGGGTACAGATGACATCGATCCTACATAGTCGGGTATGGTATTGTACATGTATATGTATATGTGTGGAAGGTTTCGTTTAGAGAAAGGTTAATTAAGTATGATGAGCGTCTCAAGAGGTACAAATGGTTCTTCCATCCTATATTATCCTTCATGTTTTTATCATGCTATTACTTATGCATTAGATACTCAGTGCATTTTTGGTACTGACGTCCTTTTGTTTATGGACGCTGCTTTCATGCCCGCAAGTGGACGGAGAGACAGACTCGACCCTTAGGCTGCTTCATCAGAGATTGTCTAGAAGAGCTCCATTTTATCCCGAGCTGCAGTAGTTGGACTACTATTTTGTGTACATATATGGACACGACAGGGTCCTGTCCCGTCTTTATAATGTTCCATACTCTTTGTATAGGCTCGTAGACAGATGTGTATAGTTAGGTATCCCATAGCCTTATTGGTTCACATTTTGTATATCATTTTGATGGCCTTGTCGGCTTGTATGTATGGGCATAGTTGATGATGTTTATATAGATGTGCCTAAGTTTGATGGTACTTGTGTCATTTGATTCATGATAATTATGAGCTAGCCATGTGGCCAAAAACTTGTTGCTCCCAAACGCACACGCAAGTATACGCAGATATCGTACCCACAGAGACTTATGACTAACTATTTACTAACTTAAATTAATGCTAATTATCTAAACAAGAAATAAAATCCAAACTTATATTTATAAACTAAATAAAATATAAGAAAGCAAATAATGAACTTCAACCAAGAAAGAACGAATTTTTATCGGAGAAGATATAGATCTAGGGCTATGACCACTAACATTCCAGTTGAGTCTTCAAATCGTTCTACCTACGGGTTACTAGTTGACGGGTTAATTATAACTTTATGAGTATCTTTCAAGTTGCTCACAAGCCTGTAGATGCTACTATAACACATATATTCTTATGGTCGTCAGAGGTAACAAGAACGCATTTACTACTCCGTACTCAACTAAGCAAGGCTAAAGGGTATATTCCTATCCTCATTAGCGAAATGATTAATCGAACAAGCTCCATTTATTCTTATTACATGTGCAAATTCCCTTTCCCAAGTTCAATTCACATGCCACAGATAGTGATTGACTATTTCGTCAAATAATCAAACAATTAAGATCAAGAATAAATAAATAACCCAAAGATGAAAATCAATAGTTATAAATGATAATCAAACGTCAACTTTCATATTTGTGTCAAAACCCTAGAACTATAGAGTTTAGCTCTGTTACACCTCGGAAAAAAATCTTCCGTTGGTACGCAAGTGAATGAACTAGTGATGAGTACGAGCGTACGATGTTTCCGCGAGTAAGAAATAACATTTGACGACCCTAAGTGAGATTCCGAAGGCAATCTCAATAAGAGAGAGGTTATGCTCCATAATGAATAATTATAGGTTTTGGAAATGTGAAAAGTTGCAAGTTTGCATTCTGGCCAGTTGGTCGTAAAATGAAATACGGACCGTAAAGTGGTATACGGTCCGTAAACTGCCATGTCGTATTTTGGCTTCCAAAACTTCAACTTTCTGCCAAATGAGCAAATGGTTAAAAACGACCCAAAATATGATTCGTAAAGTGGTTTACGGCCCGGAAACTGCGTCCGTAAATCACCACATCTCAGTTTGAGTTTCTGGTTCTGATATGATTAAATACAACCACGAAGGACGGTCCGTAAACTGGAATACGGACAGTAAACCAAGTTTACGACCACTGTGCACTTCAAATCAGATTTTTAAGTCATTAAATAAGGGGACCAAGGCTTATTTCATTTCACTTCTACATCACACCCCTTCTCTCTAGAACATCTCTCTACATATATTCCACAAGAATTCAAGGATATTTGGTGATCAACAACATAAATCAAGGAATCAAGTGTAAGAAAACCATCAAGATCATCCAAGGTCAAGAAATCCAAATGGAGATAAACTAGGGTTTTGCTCAAAGTGGAGAATTATCAACTAAAACTTGTTCCTACAACATTTAAGGTAAGATTCATGATATTTCTATGTTGTTTAAGGTAGTTAAGAGTTGAAATACTTGGATTGTAGAAGAGTATAGAAAAATGAGTCATGAATATGGAATAGTGTCATTTTGAGAAATAGTATGAATTGAGATGTGGGTCTTGATGTATTGTGATGTAAATATGATATAAATGATGTTGAGAACATGAGATGAACAATGTATGTAAATGGACGTTGTGTGTGTTATGGCCATGGTTATGGATGAATTGAATGTAAGTCTAGGAATATGGATAATGTGAATGAGTAATGGCTATTGTTATGGCATCGTGAATTTATTATTGACGTTTGGGAGTTGAGATACGTTATGGAGGAGATGCTGTCCGATTTTCTCTAGTTTTAGTCATAGATGCTAGCTATCGATTCTAATGATAGTATGACTTTAATGAAGGTAGAAACACGATCGTTGAAGGGGAACGTACAAGCGATAAATAGTCGAACGGAAAGGTATGTAAGGCTAACCCTTCTTTCATAAGGCATGGTTCTTTGGCCAAACATCTAAATCCTCTATACGAGTATGTTGTCTTTTAAATGATTTGATCTTCCGAGCTTGTAAGCTCATGATTCTTGATACGCTACGATTGTACTAAGTTCCTCGCATGACGAGTAGGCCTATTAAGGTAGATGAAATGAATGATGATGATAGTGATAATGGTATTGATGATGGCTATAATGATAATAACGATGACGATTATGATAATGGGGTTAAAAGTAAAGATGCTTATGAGCTATTGTGTATATGTATGACTATTATGGAACACCGAGCTTATATGGCCGGGTAGTATATGTATAGATGTATATGTATGTATATTTACGTAATGCGCGCACACCACTGCAGTTGGGTATGGACAACACTGAGCCTTGGTAGGGCCAGGTACATGTAACACTGAGCCTTGGTTGGCCAGGTATGTATGATCACCGAGCCTATATATGATCGGGTACGTGAAACACCGATCCTACGTGGTCAGGTATGCTATGTAAATCCTATGTGTATGACATGATTATGTATATGATATGATTACGAATATGATATGACCATGTATATGAATGTGAATAAGGGCATGTATACGAATACGAGCTGGTACGGGTATTATGGTGGAGTACGGATAGTGATGTATGTACACAAATACGTATTAGGAAGGGGAAGTTCCTATGAAAGGCAAGTAAGTGCATATGACGATGATATTGCCATTTCCCATCCTATGCTATTTCTTATGTTTCTATCTATGCTTCTATATTGATATTGACTATGCTTTACATACTCAGTACATTCTTCGTACTGACGTCCTTTTGTTTGTGGACGCTGCGTCATGCCCGCAGGTGCACAGGGAGACAGGCTTGATCCATAGCGGTATTCTCAGAGACCACCTAGCAGAGCTCCATTTCATTCGGAGCCATAGCTTTTGGGTACTCATTCTTTTGTGTACATAATTATGGGCACAGCGGGGTCCTGTCCCGCTCATGTGATATGTTATACCATTCTTAGAGGCTCGTAGTCACTTGTATATGGTTAGATATGTCTGCCCTTATCGGCCCATATTTTGTATATCATTTTGATAGCCTTGTCGGCTCATGTACGTTGATGTGGCATAGATGCCAATCATTATATAAAGGCATTGTCGTCCAATGGGACTGGTATTGATGAACGAATAGATTTATATGTTTAATTGTATGGATCACCTAGATGTAAGCATAAAAGTGAGTTAAGGGGTGCCCGGGTGGGCTAGCACCGGGTGTTCGTCGAGGCCCTCTAGACGGGTCGTGACAAGCTCCACATAGACATGGAAGAAAAACAACAAATCATCCGAAGAAAAATGTCAAAATAATTATTAAAGAGAAGAGAAGGTAAAACCCTGTAACTACGGCCTCCACAACGGCTCCAAGCTCTCTCTAGGTCTAAAGTTCTGAGCTAAGGGTTTCAAGTTATCCAAAGTTATGTAAAAACTGTGTAGAATATGTATTTATAGGGTACTAAAAGGCCTGGTCTTTAAAAATCCAAATCCAAATCGAAGAAGGAAAACAACTGAAAATAAGCCTGGCGCACCGCCCTGGGCGTCGCCCCAGGCGTCGTACCAAGGCAAATTTCCAGGAACCATTTTCTCGCCAGGTGCGTCTTTTGCTGCCTTTCAATTTCAATAGCTTGCCACGTAGATAAAACTTATATGCACCCCTTCAATTCCTTTCTTTTGTTTAACAATTTAAAAGAATCCAATCATTACCAAATCATGACACAATCCACATTGTCTTCTCTTCCTTTTCCTTTCTTCTCGTTTTATGAAATTTTGCTGCCAATTTGTTCATCTTCATCTCGCTTTATTCCTACATAATGAAAATATAATATTAAGCACAAAGCAATATAATAGTACTCAAAGGAAAATTAAATGTATTAAAATGTGAGGCAACTAATAGCTAAATATATGCATTTTTAGGTCGAACATCCCCACCCCACACTTAAACTCTTGCTCGTCCTCGAGTAAGCATTAAAAGTACTCTCAATAAATCAAGCCTAGGAATACCACCACTTTGATTGATACCAACAATTAGGCCCTATAGCAACTCAAACCATCAAATATACACTTCCTGATCATCGTGCAAGATATACTAGTCAACCAACAAACAACAAACTTCTAACCTCCTAACCTCATAAACGGACTCTAACTCATCAAACTTAAGCTCGCTCACCTACTCTATCAAAGAATCTAATAACATCACGTATCTATCATGAAATCAGTGCTCTCACAAGAATAAATAGTCTGCACGCTCAAATCAAAGAAAGAATATAAATTAAGGACTTAGCATCAAAGCACAACTCTCACGCTCACAAAGAAATTCACATGTATGCACAAAGAACCATAGGCTTGCGCATTATGTACATCTCTACTAATCAAGTGTGCTCGAATGGAATCAAATAGGACTTTAACAGGTTGTAATGTTGGCTAGGGGATGGGTAGGAAAACTATATAATAGTGACTTACACTTCCCTAAGCACTTGCACTTTCAGACTTCAACACCTATTATTTTCTCCTCCTTATTTTATTTTTCGGCCCTCTCTTCATCAATTATTTTCACTAGTAATTCTCATCATATCAAGAACGCTTCAATTATCTTCTTTTTTCATGTCACATTCTTTCTAAGAGGGCCTTTTTCATCACTTTGCAGCTTATCACTGGTCACCATTTTTTCACTTGACCATCCCTTTTCTTCAGATTTATCAATTAATATCACAGCCTATGCTACAGTGCTCAAGGAAGCAGGGTGCAAAAACCAGGGATTCAAACAAAAGAATCAAGGCAAAAAATACGGCTACCAAACCAAAGGCTACAGGCTCAAAGGGCTAACTAGTGGTATAATTTCTGAAAAGGCTAAAATTCACAAGACATATCAAAGAAAGCCTATAATCATCTTCTAAACAGAGCAACACTTTTTATTTTGTCTCAATAACATGCAGGGCAACTTCTAGACTAAGTTGCAAAACATGGAATATAAGCAAGAAATCCTCACCACACATGGCACAAGTATCAATCAAGATGGATCAATTCTACTCTAGGACAGGTAGGATCATGACGAACTATAAAATGAGAATAAGCTATTTACAGAGTCACCACCATGAGCTAGGTGTCAGAAAGTCTTCTATATTTTTCATTATCAAGCACTCACAGGAAAGTATTGCTCAAGGTCAGGCCCCAATATTCTAGTATCAAACAAGTTAAACGGTCTTTCTTCTCCCTCTTATACTACTCCTAAAAAAAAAACTAATCCTAAAAAAAACAAAATTACCTAGTTCAAAGGTCCCCCCTCGGGAAAGAACTAAGGCCATAAGAAAACCCAAGGAGTGGATGATCTATGTCACTAATAAGAAAAAAAAAAACTATAAACGAAAAATAAAAGATAGACCAAAATAAAATCTTTTTTTTTTCAATTTTTTTAATATATAAGGCTAAGAAATAAAATCCTATGGCATAATCATCCTTGACCTCAAATTATTAGAAGTATCCCACCCCACACTTAAAAATATGCATTGTCCTCAATGCATGTATAACAGAGAAAAATTAAAACAACGGTGAGAAATACTCTTTGAGGCCCTCTAGGGCCTAGCTAGCAACATATCCTCAACATTAAGGGTCGGGATGACCCCACACTAAAGCCCAAACATGCTCCTCAGCGTCAACTTCAGGTACTCAAACTTTCCCTAATCTTCAAAACAATAAATAAATAAAACGTGACACTATAAAAATAAAAAAACTAAAACTATTATACTTTGGGTTGCCTCCCAATAAGCGCCTTAGTTAACGTCGCTGCGCAATGTGAATCAACTTTTTCCTCCACCTCGAACTTATGAATTATACCCCCAATTTTGCATCAAATTTTCTATCACGCTTCTAGGGCGGTGGTGTAAAAATAAAGGAACCAATAAATAGGTGTCGCATTTTGCACTTCTTGGTCGTTAAGTGGGGAATGTCATTTTGTCTTTTTGGTGTGGCAAATTTCAGGATGTAAGGCTCTTGTTCCTCATTTATACACTTCTCCAAAGGCTTGAAAGGCTTGATTTCCATGTCCTCAATCAAACATAATGTAGAAAATGTTTAGAATGGGGACCAACACGCCCCAACTCTAAAACTGCATTATGTCTGACATCCTCACTTTTGTACACCTCTTCAACAATGACATCATCAACAAAGATCTGATCAAATGGTTGAAATTCCTCTATCTGCTCCACATGCTGGCCACTATCCATGATAATATGTAGTTGGGCATCAGACGCCTCAACCTTTTTATTCAATTGAGCTTGCAAGTCGTGGATATCTGAGCCAAATTGGTCTATCTCTTGTTTGAGCTCAGTTCTTCCCTCTATCAGTTGTGTAGCCATGTTTGTAAGACCATCACGGAGAAACCCATGAAATTTCATTTGTTGAGCTTGTTCCGTTAGCCAAGATTGGCTCACTATCTCTGTTTCTTCAAAGCTTTCTACTTGCGGGAACTCACTCTCTTCTTCTATTTGAGGTTCATCTTGAGTATTGGCTAAACCTGTAACTTGTAGATCATTACAAGTTTCAGCCTCGATCTGCATATCTGTGAGTTTAGCACGAATCCTCTCTATGGCTTTCCACATTTATGCGTTTTGCTCTCTCATTAATGCATCGTGCTCCACTATTTGTTTCATCATATCTCTAATCCGAGCAAGACTTTCAACATCCTCCACTTTATTACTCCTGTTAACATCACAAACAACAAGAGAATGATAATAGAGGCCGGGATGGGGAATAAGAGTTAGGACAACCACTGCTATGACCGTCTTGACCACCACATAGATTACAAACATTCCACTCAAAAGATTGGGAAGGTGCACACAACCCATTCCCGGAAATATTTTGAGAGTGTTGCCACAAGTGGGGTCCTCCACAAATCAGACAAGGATCACCAAAATAGGAACAACCAATATTCGACCAATTTTTACTCCAAGATGCCATGTCAAGAAAGCTAATCGAAATATTAAATTAAAAATAAAATAAAATAATAATTAAAAAAAAACTTGAATAGACAAAAAGAAAAGTCTAATCTAGAAAGACCGTTAATTTCTTAGTCCCTGGCAACGGTGCCAAAAACTTGTTGCTCCCAAACGCACACACAAGTATACTCAGTCGTACAAGTAATATAGGATTGTTAAGTCCAGATATCATACCCACGGAGATTTATAATTAACTATTTACTAACTTAAACTAATGCTAATTATCTAAACAAGAAATAAAATCCAAACTTATATTTATAAACTTAATAAAAATAAAAGAAAGAAAATAATGAACTTCAATCAAGAAAGAATTTTTTTTTATCGGAGAAGAGATAGATCTAGGGCTATGACCACTTACATTCCAGGTGAGTCTTCAAATCGTTCTATCTACGGGTTACTAGTTGACGGGTTAATTATAACTTTATGAGTATCTTCCGAGTTGCTCATAAGCCTGTAGATGCTACTATAACGCCTATATTCGTATGGTGGTCAAAGGTAACAAGAACGTATTTACTACTCCGTATTCAACTAAGCAAGGCTAAAGGGTATATTCCTGTCCTCATTAGCGAAACGATTAATCAAACAAGCTCTATTTATTCTTATTTACGCAAGCAAATTCCCTTTCCCAAGTTCAATTCACACGCCACAGATAGTGCTCGACTATTTCGTCAAATAATCAAACAATTAAGATCAAGAATAAATAAATAACCCAAAGATGAAAATCAATAGATATAAAAAATAATCAAACGTCAACTTTCATGTTTGTGTCAAAATCCTAGAATTTAAAAGTTTAGCTCCACATATACATGGAAGAAAAATAACAAATCATCCAAATAAAAATGTCAAAATAAGTATTACAGAGAAGAGAAAGTAAAACCCCGTAACTACGACCTCCTCGGCGGCTCCAAGCTCTCTCTAGGTCTAAAGTTTTGAACTAAGGGTTTCAAGTTATCTAAAGTTATGTAAAAACCGTTTAGAATATGTATTTATAGGGTACTAAAAGGCCTGAGCTTTAAAAATTCAAATCCAAATCGAAGAAGGAAAACAACCGAAAATAAGCCTGGCACACAGCCCTGGGCGTCGCACCAAGGCAAATTTCCTGGAACCATTTTCTCGCCAGGTGCATCTTTTGCTGCCTTTCAGTTTCAATTGCTTGCCACGTAGATAAAACTTTTATGCACCCCTTCAATTCCTTTATTTTGTTTAACAATTTAAAAGAATCCAATCATTACCAAATCATGACACAATCCACTTTGTCATCTCTTCCTGTTCCTTTCTTCCCGTTTTATGAAATTTTGCTCCCAATTTGTCCATCTTCATCCCGCTTTATTACTACGTAATGAAAATATAATATTAAGCACAAACGAATATAATAGTACTCAAAAGACGATTAAAAGTATTGAAATGTGAGGCAACTAATAGCTAAATATATGCATTTTTAGGCCGAACATCACTCACCTAGAAGTGATTATGAGAGTATGATAATAGGTGCTCGGTAGGGTAGCCGGGTGCCCATCACGGCCCTCCGGTTGAATCGTGACACATCCTTCTTTCTCCTCCATTCCTTCAGCACAACTTTCAAAGAGAGTACGTTTAGATTTATCGTGCTTCAAAAAGTTCCTGTAAGGGAAAGAGTTGTGACAATACACATATACTCCTCATAGTTGCATAGGAATTATGTGCAGGAATGATACGAAAATGACAGCTGGAAAAAGTTAGGTGGCTTTTCATTGTTGGTTCAGTGTAGTTCATGCAAACACATACGTGCACGTGAACCTGCCATGTAAAGAAAGTAAGGATTTTAGTTTGTTTAGAGACTTGAGATATCCCCTCTTTGAGACATAAGATATCATAATAACCATATAAGCCACCATTCTTATTTCTAACTCTGTTGCACAACACTCTAGCAGAAAATGAAAGCAAAATACAAATATCTAGGTTTCTTCGGCATAGAGTTAAAACTGAACTTAAAGAATTCTAGAAAAGATTACCAAATACTTGACACATAAGAAACATCACAATGTGCGATAGAACAAATGGCTGAAGTTACTATATCATATATTAACTACTAAACTTGTAAGGAGCCAATAAAGTTCCCTAGCGGATCGCGAGATACACTATAGCTTAAAGATTTCTATGAAGATGTGATAAATTACTCTTGGTGGTAGGGAGGAAAAAAACAGATTCTTTGAGAGGGAATCAAGAATCTCGGATGAAGTTGCTTTTTTTGCTCTGTTAGTGTATGTAGACAGCAAGCATCAACAGACAGGAAATACATTTTGCCATTTATTATGTCCTTATGATTAAGAATGTCGAGGAGTAACGAACAAAGGTAATGTGTACCTTATCACTGTTATATATTCATAGACAGTAATATAGAAAATACAGCAAGTCACCCTATCTTTTTATCATATAAAAATGCACAGCTATTGAGAATGTATAGGAACATTCATAATTCATAAAATTCGCAACAGCTTCTAAAAAGTCACCCATTTGTCACATCAAATTGCAATGAAAATAACTCGATGTGGACATGTACATTCACAAGCGATAATGACGACGATGCCAGCGGGTCATGTACATTCACACTCTTTCACTTTATTATTTGAAAGGGGAAATACTAAAATAGTGAAGTTTCTCATCTTTTTTCACATTTGACTTGTCTTGTTCCTGGGGATCTTTATCATGTTCATCAAAACAGGGTTCTATATATAAATACATATATACAGACACGGTTGAGGAAGAAAGCTTACCGATCAAATCAGCCGGAAATGGAGATTAGCGAGATGTCTGTTGGAGATTTGATTTGTGCCTTTTTGAGTAAAAAACTGAGGAATTAAGTATCAGGTTAGATAAAAAGAATAGTTAGTTTCGAAAATCGAATTATACACGATTTGAAAAAGAAGCAAACTTTACCAACCACAAAACTCCAAACTCGAATCCTTGTTCTATCATGGCAACTACTGCTTTGAAAGAGATGTGGGAATTATGTATATATTAAGTCTTGATTGGTAATGTACAGTCAAAGTTTCCTTGTGGGTTGTTTTTTCCCTCACTTCTCTTTTGTCCTTAATGAATGCAAAATGTCTCTCATAGGTGATGGAAAGTCTTTCTTTCCACTTTATAATGAGAAGTCCTTTATTGGGTTAGTAAACGGGTTAGAATAAGAGAGTGGCCTCGCGCACATGAGAATTGGGCTTTGTAAGGAAAATAGGTTGATTTGCGCCCCCCCCCCCCCCCCCCCCCTCCACCGGCGAGATACACGTGAGGCCTAATTCAAATCTGGTTTTGCAAAATATTGTTTTTGCTATTTTGAGCTTACTCGAAGTTGTCCAAATACACTTACCAGATTATTGTCTAAATTAATCCCCTAGAATTAATGGACTGTCAAAGCCCATTATTCCCATCATAATATCCCTAATTTGTTGGCTGACATTATTCCCCATTAATCAGAATTAGTTGGCTAATATTATTCCTTAATCAATTCGATTGAATGTGTAGCCGTTTTTTATCTTGGTCTTTACTACCCAAACGTTGTCATCCACCTATATGTATCTATTGAGGTTTCTTTTGTGAGATCATCCAAAAAAATATTCTTTTCCTCTCTTCTCCGAATAGTTTTTGGGACATATTTTTATGCAATCTCCAAACTTTCAACCACGAGTACACATGTTTGGAAGTGAATGCAGAACCTTGGGGAGCGATCAGCCACAACAATTTGCATCCCTGTTGGGCCGAAATCACTTTCAAGATAGTGGCTTGCCACGATACGGTTTTGTGATCATTTATTTACTGTTTTAACTTCCTGGTTTGAATCAATATTGTACTATTTTTTACTAACAATTTGAAAGAGATTTATACCTACAATATTGATCAGATGGTTGTTTTGTTTGAACAAAAATCTTCTCGATTTATCAAAACTTGAGCCTTTGGACAGAAACAATTTTAAATGCTGGTCTCAAAAGCTTTTGATTTTGGTTGAACAATTAAAAGTTGACTATGTTTTGTTTGATGAACCACCTGTTGATATTCCTAACACTGCTACTGATGTTTCAAGCACTACTGGTAGTTCTGCTACAGTGATTGCTGATGATGCTGCTAAAACAAAATTTGAAAAAGATAACAAAACTATTAAAGGACATCTGCTGAACCATATGACTAACCCTCTGTTTGATTTATTTGTTACTAACAAATCTGCTAAGAAAATATGGGACGGTTTAGAAAATAATTATGGTGTCGATGATGCAGGGAAGGATAAATATGTTGTTGGCCAGTGGATTAAGTCCAGATGGTTGAAAATAAGCTAATCATGGCACAGGTTCTTGAGTATGAGTACTTGACTACTGATGTTCTGTAACGACCCGTTTGGTCGTCATTGAACTTTTGACCCATTTACCCTGTTAACCCTTTCCCGAGCCCTATTAGTATGATTTTGACCCACGGGGATGGGTGGCATGATTCTCGAGGTAATCTGGCAAGTTTTATGATGACTTATGAGAAATAGAGCCTTAAAGTGAAAAATGGTTGACCGATAATTGACATTTGGGTAAACAGACCTTTTTAAAAAATCTGTAGATTTCGAGAGGTCCGAAGGGTCGATTATGACTTGGTGAAATGTTCAGTTCGATTTCTGAGGCACTCAAGAGCGTTTTGAGTATTGGTTGGAAAGTTGGTTTTTGGCCGTTGGGTGTTGACCTGGTCAAATGGACCTCGGTTGGAAATTCTGAGACCACGAGTGAGCCCGTAGTGCATTTTTATGTATGGTTTACATGTCTGGTTTACATCTGGGAGGTCTCAGGTGACTGTTGAGTTTTGGGAAGAAGTTGTGAAAAAATAGCAAATTGTTGGTGTCTGATGTCTCGTTGGGGGGAGCCATCGTGCGCCACAATGGATCCATCTCGGTGAGGCCTGGTCCGTTGGCGTGCATTTAGTTGAATTCTTGGAAATCCACTCCAGCAGACGGTGCTCCGCTGGATCGGGTGCGTTATAGCGAAGCGGGCACCGCGGTAGTGGTTCCGCTGTAGCGGACCCCTTACTGATGCAACGGAGAGTGCAGAAATAGATTCTGTTTAATGCCTATGGTAGAAAATCTAGAAAACCAAAGGAAGAAGATGGATTTTGACCTTTACTTTATTATTTGAAATTTAGTCTTCCAATATGAGATTAATTGATGGATTTGACTAATCTAACCATGGAATATCATGAATTAGTATCCAATTGGCTTGAATCTTCCTTTCTAGTTGAGAAATTAAAAGATTGAATGTTAGGGTTTATACCCAAATTGGGCGTTTTGCTATGAATGATGAAATTGATTAATACTTGAGCTAATGTAGCAATTGGGGAGTGGAATTGAACTTCTAGAACGTTGAGTTACCTATTCCATCTTTGAAATACCCGTTTTACCCTTGTGGGTCCGTTTTCCCTCTTTTACTTAGTTGATTTTGATTCGAACGAATGTATAGCTATATGGGTACCATTCTTTCTCGTTTCTAACATAGAATTTGATAATGGCTAGACTTTGAGTACTTAGAGTCTCTTCGGAATGGCAAGGCTCAGATTTGATTGTTCGTGGCTCCAGCTCGGCAAAGAGGTAGGTTACAGCTCACCTTTCGATTAGACTTCAGTTAGCGAATAGTTATTATCGGAGAAAGCATGTTAAGCCTTTGGGTATGAAGTTGGGATGGATATTCTTAGGATTGGTATTGTTGACTGATTTGTCGGCTTGTTGCCTCTTTGTAGTTTATTGGCTTGATGCCCTGTGTGTGATACTGGACTTGTACTTAGTTGTCATATTGTGATTATGATACGTTTTTCTCTCACTTATCTTGACATTATCATGGATTGAGGAAAGACCTTGACTTGATATTGATAATGTGATATGTGTCCATGTGTGGCACAATCGGGATTGATATGACTCACTTGATATTATGATTTGCATTGCATTCATCCTCATTTCCATGATAAATTGATATTACCTGTGATTGGTGTTGTTGATGATTAGTGAGAATGAAACATCTGTGATTCTTGGACATACTTGATATAGTAGCTATCTCTGGGCTGTTTGCGGAATGGCTAGTGGTGTGGAGGTGAAATCCAATTTGGTTGGTTCCATATGGTGTTATGTGGGCTTGTCGCCATATTTGCTATTTTGTGACTTGTATTTGTATTCATCTCTCTCTTGATGTCTCACTTATCCTTGAAAAGGGAAGGATAATGAAAATAACTTTAAATTGTGAAGTGTACTTTATGATAGGTAAGGATGGGATCCTTGATATGATTTACTATTAACGTGATATCATGCGTGACATACATTCTTATTTCATATGATGATTTGTTAGGAATTGTGATTAGAAATGATGATAAGTGAGAGAGTATAGCCTTCGAGGTCTTTGCTGGAGAGCCTAAAAGAGAGATGAGTGTCCGATGCTCGAGGTCTTTGCCAGGATCGTGAGATTGTCCAATGCCCGAGGTCTTTGCTGGGATCGTGAGAGTGGTATATGGACTTTACGGGTCCCTTATGGGTCATGACTATCGAGACGTGGAGGTTTTCGTCCATAGCATGTGCGTACGATATGAGACAGTTATCCAGTGCATTGCATCGCATCGCACCTGTATCCATATTACATCCATTCATGTCTCTGATTCTGGTTGTTGTATTTATTGCATTGCATGGTGCGTTTTAGCCTTGATTCCTTAGCTGTTGATTCATTTGAGATGCTGTTAGTTGGTTAATCATTTACCCAGACACTTGATGGATTCGAGGACTAGAGGTTTCCGCCTAGGCTATGACTGTAGACTACTGAGATCTAGTGTGGTTCATATTACTGCGAGACTTACGTGGATGTAATTAGTGACTGGCGTGGAAGTGCTTAGTGATTGCATATTTGCCTGCTTGTACGCCTATCTTTCAGTTTCTTTCTTTTATATATGTTAGCTAATTATTGTCGGCCTATGATGCCTACCAGTACGTGTTGTTTGGACTGATACTACCTTGTTGCATTCTTTTTTTAGTGCAGAGTTTGCTGCAGATTCCATTTTAGGCCCTCATGGGAGAGTTCTCGAGGCAGTCAGTTGGAGTTTCCAAGGTGATCCATGTTCTGATCTACTGCCTGGAGACTCTTCTATCTTACTATCTTTACTTTATATCTTGAGACAGACTTGTATATTTCAAACTTGTATCTTTAGACTTGTATTAGTAGCTCTTGTACTATTCAGACCAGATCCCTTAGGTAGTTGTTGTATTCCGCATTACTATCTATTTATGATTTTAGACTTTTGTTGCTCTTATTATTTATTTATGTTGTTGGATGGATCTTTAAGGAATAGGTTCGCCTACCAGGTGGGAAAAGGGTTGTGCCAGCAAGATTTGTGATTTTGGGTCGTGACAAGTTGGTATTAGAGCCCTAGGTTACCTGATCTATAAGTAAAAGAGCATGTCTAGTTGAGTCTTGCGGATCGGTTGATAAGCTCCGTACTTATCTGCGAGAGGTTATAGGACATTTAGGAAACTTCGAATTCTTTCATTCCTTCGTGCTACTTCATTCGAATTGGTATCTAGTCAATTCCAATTGATATCTGAATATCTTTATCTTAATTACCCATGGAAGATGGGAATTCATCCTTAAATTCTCATGCGATCGATTTTGTTATGAGGTGTTGTGGTATGGTACGAGATGTGTCATCTTGATTCAGATGCGTGACCAAGTTCAGTTTCTAGCTATGGCTTGAGAATTCAGTTGTATGGGATTGTGGTTAACAATTGTTTATTGTGGGGTTTCTTAAGAAATGGGAGAGATGGTACAGAGGGTCAAATGATCTCTATGCTTTCAGTGTTGGGTTGCTCCGAAGTGGAAAAAGTGCATTTATGGCTTAACAAGAATGATCTTTTCGAGGTATAATTGGTTGGGAAAAAGGTTTCAACTTCGTCAGGGTATTATGATGGTCTGCGTGGCACGGGTGCACCAATGGCAGGCCAACGATTCAGTAGTGGCAGTGTGTTAGATGTTGATATGCGGGAACGAGTGTAAGTTTGGTAAGGACCATCAGATTTGGCAAAAGGACGGTGACCGCGTGTAATATAGAGGAGAAGTTGAGAATAAAGACATAAAGGACGACTCTCATGGGGAAAGTGTGTATCGAAGTAAGACTTCTTAGGGTATATTAGTAAGAGTACTTCTGTGTTATGGGACGGAGGCGTAAGGAAGAGAATTTGGATAGATCAATCTCCGCTATTCGGAAGGGAAAAATTGGTATTTGAGGTGCTGGTCAGGATAAGGTTACAATTGGTACGGGAGTGGAGTTCGTATTCGATCATGGAAAAGTTAAGTTGGACTTCGACGTGACTATATGGTAGTGGTTTGTGGCTATCCATTCTAGATCGAAAAGCAATTTACTTGTGACAAGTGGAGACTTAAGAAATTAGGCAGTTGTGGTCCTGGTCATTCGTGGCATCTAGAGCTAGTTGACTTGAGAGTTATGTTGCGGTCATACATAGTAAGATAGACATAAGGTTTTAATGCTGAGTTGGTAAGTTTGGTTATGCCGTGGGCCAATGGGAGCTGGTGGTTGACTAATAAGAATGACTATAGCGTTGGACAAGTGCGAAGTTTTAGTACTCAAGGAGTTATCGGGTGTTGCATCTAATATTGGATTAGGGTTGAGAACTCTGTACAGGTTGTGTAAGTTTCACCTAGTTCCTGCTACTACTGAGGTACTACTCGGTTGATTTGATCAAATGAAAGGGATAATCACATGATTTTTTAGAGGTGTTCTCTTTCGACAAGTAAGGAAAGAGGTGATTCTTCGCGGGCGAGTAGTGTTTAAGGACGTTCGAAGTGGTAAATCAATGATGAGGTTTGAATTAATTCGAATTGTGGAGAACATTTCAAAAATTAAGGTAAGGGAATTGAGCAAGAGCATCTTAGTGGAGATACATGAGGACATTAGTGGGACTGTGTATGTGATACGCTGGATCCAGGAAGTAATCAGTTTTAGAGTTGAGCGAGGTAAGGGAACTCTAGGGTGTAGAGAGTGTGTGGCATGCTACTATCTCCAGAATTGACTCGACTAGTTTGGAATACTTATGATTATGCGGTATGCTATTGAGTGGGTTTGAGTGATGGTTAGACGGTGGCGGTGATTGTGATTTGATGGAAATTGAGGAATTGAAGAGTCGAGAAAAGGTATAGTTGATCAAGAATCTGTAAGAATGAGGTACATCTTCGGGATTATTTGGATCAGTATAAATTGTGGTGGTGTTGTCTTGCATATTTCAAATGAGGTGTGATTGTTGAGTACACTTAAAGATGGAAGTCCGCAGAAATTGGACTAAGTGATATGACGAAGTTCTGTGAGGTTTCATGATAGGCAACTAGTGAGAAAAATTTCAGGTAACTGACATGTTAAGGCTTATGGAAGTGGCTTGTGTGGTACACAGTTGGGTGATTTCGTAGCACTTTCCAATGGATGATTTAGTGTGGTTTAAGGGAAAGGAATTCTGGAAATCCCTATAATATGAAGGCTAGAATTATATTTTTGAGATGAGACCGTATTAATATGAACACCAGCTACCGGTGGTATACTTCAGAGGATGTCAATTCCCAAGTGGAAGTGGGAAAAGATTTCCATGGATTTATTGTAGGTCTTAGGAAGTTCGACTCGATTTGGATGATAGCTGATCGGTTGACTAAGTCCGCTCATTTCATTCTTGTTCAGATTTCCTATACTGCGGAGAAGTTAGCCAAGTTGTACATTCGGGATATTATGAGATTGCATGGGGTCCCTATTTCTATCGTATCTGATCGGGGTACTGTTTTCACTTCCCGTTTCTGGAGGGCTTTTCACGAGGAGTTGGGTACCCAATTGGATCTTAGTACAGCTTTCTACCCCCAGACCGATGGGCAGTCTGAGCGGACCATTTAGGTGCTCGAGGATATGTTTAGAGCTTGTGTTATTGATTTTGGTGGTCATTGGGATTGGCACTTGCCTTTGGCAGAGTTTGCGTACAACAACAGTTATCACTCGAGTATCGACATAGCGCCTTTTGAGGCTTTGTATGGTAGGAGATGTAGATCTCCAGTTGGCTGGTTTGATGCTTTTGAGGTTCGACCTTGGGGTATGGATCTGTTGAGAGAGCTTCTTGAGAGAGTAAGGATGATTCAAGCCAAGCTTTTAGCAGTTCAAAGTCGACAGAAGATGTATGCGGACCAGAAGGTCCGAGATTTAGAGTTCGTTGTTGGTGACCAGGCTCTATTAAAGATTTCACCCATGAAGGGTGTTATGAGGTTTGGGAAGAGAGGCAAGTTGAGTCCGAGGTATATTGGGCCTTTTGAGATTCTTGACTGTGTGGGCGATGCTGCGTATGAGTTAGCCTTGCCGCCAGGCTTGGTGGGAGTTCATCCGATTCTCCATGTATCTATGCTGAAGAAGTACCATGTCGATTATGCTTATATTGTTCGTTAGGACTCGATATCGCTCGATGAGAATTTAACCTATGAGGAGGAGCCTATTGCGATCTTGGATAAGCAGGTTCGAAAGATGAGGTCGAAGGAGATTTTTTGTGTGAAGGTGCAATGAAAACACCGTCCTATTGAGGAGGCTACTTGGGAGACTGAGTCTAATATGCGCAACATATACCCTCAGTTGTTCGCTGATTCAGGTACTTCCCTGCTCTTTTCCCTTCTTCTCTCGAGGACGAGCAATGGTTTAATTAGCATCTGATGTAACGACCTGCTTAGTCGTTATAGTCTTTCCGGCACTTTTGACCCGAAGGGACCGTTGACACAGTTCCTGAGGTGTTCGAGTTTGATTTTGGTGACTTTTGGGAAAAATTGGCTTTAAGCTAAAAAGAGTTGACTCAAAGTTGACTTTTGGGTAAACAGACCTTTATCGGAAATCCGTCAATTCTGAAAGGTCTGAATGGTCTTTTAAAACTTGTGTGTATATCTGGTTCGGTTCCCAATGCACTCGAGTACATTTCGAAACTTGGGTTGGGAAGTTGGAATTGAGGTATCGGGGATTGACTCAGTCAACGAGATCTCCGTTGGGAATTCCGAGGCCACGAGTGCATTCGCAGCTTGTTTTTATGTGTGTCTGTGTATGTGGTTTGGGGGTAGATGGCCTCGGGTATTAATCGCGATACCGGATTGAGATTGTGTTTATTTCGAGAAATTTTGGTGCTTGTGTCCGCCATGGCGACACCTTTACCGTCCCAGCGGCACTGCCATAGCGGTGGGATAGGCTGCTGGGGCAGTCAAATGTATTTGTAGTCGACTGTCTTGGCGGTCTGAGAGGCCGTGCGGCGGGGCCTACTACCGCCGTATCGGTGTCGGGCCTGTTATTTCATTAATTGTGTATTAAAAGCCCTTAGTCTCTTATTTATTACTATTCCAAAAATTGAGCTATTAGGAGCAATTCTAGAGGATTCGTCAAGAAGATTCTTGGTGGTAAGTCCTTATAATCTCTTTGCTATTCCATTTTCCCTAATCATCTTGGAATCCCTTTATCTTGTTAGTTCATTTAGTGATGGAAGATAAAGTGAATTTAATGAATATTCTTTCTAGGCTTCTAAATCTTGATTGTTGGTTGGGTTAGCTTCTTTAAGCATTGAATTGATGATTATAATCCTTTATTTCATAATTTCTTCCCAATTATAGGCTAATTTGTGGGATTGGAAGTTAGGGTTTATACCCAAATTTGGGGTTTTGCCTAGAATCCAAAATAGAGTGAATTGTTGATTATTCTAGCTTGCTAATGATAGGAATTGATCACCTAGAGGTTTAATTTCATGTTGGGACCTTTAGATCCCTTATTCCACCCTTCTAGTTCATAAACCCTATTCCATAGGTTGGGGGATTTGGGTCTTGATAGAAGTAGATTTTGTTTTGATGTACTCCTTGATTCTAATTCAATGATTTTAATATGCTTAGACTTTCTTGATCTCAAGGCTCAGAGGAAAGGAAAGGCTAAGGAGTGATTGTTGGTGTTATTGTTGTTCGGCCTTCCAGGTAGGTTACGGTTTACCCTATGGTGAGACTTCATTTAGCAAAGCATATATTTAGATGATATTGCCGGAGAAAGCATGTAAACCTTCATGTATGAAGTTGGGATGGATATTGTCTTAGGTTGGGCCCTGTTGTGTAATTGGGGCTAGCCACCCCGTTGTGTTGTGATTTGATTTGTTCTATTGTTGTTGGCATGATGCCACGTGATGATAGAAGATATTGGAGACTATTGATATATCTTGATCATAATATTGTAGTATCCTACTTGTTGACATTTGATATGAGGATAGTGTTCTATATGGCTTGTGTAGACTTTTCATGATATTGTCGGCGTACCCATGCTTGGTACTTGTGTTATTGATCTGATCATTGATGTTGAACTCATACATGCCACGCATTCTCATCCTTGATGATATACTGTTGATACATTGATGATACTTGAGCAAACACTGTGATGAGCTGGGCACAGTTGGATGAGAGTGACATGAGAACCGATACCCGATGGTTGTTCTAGAATCGTGGTTGTGTGGTAGCGAATCCCGAGGTTTGTGCCGGGATGGTGAGGTAGCGGTATCCAGGTTGTCACCAGACCGTGAGGTACATGGACTCTGCGGGTCCCCCATGGGTTGTGCTACCGAGACGTCGATACTTCCGTCCGGAGTACATGTGTACATAGCATTGCATTGCATACATTATTGCACTACATTGCATTATGGCTTTATGTTAATGATCTGGTGATATACTTGTGTTATTTAGATTTGGATTGATTATATTGAGACTTGGAAAACTTGGGATTTAGATGCTATAACCTAGGTGACGACGTGTACTTGGTTTCTGATTTGTGTTGACTTATACTTGTTGATTTACCTGGCTATCTTACTTTATTGTCTTGATTATATTAGCTAAACTTAGTTGGCCTATGATACCTACCAGTACTGTGGTTTTGTACTGACCTACACTTGCTGCATCCTTTTATAAATGCAGAATTCCAGGTGGGATCTACTTTCATTTCTCGTGGCTGATAGTCGCTCCGAGAGTTGCTTGGAGTTTACAGGGTGAGCACGACACGTCCACCACCTTGAAGACTCTTCTTTATTTATGTCTTATTTTCTATTCCGAGACATATTCAGACTTGATGTATTATTGACATTCCAGACTTGTATATTCTAGTTCGATGCTCTTGTATGGATTAGACCAGACTCTGGGGTGTATTTTTCCTTACTTCCGCATATTTACTATATTAATATCGTCAGACTTACGTGATTTTATCTCTTCCGTCTATTTAATTATTTGTTTATGCTTTTACTATTGTTGGGTTGAGGGTTCGCCTACCGAGGTGAAGGTAGGTGCCCGCGCGACTTAGCCAAATTGGATCGTGAGATTAGGCGAGTCGTTGGTTCGGTTTCCCAGAGGTTTGGGTGTGATTTTGGTGGTTGGTTGAGAAACTAGCTTTTGAGAGGATTTGGAGTTGACCAAGGTCAAGATCGGGTCAATATGGTCGTGTTTGGATCTTTTGAGAGTTCAAGCAGGTTCGTATGATGATTTTGGACTTTTCCACAAATTTTGGTTAGATTCCGATGATTTTCGGATGAGTTTGGGTTGTATGGTGTTTGTTTTTGGTTTTGACATCGTTTTGACCAAAAGGGGTACCATATTGAGCAAATGACCTTTGATTTGTGTTTCGATTGAACTGAGATCCATATCGTAATTTCAGAAATATAGCAACAAGAATCGTCGCCTTTCGTCATCGTATGAGAGAGATATGGCCAATCTATATCTATAATATATTAAAAGCATGAACTCCTATACTGAAAAATCAAATTACCTAAATACCCTTCTTATTTACTTAAATATTATATTGAACTAAAATATTCTTCTTACTTACCTAGATATCCTATTTATTAGTAAATAAATAAAAACTACAAATAGAGGCAAGCATTCGTTGCTATGCGAATAGTCACCATAAACATTCTTACGTTGTTTTGAACAGAAACCTCTTGATTGGAGAGGAACTAAACAATGTTACTCTTGGATGTTGATAAAACTTTGAGATTATACCAAAAAAAATAATGTTTGCAAAATTTACCCATTGTGTAAGCAATGTTTGCCTTCTTGAAATCATCTTTGTTTTTAAAGTTTTTACATATATCTCAAATATGAATTTGATGTGCATTTATTTATTAGGTTTAATTGTTGGGTGGCTGAATTTTTTACGGTGGCTAAATTACAAATTAGTGTCTTGATACATATTGACTATTTTAGTGCTTATGGTTCGCTTTAAGCTAATCGTCCAGTTCCTTTTTATAAAAATATTTTATTGTGTTGCCATTTCTACACACTCACTTATTTTGCAAACAATATTTCATTATTTAAAAGCTAATGTTAATTTACAGCTTTGTCAATTGTTTCAGTTTTTACTTTGAAATAAATCTAATTAGATCAACAACAGACTACAATATTTAATAAAAAAATTGATTGCCTCTATAACTTCAATCTGAACATCAATTGGCAACAAAGTGTTGGCAATACACACACTAAGAAGGTTATCTCTAAGCATGAGTTAAAGCTATTGACAATGATTTTTTCAACATGGATTACAATTCACAATGTGTGTGTGCGCAATGCGTATAATAAAAAAATTATTCTTAGATTAAAAGAAACAAACAGTTGTACGTAATTATCTCAAACTAAATCTCTTTGACAAAAATCAAGTAGAACTGTCATTATGTTGAATAATGAAGAAGGTGTTAAAAAGACATTGATTTGCAAATAAATGTATGTTCACATGCTTTTATAACTCAAATAATAAATCTCAAATATTCATATGATTAAAATTCAACATTTGGCATTACAAATTGTATAATAATAACATGAGATAAATGTGCAACGCACGTTCAGAGAGACTATTTTACTAGAAAGTGTTGTTGCTGGTTTCCTTTTTTTTTTTTAAGGCCTAGACAGTGTATAAATTGGACTGATCCGAAATATTTAGTATTTTGAGCATATTTTGAGTTCTAGAGATCTGTTTGAGGTGATTTTTGCGGCGTTGTTCTCGTCTCAATGAGAGGGTAAGTATGTAACTTTTATTTGATGTTTCCAGATTATTTTTCGTTGGTTATCCGTGTTTGGTTGGGAAAATTGAGGTTTTGAACTCAATAGTTGAAAAGTGGTAAACCTTGGATTTGAGGATCAAGATGAAGGCTTTTTGAATGAGTTTTCTGGATTTAGACTAATTAAGCTATGGGTAAATCATTTTTTTAATAAAATTCCAGTTTTCCCTTTCGGGGGTCACCTTTTTGGGTTCATTTTTGAATTCTAAATCAAAGTATAATCCACTCCTTGGACACTACATGACCCAAGAATGCCACAGACTCCAACCAGAATTCACACTAAGAAAATTTAGCAAGCAAACTATGTTTCTTCAACAACCTAAGAATGGTATGAAGATGGATCTTATGCGCCTCTCTACTCTTGGAATACACCAAGATGTCATCAATAAATACAATCATAAAAGAATCAAGGAACGGCCTAAAGATGTCATTCATCAAGGTCATAAATGCAGCTGGGCCATGGTAAGCCCAAAAGACATCACTGAAAACTCATAGTGGTCGTATCTCGTCCGAAATGCTATCTTCGGAATATCCTCCGCCCTAATCTTCAACTGGTGATAACCGAAACGTAAATCAATCTTCGAAAACACCGAACCACCCTGAAGCTAGTCAAACAGATCATCAATACGAGGCATAGGGCAATTTTTCGGATAGTGACCTTGTTCAACTGGCGGTAATCAATACACATCCTCATGGTCCCATTTTTCTTCTTCACAAATAACACTGGAGCACCCCAAGGGGAGACGCTCGGTTTAATGAACCCTTTGCTCAATAAATATTGCAACTGTTCCTTAAGCTCCCTCAACTCAGCAGGTGTCATCTGTTATGGTGGGATGGAAATAGGACGAGTGCCCGGGTCCATGTCGATACAGAAATCAATATCGCGATCGGGTGGCATACCCGGCAAATCTGTCACGACCCAACCGGAAGGCCATGACGGGTACCCTGTGCTACCCCACCCGGGCACCTCTTAACGTGCATACACATTTACATCTAGGTGAGCCACATAGCTAAATCATACTTTTATCCATCATTCATACTATTTCCATTGGGTAAATATACATTTATATCACCATCAACAGCTATGCCCACAACAATGTACATAAGCCGACGAGGCTAATAAAATTATATCCCGAATATAGGCCGACAAGGCCAAATACATCTAGTCATATATACATGTCTACGAGCCTCTAAGGAGAGTATGTCATATCATATAGGTGGGACAGGACCCCGCCATGCCCATAAGTATGTACACAAAAGAATATATACCAAAAGCTGTAGCTCTGAATGAAATGGAGCTCCGCTACGTAGTCCCCGAGTAATAAAGCTATGGATCAACCCTGTCTCCCTGGCCACCTGCGGGCATGACGTAGTGTCCACAACAAAAGAACGTCAGTACGAAGAATGTACTGAGTATGTAAAGCATGATCAACATCATTATAAAAGCATAATAGACAACATAAGAAATAGCATAAGAAGGGAGGAGGTAGAACCATCGTCATAAACACTTACTTGCTTTTCATAGGGACCTTCCATTTCTAATGCGTGATTGTGTAGATACATGCATATCCGTATCTGTAGTCATTTACATTTTCATACCCATATTCATATTCATAATCGTAGTCATATTCGTATTCATATTTATTTACATATTCATATTCATAGAATACCCGACCATGAAGGATCGTTGTTTCACATACCCGGCCATGACAAGGCTCGGTGATTATACATACCTGGCCCTACCAAGGTTCAGGGTTATCTGTACCCAACTGCAGTGGTGCGCGCGCAATACATATCATACCCGGCCATATAAGCTTGGTGTTACATAATAGCCATACATAGACATCATAGGCTCATGAAAGAATAGATATATGGCCAAAGAACCATGCCTTATCGAAAAAAGGTGTTACACCTCGGAAATTTCCCCCTGAACGTACAACGAATAGACTAGCGAAGGATACGGGTATATGGTCTTTTAATCAGAAGGGAATGACGTTTGACGACCCTAAGTAAGATTTCAAAGGCAATGGGAACAAGAGATAGGTTATGCTCCACAATGACTAATTATAGGTTTTGAGGACTTAAAAGTTACAGATTTGCACTTTGGCCCAGTTGGTCGTAAAATGAAATATGGACCGTAAAGTAGTATACGACCCGTAAACCACCATGTCATATTCCAACTCACAAAACTTAAAATTTCTGTGAAATGTTAAAATGGTTAAATACGACCTGGAATACGGACCATAAATTGAAATACGGCCCGTAAACCGTGATCGTAAATCACCATGATCCGCAGCATACCTTTCTGGTTTTGATATGCTTAAATACGACCACGATATACGGCCCGTAAACTGGAATACGGACCGTAAACTGGGTTTATGACCACTGTGCACTTTAGTTATTGTTCATTCCGGATTAGATTTTAAGTCATTAAAAGGAGACCTAACCTCATTCAATTCATTTCAACTCCACGATATTTCTCTCTAGAAACCTCTAGAATACTCACTACTCTTCAACTACAAGAATTCAAAGGAAATTAGTGATCAACTACATGAAACCCACGAAATCAAGTGTAAGAATCACACTAAAGTTCATCTTTCTCAAGTAAACCCAAAAGAAGTGAAGTAAGGTTTTGGTGCTAAAGGAGTAATTCCATTCAAGGCTTGTTCAACCATCATCTAAGGTAAGTTTTATGACTAAACCACGTTTTTTAAGGTATTGGAAGGTTAAAATACTTGAATTGTAGGAAGACATAGGAAATGGGTCATTAATGAGTGAATAGTGCCATGGTTGGATGGTAGATGGGTTAAACCATGGATGTTGGTGTGTTGTGATTATGAATACGTTATAAATGACATTTATCCCATGAAATAAGTGTTAGATATGAGGAAACGCGATAGTAAGCTATAACCATAAATGTGGAGAAATTGAAGAGAAATAGTGGATTGTGGTCAATGTAGATAAATGATTATTGTTGATTGTGATATTGTGAATGTTGTTGTGAGCGTGAGGGAGTTGATATAGCATATGGGAAAAGTAGTATAAACCAAGGAAGTTCCGTCCAACTTTCCCTAGAAATAGTAATGCGTTCTTATAGTCGAATTAACTAACGATAGTGCGAATTCTCTTTTGAAGGTAGAAACGTGATATCGAAGGAGAGCAAGCAAGTGATAGCTTAGTTAAACGTCAAAGGTATGTGAGGCTAGCCCTTTCCTTCTAATGGCATGAATCTTCTAACATGATTTTCCTTCCTCCTCATGAGTTCCTATATTCCAGAAAGCTAAGAGCCTATGTCTATGAATAACTATATAAGATAGAAGATATGACATGATGATGCCATAATGTTAATGATGTTATTTATTACTTACACTCAGCTTATGTGTTAATTCCTTCAAGGTGAGGTAGAATGTCAATGATTACTCCATAATGAAATTGGGGGATCACGACCTTACGTCACTCCGGTCGAGTAAAGTTGTCCATAAGCCTTATGCATGTATTATGATAAGTGCGTTACGATAAACATATTATGATGAGCATGTATGACGATGATATCACACTGCGCCTAGTTGGCCGGGCAGTCACCGCTAAGGCGGGCAGCTATACGATACACCATGTCCGAATGGCATGGGCAGACACCACTAGTGGGCGGCATGAGATGATACCCCGAACGCGGGAGGCCTGGACGCAGGCTAATGTTATGATTATCACATCGATCCGATATGGACGGGCAGCTTATACATTACTACACCGCACCTATATGGGTGGGTGGCTTATACATTATGCATACATGATATGATGACGAGTATGAGTAAGACAGCATGACTTAATACTTTTATACATGACAGTCAGATATAGATGTTCCATATTGATATTTCCTTTATGTCATTGCTCTATTTCATTGTTTATGCCTCTCATACTCAGTACAATGTTCGTACTGACGTCCGTTTTCTTTGGACGCTGTGATCATGCCCATAGGTAGACATGGAGGAGAGCTCGACCCAGACCAGCAGTAGCTGTCAGCTGATTGAAAGCACTCCTTTGTTCAAAGGTGCTTATGACGATTCTTTTGTGTATATTTATGTATATGTATTTTTGGGCATGACGGGGTCTTGTTCTGTCCTTATGTTTAGCACTCCAGTAGAGGCTCGTAGATGCGTAGTGTGGGTTAGATGGTCTCACGAGGTGCTGCTATACATATATACATATATATATATTAAATTGATAGCCCAAAGGCATGTGTATATAAAAGTACTTTTATGTTCTCAAATGAAAGAGGATTTTCTTATGTCCTAAGTCTAAATTGATAAAAGAGCATTAAATGAGTAGGATGAGCAATAGAACGAGCGGTGCTCGGTGGCTAGCCCCGGGTACCCGTTGCGACCCCTAGCTGGGTCGTGACAAAAGTGGTATCAGAGCGGTTCAGTCCTAGGAAGTGTCTACGAGCCGTGTCTAGTACAGTCTTGTTTATGGTGTGTTGCGGGCCATATCAATAAACAAGAGGCTACAGGGCATTTAGGAAAAATGACCATCCTTCTTCTTATGAAATCGTGCGATAGAGCCATGTATAAGTCTTTATCCTCCCTGATAGTGTGTTGTGATTTCAGAATGCTGCCAAAGGGAAAGGCTACAGCCGCCCAGAAGGGCAAGACTACGGCAAAGTGGCGGGTAGAAAGAGAGCCTCCGATGAATAAAGAAGAAGACGAATCAAATAATGAGGCCTTATCTAATACTTCTTCTACCCCGCCTAATGTGGAAGAACAAGGAGGAGCTCCAGCTTCAATTCCTCCACCGGTCGCTTCGGGTCAACAAATGAACGAGGCCATTCATTTATTGACGCAATTGGTTGCCGCACAGGCACAACGACAAAATGCAAGTTCAAGTGATCGGGCAGCAAGTACCAAAGCCCATGATTTTATGAGTCTAAATCCTCCGGAGTTTTTCGGGTCAAAACCGGATGAAGACCCGCAAGGTTTCATAGATGAAGTGTTGAGGACATTGAAGATTATCCATGCCTCCGAAACTGAATCCGTGGAGTTGGCATATTATAAACTCTGGGATGTGGCAGTTTTATGGTACAACAACTGGGTATTATCAAGAGGAGAGAGTGCGCCTCCTCCGGTTTGGCAAGAATTCGTGGATGCTTTTATTCGTCACTATTTGCCACCCGAGGTCCGCCGAGCTAGAGCGGATAGATTTATAAATCTGAGGCAAGGAAATATGAGTGTCCGGGAGTATAGCATGCAATTTAATTCATTTGCTAGATACACCCCGGCTATAGTGGCCGACATGGGAGATCGGGTACATAGATTTGTAAGTGGCCTAGGGCCACATTTATTCAGAGATTGTTTGACGGCGTCCTTGCAAGACGGGATGGATATTTCCCGAATACAGGCCCATGCTCAGAATTTAGAAGGGCGACAACAACCACAAAGAAGTGATTGTGATAGTGATAGAAGGCAAAGCAAGAGGGCCAGATCTATGGGAGAAGGCAGTGATTATAGAGGGGGATCAAGACAGACATATTCTAGGTACTCAGGCCAGTCGGTGACCAGTGCACCTCCTCGATTTACAGGTAGGAGATTTGATCGCTCCCTCCGCTCAGGACAGGGCTAGAGTTCGAGGACTCCAGATTCCCAGTTCAGGGAAGATTATAGTCAGAGGAGACCCCCAGTACCGCGATGCAACCAGTGCGGTAGATTGCATTCCAGACAGTGTCGCCAGGGTTCGGACGTTTGTTATACTTGCGGCCAAGTTGGGCACATGATGAGAGATTTCCTGTCGATCAGTGGTAGAGTTGGAGTTCAATCCACAGGTTCAGCAGCTGGCTCTTCCTCAGCACACCCGGCAGGACAGATTCCCCAGATGTCAGCAGGCCGAGGTAGAGGTAGAGGGCAGCATCTACTTCAGGTGCCACTCAGCCCCGTGAATATGCTTTAGCCGGACGGCAGGATCTTGAGTCCTCCCCGGATGTGGTTAGAGGTACAATGTCTATATTTTCCCATGATGTGTATGCATTAATAGATCTGGGTTCTACTCTTTCTTATATTACTCCCTATGTTGCTGGTTGTATTGGGGTGAAACCTGAGCCAATCAAACCTTTTGAGGTGTCTACTCCGGTTGGTGATCCCGTGATAGCAAGACAAGTGTATAAAAATGTGTAGTGGTGGTATGTGATCGCCAGACCATAGCCGATTTGATTGAGTTGAAGATGTTAGATTTCGATGTAATTATAGGTATGGATTGGTTGGCCTCGTGCTATGCTAATGTTGATTGCCGATTGAAAGTGGTGCGATTTTAATTCCCGGGAGAGCCCGTGCTTGAATGGAAGGGTAATGCAGCATCTCCAAAGGGTAGGTGTATTTCCTACCTTAAGGCAAGGAAGATGATAGCCAAGGGTTATATTTATCACTTAGTTCGGGTTCATGACACTGAGTCAAAGCCGCCAACTTTCCAATCAGTGCCGGTCGTGAATGAATTCCCAGATGTGTTTCCAGACGAACTTCCAGGTCTTCCTCCAGAAAGAGAGATTGACTTCGCCATTGATGTGTTGCCGGACACCAAGCCTATTTCTATTCCTCCTTATCGAATGGCTCCGGTAGAATTAAAAGAGCTAAAGGCGCAATTGAAAGACTTGCTTGAAAATGGGTTTTTTAGGCCCAGTTCCTCAACGTGGGGAGCACCGGTCTTGTTTGTAAGAAAGAAAGACGGATCTCTACGAATGTGTATCGACTACAGGCAATTGAATAAAGTAATGATAAAGAACAAATATCCTCTTCCAAGGATTGATGACTTATTCAATCAATTGCAAGGTGCTAAGTGGTTTTCTAAAATAGATTTAAGGTCGGGTTACCATCAGGTGAGAGTTAGAGAAGCGGATATTCCCAAGACGTCCTTCAGAACGAGATATGGTCACTATGAATTCTGAGTGATGTCGTTTGGGTTGACTAATGCTCCGGCCGTGTTTATGAATTTGATGAACAATGTATTCAGGCCTCTTTTGGATTTATTTGTGATAGTATTTATTGATGATATTTTGGTGTATTCTCGCACAGAATCAGAACATGCAGATCATTTGCGAATTGTTCTTAACATTCTTCGAGCCCGAGAATTGTATGCAAAATTTTCAAAGTGCGAGTTCTGGCTAAATTCTGTGACATTTCTGGGCCATGTTATTTCAAATGATGGCATTCGAGTTGACATTCAAAAAATTGAAGCTGTGAAGACTTGGCCAAGGCCTACGACGCCTACAGAAGTCCGTAGTTTTCTGGGTTTGGCGGGATATTATAGAAGATTCGTAGAGGGTTTTTCATCTATTACAGCCCCATTGACGAAGCTAACCCAGAAGTCAGCCAAAATTCAGTGGAACGATGCTTGTGAGCGCAGTTTCCAAGAGTTGAAAGACAAATTGACCTCAGCTCTGATCTTAACACTTCCAGAAGGGTCAGATGGCTATGTAGTATATTGTGACGCTTTCGGTGTCGGACTAGGATGCATATTGATGCAGCATGGTAAAGTTATTACGTATGCTTCGAGACAATTACGGAAACATGAAAAGAATTATCCGACTCATGATCTCGAATTGGCTGCGGTTATTCATGCCTTGAAAATATGGAGGCATTATTTGTATGGTGTACATGTTGATATTTATACAGATCACAAAAGTCTTCAATACGTTTTCAAGCAGAAGGAGTTGAACCTGTGGCAGAGGCGGTGGTTAGAATTGTTAAAATATTATGATGTGAACATTTTGTACCACCCTGGAAAAGCGAATGTAGTAGCTGATGCACTTAGCCGCCGGTCAATGGGCAGTTTATGTAAAGTCCCTCCGGAAAAGAAAGAGATAGTTCATGAGCTCCACCAATTAGCTAATCTGGGAGTACGCGTAATTGATCCAGGTAATGTAGGGATTAGCATCAATGACTGATAAGTTGGTATTTTACCAACTTACCTCTTCTTTAATCTTATATTTTTGCTATGTTTGCTTGAACAAATAGTGCATTTAATACCATTTACATCTATTTTACAGGTTTTATATGATTTAGTAGTGATCGGAAGAAACCAAGTAAAAATAAAGTCAAAAAGAGGCCAAATTGGACAGATTTGCAAAACTGTCAAAACTGGACAGTTTTGCAAAAACGGGACAGATTCGCAAAAACGGGCAGAATTGCAAATCTGAAACATGGGGCATAAAAGAGAGGCTTAGGGCAAAAACATTATCATCTTTGGCATAACACATAAACTTGGAGGCTAGGGCTTCATCACCAACACCATTGGAGGAGAAGATTGGAAGCACTTTAATGAGATATTTCTTAATCCTTTCTTCAATTCCTTGTTTTGTATTGAATATTTATGTGTGTAGTATTTCATTTCAATACTTGAACCTTGTTTATGGAAGTATACATTGTTTAAGTTTGGATTGAATCTCTTGTTTTGCTTATGTGTTGAATGATTTTATTCCTAATGAAGTGGGTTATTATTTCTTTAATTAATCTCATTTTGAATGATTCTTAAGGGAGTGGCTAACCCCAAGACTTGCCCATTTATTTCGATTTAAACTTGGAAGAGGCAAACTCGGGATTGGGAAAGATTAATTAACAAGAATTTGGGGCGTTAACCCCCATCTAATGGAAATCGACCTAGGGATAGGCGACACCACTTGTAGCCATATTCGGGTGTTCTTAATGCTCCTAATTGCTTTAGGGATATTCAATTAGGTAGTCTAGTTAGTCTTCGGAAGAAGCTAATTTAGAGTCATTATCCGAGGCTAAGTAATATAAACTCACCATTATTTGTAAATCATGAAGTACATTGGATCGTTACTTGAGCGTAGTTTCCCTTGTATCCATGCTTGTGGCCATTGATCATTTTACTTGCTTTCTAGGTTAGTTTACATTTTTGCATTAGTTATAATTTTCTCCGACAAAAAACCAAAGTATTATCTATTGTTTGGCATAGCTATTATTGGTGATAATTCCTACTTTTCCTAATCGCCTATATATTGTTCTCTGTGGGATTCGACCCCGACTCATAGTTGGGTAAATTATATTTGCATACGACCGTGCTCATACTAATTAATAGGGTGGATTTGGACGTTATCAATGACCCCACAACTTCGTCTTTGGATATGGAAGTGAAAGAACGGCAATATGAGGATCCTAAATTGCGTCGTTACAAAGACACATCTCATGGAAAAGAGAAGTCTTCATTTGAAGTTTCTATGGATGGAATTCTTAGATACCGAGGCAGGCTATGTGTGCCGAATGTAGCAGAATTGCACCAACGAATTATAGAAGAAGCACATTGTTCCCGGTATTCTATTCACCCGGGTGCAACCAAAATGTATCATGATCTCAAGGTGATATATTGGTGGGATGGCATGAAGAGAGACATAGCGGAATTTGTAGCACAGTGCCCAAATTGCCAACAAGTAAAAGTTGAATATCAGAAGCCAGGAGGCTTATTGCAAGCAATAGAAATCCCTACTTGGAAATGAGAAGTGATCAACATGGATTTCATCGTGGGATTACCTCGTTCCCGCGGCAGGTATGATTCTATATGGATGATTGTGGATAGATTGACAAAAGCAGCCTATTTTCTCCTAGTTAAAACTACATACTCAGCCGAAGATTATGCGAGGTTATATCTCAAAGAAATTGTGCGACTTCATGGTATTCCATTATCTATTATCACAGACAGAGGAGCACAGTTTACAGCTAGGTTCTGGAAGTCCTTCCAAGAAGGTCTAGGCACTCAAGTGAAGCTTAGCACGGCATTTCATCCGCAGACCGATGGACAAGCCGAGTGTACTATTCAAACCTTGGAAGATATGCTACGAGCATGTGTGCTGGATTTCAGTGGAAGTTGGGATGATCATTTACCGCTAATCGAATTTGCATACAATAATAGTTACCATTCCAGCATTCAAATGGCCCTATATGAAGCTTTATATGGAAGGAAATGTAGATCCCCAATCGGATGGTTTGAAATAGGAGAAGCACAACTAGTAGGCCCTGAATTAATTCAACAAGCGGTGGAAAAAGCTAAGGTGATCCGAGATCAATTGTTAACAGCCCAAAGTCGCCAAAAGTCTTATGCAGACAATCGCCGACAAGACTTGGAATTTCAAGTTAGTGATTGGGTATTTTTGAAAGTATCGCCAATGAAAGGGGTGATGAGATTTGGTAAGAAAGGGAAGCTAAGTCCTAGATACATTGGACCCTATAAAATTATCCGCAAGGTGGGTCATGTAGCCTATGAACTGGATTTGCCCTCGGAGCTTGAATCAGTCCATCCAGTCTTCCACGTTTCGATGCTCCGCAAATGTATTGGAAATCCCACGAAGATTGTCCCGATAGATGATATGCAAGTGACAGAAAGGCTAACCTATGAAGAGGTGCCTATTGCTATTTTAGACAGGCAAATGCGAAGACTCCGAAATAAAGAGGTAGCTTCAGTCAAAGTCTTATGGCGAAATAACAATCGGGAAGAAATGACTTGGGAGGCAGAAGAGAAGATGAAGTCCAAGTACCCGCATTTATTCTAACCCCCAGAGGAGATTCAAGATGAAACGCCAATGATATGAGGTATGTATGCTTATTTTTCATGCTTTGGGTCGTATGTGGCCATAGATATGTCGATGTTGTGATGTAGCCCTGTGAGGCGATGATATTATGGGTTGTTGTGACAGGTTGGTAGTGCCAAATTACAGGGGAAACTCTGGTGAAACTTTTGTAGAATCCCGAGTGTTTTAACATTCGAGGATGAATGTTCCAAAAGGGGGGAAGAATGTTACACCTCGGAAATTTCCCCGTGAACGTACAACGAATAGACTAGCGAAGGATACAGGTATATGGTGTTTTAATCAGAAGGGAATGACGTTTGACGACCCTAAGTAAGATTTCAAAGGCAATGGGAACAAGAGATAGGTTATGCTCCACAATGACTAATAATAGGTTTTGAGGACTTGAAAGTTACAGATTTGCACTTTGGCCCAGTTGGTCGTAAAATGAAATACAGACCGTAAAGTAGTATACGGCCCGTAAACCACCATGTCGTATTCCAACTCACAAAACTTTAACTTTCTGTGAAATGTTCAAATGGTTAAATACGACCTGGAATACGGACCATAAAACATCAGTTACTGTTCATTCCGGATTAGATTTTAAGTCATTAAAAGGAGACCTAACCTCATTCAATTCATTTCAACTCCACGATATTTCTCTCTAGAAACCTCTAGAATACTCACTACTCTTCAACTACAAGAATTAAAAGGAAATTAGTGATCAAATACATGAAGCCCACGAAATCAAGTGTAAGAATCACACTAAAGTTCATCTTTCTCAAGAAAACCCAAAATAAGTGAAGTAGGGTTTTGGTACTAAAGGAGTAATTCCATTCAAGGCTTGTTCAACCATCATCTAAGGTAAGTTTCATGACTAAACTACGTTGTTTAAGGTATTGGAAGGTTAAGATACTTGAATTGTAGAAACACATAGGAAATAGGTCAATAATGAGTGGAATAGTGCCATGGTTGGATGGTAGTTGGGTTGAACCATGGATGTTGGTATGTTGTGATTATGAATACGTTATAAATGACATTTAGCCCATGAAATAAGTGTTAGATATGAGGAAACGCGATAGTAAGCTATAACTATAAATGTGGAGAAATTGAAGAGAAATAGTGGATTGTGGTCAATGTACATAAATGATTATTGTTGATTGTTATAATTTGAATGTTGTTGTGAGCGTGCGGGAGTTGGTATAGCATATGGGAAAAGTAGTATAAACCAAGGAAGTGCCGCCCAACTTTCCCTAGAAATAGTAACGCGTTCTTATAGTCGAATTAACTAACGATAGTGTGAATTCTCTTTTGAAGGTAGAAACGTGATATCGAAGGAGAGCAAGCAAGCGATAGCTTAGTTAAACATCAAAGGTATGTGAGGCTAGCCCTTTCCTTCTAATGGCATGAATCTTCTAACATGATTTTCCTTCCTCCTCATGAGTTCCTATATTCCAGAAAGCTAAGAGCCTATGTCTATGAATAGCTATATAAGATAGAAGATATGACATGATGATGCCATAATGTTAATGATGTTATTTATTGCTTACACTCACCTTATGTGTTAATTCCTTCAAGGTGAGGCAGAATGTCAATGATTACTCCATAATGAAAACGGGGGATCACAACCTTACGTCACCCCGGTCGAGTAAAGTTGTCCATAAGCCTTATGCATGTATTATGATAAGTATGTTACGATAAGCATATTATGATGAGTATGTATGATGATGATATCACACCGCGCCTAGTTGGCCGGGCAGTCACCGCTAAGGTGGGCAGCTATACGATACACCATGGCCAAATGGCATGGGCAGACACCACTAGTGGGCGGCATGAGATGATACCCCGGACGCGGGAGGCCTGGACGCAGGCTAATGTTATGATTATCACACTGATCCAATATGGATGGGCATCTTATACATTACTACACTGCACCTATATGGGCGGGTAGCTTATACATTATGCATACATGATATGATGACGAGTATGAGTAAGACAGCATGACTTAATTATTTTATACATGACAGTCAGATATAGATGTTCCATATTGATATTTCCTTTATGTCATTGCTCTATTTCATTGTTTATGCCTCTCATACTCAGTACAATGTTCGTACTGACGTCCGTTTTCTTTAGACGCTGTGATCATGCCCACAGGTAGACAGGGAGGAGAGCTCGACCCAGACCAGCAGTAGCTGTCAGCTGATTGAAAGCACTCCTTTGTTCGGAGGTGCTTATGACGATTCTTTTGTGTATATTCATGTATATGTATTTTTGGGCATGGCGGGGTCATGTTCTGTCCTTATGTTTAGCACTCCAGTAGAGGCTCGTAGATGCGCAGTGTGGGTTAGATGGTCTCATGAGTTGCTGCTATACATATATATATATATATATATATATATATATATATTAAATTGATAGCCCAAAGGCTTGTGTATATAAAAGTACTTTTATGTTCTCAAATGAAAGAGGATTTTCTTATGTCCTACGTCTAAATTGATAAAAGAGAATTAAATGAGTAAGATAAGCAATAGAACGAGTGGTGCTCGGTGGCTAGCCCCGGGTACCCGTCGTGGCCCCTAGCTGGGTCGTGACAGAAGGGTTAGCCTTACATACCTTTTTGTTCGACTATTCTATCGCTTGAATGTTCTCCTTCAATGCTCACATTTCTACCTTCATTAGAGTTATACTAACATTAGAAAATCGATAGCTTAGCATACTTGACTAAAGCTCGAGAAAATTGGGCAGCTTCTCCTTTATTTATACGACTTCCTCCATATCATATAGCAACTCTCAAACATCAATAATAACCTTTACAACATCATAATAATAGTCGTTATTCACCTACATTATCCATATTTCCCAATTCACTTCAAATCATCCATATGCATGGTCATAGCACACTATTACGTTCACTCATACACAATGTCTAGCCCATGTTCTAAGTGTCATTTATAACATAATCATAATCACAACATATCAAGAATCATGACTCAATCCAAGCTACTACTCAAAAATATCACTATTCTCACATTCATGACCCATTTTCTATCTCCTTCTACAATCCAAGTCTTTCAACCTATCAATACCTCAAATAACATGGAAAGACCATAAAACGTACCTTAGATGACGTAGGAATGGACCTTGGGTGGAAACACTTCACTTGAGCAAAACCCTAGTTCCACCTCCACTTGGATTTCTTTTCTTGGATGAGCTTTAATAAGATTCTTACACTCGATTCTCTTGGTTTGATGAAGTTGATTAGTAATATCTCTTGAATTCTTGTGGGAGAGGTGTGGAGAAATGTTCTAGAGAGTTCTATAGAGAAGGGGAGTGAAGAAATGAAATGAACTTGGTCCCCTTATTAATAATACACAATCTGTCCCGACCAAATTCTACGGACCAACATACGGTCCGTATAATTTATACTGACCGTATGTCTGGCCGTAGATTTGGTCCAGTGAGGCTTGCAATCTGGGCTGAATATACGGCCTAACATACGGCCAGTATATTTTATACGGCCAGTTTGTTAGGTCGTATAATGCCCAGTTTCTCCGAACTCGATCTTGTCGACTCGTTTGATCTCCAATCCTTATGGAACCTTCTTAACACTTGTTTTTCACCTCATTAACCATCTAAGGGAGGTTATAAATCTTCTCCAAAACATCATTAAGTCATCATTAATTCGACACTCGTAAATCCTTTCTGATACATAACGTATACCTTGCCTTCCTTGGCAACTTTCTTCTCTTACCACGAATGTCTTTGAAATCTCAATTAGGGTCATCAAATGTTATTTCTTACTTATTGAAATATCTAATACTTCGTGTCCTTCGTTAGTCTACTCACTGTGTATCAATGGAGAATTTTTCGAGGTTTAACATTCTTCCCCCATTAAGAACATTCGTCCTCCAATGTTAAGTTCTCGGGGATTCTATAAAAATTTCGCCAGAACTTCCCCTATAATAGGGCACTACCATCTTGTCACAACAACCCAAAATAACAATGCCTCACAGGCCACAACATAATAGCAATAGAGTTTGGTCACACACGACCCAAATGCATAAAAAGGAAAACATATATACTTCATGATCTTGATGTCTCATCTTGGATCTCTTCCGGGAGTTGACATAAGTGCGGGTACTTGGACTTCATATTTTATTCCGCTTCCCATGTCATTTCTTCTCAGTTATTGTTTCTCCACAAAACCTTAACTGAGGCCACTTCTTTGTTTCTAAGCCTCCGTACTTAGTCCTATCTATTATGGCAATGCGTACCTCTTTATAAGTCAACTTTCCTGTTACTTGAACATCATCTACTGGCACGATCCTAGTAGGATCTCCAACACATTTACGAAGCATCGAGACATGGAAAACTGGGTGAACTGACTCCAAATCAGGAGGTAGATCTAACTTGTAAGCCACTTTGCCTACCTTGCGCACAATCTCATAAGGCCCAATGTACCGCGGAATAAGCTTCCCCTTCTTGTCAAATCACATAACGCCCTTCATTGGTGACACTTTTAAGAATTCCCAATCTTTCACTTGAAACTCTAAGTCCCTTTGACGATTATTTGCATAGGACTTTTGATGACTTTGGGCTGCTAATAATCGATCTTGTATGATCTCTATGGCTTGCTGGACCAAGTCTGGCCCTATCAATTTGGTCTCTCCTACTTCGAACCACCCAATTGGGGATCTACACTTTCGCCCATATAAAGCCTCATACGGTGTCATTTGGATGCTAGAATGATAACTATTGTTATAAGCAAATTCAATAAGTGGTAAATGATCATCCCAATTACCTCCAAAACCCAGCATGCATGCCCGTAGCATATCGTCGAGAGTCTGAATAGTATGCTCAGCTTGTCCATCAGTCTGTGGGTGAAATGTCGTGCTAAGGCTCACCAGAGTCCCCAAACCTTCTTGGAAAGATTTCCAAAAATTATCTATAAACTGAGTTCCTCTATCAGAGATAATAGATATTGAAACTTTGCTGATTTCTGGTTCAGCTTGGTGAATGATGCAGAAATAGAAGAAAAGCCTTCTACAAATCTCCTGTAATAACATGCTAAGCCCAGAAAACTACGAACCTCCGTAGGAGTCGTGGGCCTTGGCCAAGTCTTCACGGCCTCAATCTTTTAGCTATCTACCCGAATACCATCGGCTGAAACAATGTACCCCAAAAATGTCACTGAGTTCAACAAAAACTCACACTTGGAAAATTTGGCGAATAACTCTCGAGTTTGAAGAACTCTAAGGACAGTACGCAAATGATCTGCATGTTCTGCCTCAGACCTAGAATACACCAAGATATCGTCGATGAATACAATCAAAAATAAATCTAAGAAATGCCTGAACAAATCGTTCATCAAATCCATAAATATTGTCGGTGCATTAGTTAGCCCGAATGACATCACCCGCAACTCAAAATGGCCATATCTTGTTCTGAAGGCTGTCTTAGGGATATCTTTCTCCCTAACTCTTACTCTATGATACCCGGATCTCAAATCTATCTTTGAAAACCATTTGGCGTCTTGTAATTGATCAAATAAGTCATCAATCCTCGGAAGAGGATAGTTGTTCTTAATCGTCACCTTATTCAATTGCCGATAGTCAATGCACATTCTCAAGGAGCCGTCTTTCTTTCGGACACACAACACGGGTGCTCCCCACGGGGAAGAACAAGGCCTAATAAAGCCTTTCTCAAGCAAGTCCTTCAATTGCTCCTTCAGCTTTTTCAACTCTGCGGGAGCCATTCTATAAGGTGGAATAGATATAGGCTTGGTGTCCGGCAACACATCAATAGCAAAATCAATCTCTCTTTCTGGAGGAAGGCCTGGAAGCTCTTCCGGGAATACATCCAGAAACTCATTCACCACGGGAACTGACTGAAGAGTTGGCGGTTCAGCTTCTACATCTTGAACCTGAACTAGATGATAAATGCAACCTTTTGTGATCATTTTCCTTGCCTTTAGATAGGAAATAAACCTACCTTTTGGTGACACAGTATTTCCTTTCCATTCTAAAACTTGTTCTCCCGGAAACTGGAAACGAACCATTTTCATTCTACAATCAACATTGGCATAGCAAGAAGCCAACCAATCCATACCCACAATAACATCAGAATCTACCATTTTTAACTCATGCAAGTCAACCATACTACGATGGTCACAAATAACAACTATGCAATTTCTACATACTCGGCTAGCTATTATCGATTCACCAACGGGTGTAGACACCTCAAAAGGTTTGATCGACTCCCGTTTGACTCCAAACCGACTCGCAATATATGGAGTAACATATGACAATGTGGAGCTCGGATCTATCAAAGCATATACATCATGAGAAAATACCGATAATATACCTGTGACAACATCAGGAGAAGACTCAAGATCTTGGCGTCTAGCCAAAGCATAAATACGGTGCTGAGGACCGCTAGAACTGGGGACTCTCCCTCTACCTCTGCCATGGCCGACTGGCGCATGTGAACTTGGCCCCATAGGGCGTATAGATGATGAAGATCCGGCTACCGACCCTGAAGGCTGGGTCCTACCTCTACCACCAACTAAGGGGCAATCACGCATTATATGGCCTGGCCGACCACTTGCATAGCAAACCTCTGAACCTAATCGGCACTGAACCCAATATAACTTCTCACACTGGGAACATCGTGGCACGGGTGGCCTCACCTGACCTGAATCACCTCTAAACTGTGAACCATAAAAACTCTGACTCGGCCCGAAATGAGTGGATCTATCAAATCTCTGGCCTGTAAACCGTGGAGGCGCACTAGTCATAGAATGGTCTGAATGCCTAGAAAACTGCTATCTGTGCCCGCCTCTAAACTCATTCATCGAACCCGAAGATCTAGCCCTCTTGTTATACCCTCTATCATGCTCACGCTCACTTCTTTGTTGTTGTTGGCTTTCTTCTAAATTTTGAGTGTGGGCTTGAATGCGTGAAATATCCATATTGTCCTGAAGGGACGCAGTCAAGCACTTATCCATCAAATGTAGCCCTAGGCCTCTCACAAATCGGTGCACTCAGTCACCCATATCCGCTACCATGGCTGAAGCATACCTAGCCAAAGAATTGAAGCAGAGACTATACTCTAAAGCACTCATGCTTCCTTGCCTCAAATTCAAGAACTTATCGGCTCTAGCTCGCCGAACCTCTGGAGGCAGGTAATGTCAGAGGAAGGCATCTACAAATTCTTTCTATACCGAGGGAGGCACATTGGCTTCCCGTGAAGCCATCCATACCGTGTACCAATGAACCGCAACATCCCTCAATCTATAGGATGCTAACTCTATCGATTCGGTGTCCGAAGCATGTATTAACCGAAGTGTCCTCAACATTCCATCAATAAAATTCTGAGGGTCCTCATTCGACTTTGATCTAAAGAATTCCGGAGGATTCAGGCTAATAAAATCACGGGCCCTTGCACTAAAAGCCCTATCACCTTGCCCTGTTCCTTGCCGCTAAGTCTGGGCGGCAACCAATTGAGTAAGCAAATGAATGACCTCTTTTACATCTTGGCCTGAAGCATCCAGTAGAGGAGCTGGAGGCGCTGGAGCTGGGGCTGAGGCTCCCTCATGCTCCTCAGAAATAGGCACTGAATGAGAGGACTGAGATTGAGCCGCATTCTGGGACTCACTTTCCTCTACAACCATTGGTCGTGCTCTTTCAGCCCGCTTTCCTGCCACTGTCTTGCCCTTTTGGGCTGCCGTAGCCTTTCTCTTCATAGGAATTTCTGAAATACATAATACACGGTTAAGGAAAAAGAAGTCCTTATATCATAGCTCTATCGCACGATCTTATGAAGAAAGAAGGTCATTCATTCCTAAAATGCTCGCAGCCTCTTGTTTATAAGTGTGGCGCACAACACACCCACAACCAAGACTCTACTGGACACGACTCGTAGACATACCCTAAGAGAGAACAGCTCTGATACCACTTTTCTCACGACCCAACAGGAGGGCCATGCCGGGTACCCGGTGGTACCCCACCGGGGCACCTCTTAACGTGCATACACATTTACATCTAGGTGAGCCACATAGCTAAATCATACTTTTATCCATCATTCATACTATTTCCATTGGGCAACAATACATTTATATCACCATCAACAACTATGCCCTCAACAATGTACATAAGCCGACGAGGCTAACAAAATAATATCCCGAATATAGGCCGACAAGGCCAAATACATCTAACCATATATGCATGTTTACGAGTCTCTAAGGAGAGTATGTCATATCATATAGGCGGGACAGGACCCCGCCATGCCCATAAGTATGTAAACAAAAGAATAGATACCAAAAGTTGTAACTTCGAATGAAATGGAGCTCCGCTACGTAGTCCCTGAGTAATAAAGCTATGGATCAAGCCTGTCTCCCTGTCCACCTGTGGGCATGACGCAGCGTCCACAACAAAAGGATGTCAGTACGACGAATGTACTGAGTATGTAAAGGATGATCAACATTATTATAAAAGCATAATAGACAACATAAGAAATAGTATAAGAAGGGAGGTAGTAGAACCATCGTCATAAACACTTACTTGCTTTTCATAGGGACCTTCCATTTCTAATGCGTGATTGTGTACATACATCCATATCCGTATCCGTATTCGTATTCGTACTCATTTACATTTTCATACCCATATTCATATTCATAATAGTATTCATATTCATTTACATATTCATATTCATAGCATACCCGACCATGAAGGATCGGTGTTTCACATACCCGGCCATGACAAGGCTCGGTGATTATACATACCTAGCCCTACCAAGGCTCAGGGTTATCCGTACCCAACTGTAGTGGTGCGCGCGCAATACATATCATACCCGGCCATATAAGCTCGGTGTTACATAATAGCCATACATAGACACATATACATGAGAGCCCATAAGCATCTTTGACATCATTACTATCATCGTTTCATTACATCTATCCTTAGAGGATCACTCATCAAATAAGGAATTTCATAGAATCGTAACACAACGAGAATCGTGAGCTTTAGAGATAGAATTGTTTGGAGGACATCATAGGCTCATAAAAGAATAGATTATATGGCCAAAGAACCATGCCTTATCGAAAGAAGGGTTAGCCTTACATACCTTTTTGTTCGACTATTCTATCGCTTGAACGCTCTCCTTCAATGCTCACATTCCTACCTTCATTAGAGTTATACTAACGTTAGAAAATCGATAGATTAGCATACTTGACTAAAGCTAGAGAAAATTGGGCAGCATTTCCTTTATTTATACGACTTCCTCTATATAATATAGCAACTCTCAAACATCAATAATAACCTTCATAACATCATAATAATAGTCTTTATTCACCTACATTATCCATATTTCCAAATTCATTTCAAACCATCCATATCCATGGTCATAGCACACTATTACGTTCACTCATACACAATGTCTATCCCATGTTCTAAGCGTCATTTATAACATAATAATAATCACAACATATCAAGAATCATGACTCAATCCAAGCTACTACTAAAAAATATCACTATTCTCACATTCATGACCCATTTTCTATCTCCTTCTACAATCCAAGTCTTTCAACCTCTCAATACCTCAAACAACATGGAAAGACCATAAAACTTACCTTAGATGATGTAGGAATGGACCTTGGGTGGAAACACTTCACTTGAGAAAAACCCTAGTTCCACCTCCACTTGGATTTCTTGGCTTGGATGAGCTTTAATGAGTTTCTTACAGTTGATTCTCTTGGTTTGATGAAGTTGATCATTAATATCTCTTGAATTCTTATGGGAGAGGTGTGGAGAAATGTTCTAGAGAGTTCTAGAGAGAAGGGGAGTGAAGAGGAAATGAATTGAAATGAACTTGGTCCCCTTATTAATAATACACAATCTGTCCCGACCAAATTCTACGGACCAACATACGGTCCGTATAATTTATACTGACCGTATGCCTGGCAGTAAATTTGGTCCAGTGAGGCTTGCAATCTGGGCTGAATATACGGCCTAACATATGGCCAGTATATTTTATACGGCCAGTATGTTGGGCCGTATAATGCCCAGTTTCTCCGAACTCGATCTCGTCGACTCGTTTGATCTCCAATCCTTATGGAACCTTCTTAACACTTGTTTATCACCTCATTAACAATCTAAGGGACGTTATAACTCTTCTCCAAAACATCATTAAGTCATCATTAATTCGGTACTCGTAAATCCTTTCCGATACATAACGTATACCTTGCCTTCCTTGGCAACTTTCTTCTCTTACCTCAAATGTCTTTGAAATCTCAATTAGGGTCATCAAATACTATTTCTTACTTATTGAAATATTGAATACTTCGTGTCCTTCGTTAGTCTACTCACTGTGCATCAACGGAGAATTTTTTGAGGTGTAACAAAATCTAACAGGAATACCTCCGCGAACTCACTCACAATAGGGATAGACTCAAGGGGTGTAGGTGCAATAGTCGTATCACGAATATGCGCCAAATACGCTAAACACCCCTTACTTACTAACTTCTTCACTCGAAGGAAGGAAATAATCTTCTTCGGTGTGGGACTAGGAGTACCTCTCCACTCAAGCCTAGGAATGCCCGGCATGGCTAAAGTGACTGCCTTGGCATGACAGTACGAGATGGCATGACAAGGAAAAATCTAGGACATGCCTAATATAATATCAAAGTCCACCATTTCAAGAATCATCAAATCTAACCAAGTGTCGAACCCCATAAAAGTAATTAAACAAGACAGGTAGACTCGATCAACAACCACAGAATCTCCGACCGGAGTAGATACATGAACAGGTATATCTATGCTATCACAAGGAAAATCCCAACCAACCGCATGAAATGCAGATAATTACGAATAAGTAGATTCAGGATCAAATAGCACTAGCACTGTAACAAAAATAATACTTGTCGTCGCTACATCAAGGATCTCCAACCGGAGGCCTAGCAGCTCTCGCCCTCGCGACCTCAACTCTCGTTGCACAGTCAATAATAGCCTGGAACGAAGAGCCCTCGGCCTCAAGCTGGATACAGGGCAACTGGAGAGGACTATCCAGCTCGCTAATGAACCACCGGATCCCACCGACCTCCGTCGGAATCAAGGGGTAGGAGTAATGAGCTAGATAGGAGAAGGATAGTGCATAGGTAGCAACCGGCATGCCCTCCTGAAGGAGATTGAGAAACTGACCCTGACGCTCGTCTCTCCGCGAATGGGGCACGTACCTCTCCAGGAACAACCAATAAAACTGCTCCTAAGTAAGTGGGTACGCACCGGCCGGCCGGCTAGCAAGGTAGCCTCTCCACCATGCCCTCGCGCCACTGTTGAGTCGAAGGGTCACATACCTAACTCCGAGGGTATCCGTAATCCCTGTTGCATGGAGTAGCTCGTGCGTGATCACATTGAACTCGTAGGCATCCTCGTCCAGGGCGCCAGTAAAAATTGATGGGGTCAACCTCATGTACATCCTCCATGTTGGCGTATCGTGAATCCTCACCATCTGTGAGGGAAGAGATAAGAGTCAGATACCAATGTGATCTTTCCAAATACCAATTTGAATAAAGTAGCACGACGGAAAGAAAGAAAGTGAGATTTCCTAAATGTCTCATAGACTCCCGCAGATAATTACGGAGCTCATGGTACCGATCCGCGAGACTCTACTAGACATGCTCTTGTAGTAAAGACCGGGTAACCTAATGCTCTGATACCAACTTGTCACGACCCAATTTGCTAAAGCCGTGTGGACACTTACCTTCCCACCTCGGTAAGTGAACCCTCAACCCAACAACGAATGAATACACGAAAGAATGAAATAAACAGCGGAATAGAACAATTACATAAGTCTCACGACATATATAGATAGATAGTAGTAAAAGTGCGAAAGACAATAAAGACCCCCAGGGTCTAGTCTGAATAATACAAGAGCATCTAAGGAGAATAATACAGTTTGGAATACCAATAAATAATGTCTATGTCTCTGAAATAAAAGTAAGACATGTGATAGAAAGGTCTTCAAGGTCAGCGGATGCCATGCTCACCCTGGAAACTCTAGAGAAAGCTAAAGAGTCGATCATACACGGGTCACAGAAGTAGATCCGTCCTGGTACTCTACATTTATAAAAGAATGCAGCAAGTGCAGGTTAGTACAATCAACAGTACTGGTAGGAATCATCGGCCGACTAAGTATGGTTAACACAATTCAGAAGATAAAGCAGATAAGAAAATAAACCAAACAAGCATGAGGCAATAAAATCGCAACCGAGTATCCATCACCACCTATGTAAAGCATCTAAACCCAAATATGTCAAGTCTGAGTATATTCGATCCAATGCAACCATCACAATCCAATCATCAAACATCTCAATCAAGTCAAGTGCAATGCAGTGCAATAATGGTATGAATGTGATGTTATGCCATGCAAAACCCAGTGACTCGCGAAGTCTAAGTGCCACTCGTCCCGGATCTTTGCCCAACAGACAGACGGGACCCTGGCTAATTGTTCACAGGGGGAATCTCACCGGCACTACCCTGGGGGACCCGCGGAGTCCATGCACTAACTACGATTCCGGGATATCATCGGAATCGGCCATGCAACAACGATGCCAAAATAGATCATCGGACATCGGCCATCTCACAATCACTCAAGTAAAAGAGTCTATCAAATATCAGTCTCACACAATCAACGATTCCGAAATTGAACCTCGGACATCGGCCTTCTCACAATCACTCAAGTAAAAGAGTTTATGAAATATCAATTGCATACAATCAATGATCCTGGAATTGATCTTCGGACATCGGCCTTTTCACAATCACTCAAGTAAAGACTTTATCAAAATATCAGTTTACTCAATCAACGATTCCGGATCATCACGGGTTATCAGCCATGAATCATGAATGTGTGAGAATGCGTGCAATGCGTATATCAACTATCAACAATCAAGTTCAATATCACGAGTACCAACGAAGGGGTACGCCAACAATGTATCATATCACAATACCAACAGTGGTATTCCAACAATATATCAATATCACAAGTACCAACAATGGCATGCCAACAATATATCAATATCACAAGTACCAACAACGGGTACGCCAACAATGTATCATTTCACAATGCCAACAATGTATCACAATGCCAACAGTGGTATGTGATACGCTCAAATTTACACTTTTAATAGCTTAAAGAGGACGATGTCAAACATAGTAACCCAACAAGATTGGGGTCGAATCCCACAGAGAACAATATGTAGACGTTTAAGGAGATTAAGAATTATCACCAACAACAGCTAGACCGAACGCATCAATGGTGGTTTATAAATATGGTTTTTATAAAATACGAAAATATAAAATCTAATCTAGAAAGCAAGTAAATTGATCAATGGTCACAAGAATAGAATAAAGGAAACTATTTCTCAAGTAACGATCTAATATATTTCACGAATTACAGATAATGGTAATATTATCTTAATTAGCCTCGGATAATGACTCTAAATTAACTTCTCCCGAAGATTAACTAGACTACCTAAATCAATTAGGAGCATTAAGAACACCCGACTATGGCTACAAGTGGTATCGCCTATTCCTAGGTCAATTTCCATTAGATGGGGGCTAAAGCCTCAAATTCATGTTAATTATTCTATCCCAACCCCGTTCTTCCTCTTCCGAGTTTCAAACAAAGTAAATGGGCAAGTCCTAGGGTTAGCTACTCCCTTGAGAAATGTTGAAGAACAAGAATAATTAAAATAAGAATAACTTACTTGATTAAGAATAATGTCGATCAATAAATAAGCACAACAAGAGTTTCAATGTCAATTGTCACCAAGAAATTCCCATAAACAAGGTTCAAATAAAATAAAGAAAATATACGTAGGAACCCTAGCCTCCAAACTTGTGTTTTCTGCGAAAGATGTCTAAGAATTGTGGCTTATGAAATGTTTATAAGTGCAGAAAAAATCCCAAATAAAATAACTGAGTCCAAAATAAATTAGGAAGAGTTTAATTTCGGACCACCCTTGGTCGCGTCGCTCCTGGGCTTCTGTCCACTGAACATTTTCTTTTTGGTACTTCTCCTTGGTCTTCATTTCCTGTAGCTTCCACGTAGATAAAAGTTAAAGGAATTTTCATTGAGCTGCTTGCTCCATTTCATTCCATCCAACAAGAATTTTTTATTTTTGTACGTCCGTTTACTGCTTCTTTAATTGTTATACATTGGAATTGTTTTGCTTCATCCAATCATCACTCCATGATATGCCAAACATCGGCCCATTAATTCATGTCTCTTCTTGTCTCCAACGTGACCTCTTTTATATTCTCAATCTCTCACTCTTTATTCAATTTTGCTCCAAGTCTCTTCATCTACACACCGTTTTATTTTTATACAGTAAAAATATAATATTAGCACAAATCACAATAATTAATACTCAAACGACAATTAAAAGTATTAAAATGTGAGGAAACAATGAGTGAATATATGCATTTTAGGCCGAACATCACCACCCCACACTTAAACTCTTGCTCGTCCTCAAGTAAGCATTTAAAATCACTCTCAATAAACCAAACATAGGAACACCACCACTTTGATTGATACCAACAATTCGACCCTCTAGCAACTCAAACTATCAAATATATACTTCCTAATCATCATGCAAGATTTACAAGTCAACAAACTTCTAACCTCCTGACTACATAGACGGTCTCTATTCATCAAATTTAAGCTCGCTCACCTACTCTGTCAAATAAATCTAATAACATCACCTATCTCTCATGAAACAAGTGCCCTCACAAGAAGAAATAGTCCACACACTCAAATCAAAGAATCGAATGTAAATTAAGGACTTAACATCAAAGCACAACTCTCGCACTCAAAAAGAAATTCACATGTATGCACAAAGAACCATAGGCTTGCCCAATATGTACATCACCACTAATTAAGTGTGCTCGAATAGAATCAAATAGGACTTTAACGGGTTGTAATATTGGCTAGGCGACGGGTAGGAAAACTATCTAATAGTGACTTACACTTCCCTAAGCACTTGCTAGGCGACGGGTAGGATAACTATCTAATAGTGAGTTACACTTCCCTAAGCACTTGCACTTTTAGAATTCATCACCCATTATTTTCATCTTTCCACTTTATTTTTCAGCCCTCTCTTCATCAATTATTTCAGAAGTATTTCTCATCATATCAAGAACGATCTTTTTTTTTTTCATGTCACATTCTTTCTAGGAGGGTCTTTTCATCACTTTGCAGCTTATCATTGGTCACCATATTTCACTTGACCATCCCTTTTCTTCAGATTTAACAATTATATCACTGTCTATGCTACAGTGCTCAAGAAAGCAGGGTGCAAAAACCAGAGATTCAAACAAAAGGATCAAGACAAAAATGCGGCTAACAAACGAAAGGCTACAGGCTCAAAGGGCTAACTAGTGGTACAATTTCTGAAAAGGCGAAAGTTCAAAAGACATATCAAAGAAAGCCTATTATCATCTTCTAAACAGAGCAACCCTTTTTATTTCGCTTCAATAACATGCAGGGCAAGTTCTAGACTAAGATGCAAACATGGAATATATGCAAGAAATCCTCACCACACATGGCACAAGTCTCAATCAAGATGGATCAATTCTATTCTAGGACAGATAGGATCATGACGAACTACAAAATAAGAAAAAGTTATATACAGAGTCACAATAATGAGTTTAGGTGTCAAAAAGTCTGCTATCTTTTCGTTACTCAAGCACTCACAGGAAAGTATAACTCAAGCTCAGGCCCAAATATGCTAATATCAAACAAGTCAAAACGGGTCTTTCTTCTCTCTCCTTTACTACTCCTAAAAAAACTACTCCAAAAATTTTTAAAAATTACTCGGTTCAAAGGCCCCCCTCAGGAAAGAACCGAGGCCATAAGAAAACCCAAGGAGTGAATGATCTATGCCACTAAAAGAGACCAATAAGCTATAAAAGAAAAATAAAAGAACTAACAATGCTCTGAAGTTGGCTTTTATAGGGATTGGAATAGCTAAAAAATTGTTAAAATCCAAGTTCTGTTCGGACTGGGCTTTAAAAAAAAAAAACAAATCCAAATCGGAGAAGGAAAAATTGCGAATCGCAGCACAAGGCAAAATAAAATTCAGAGGCCTTATTTTGCGCGATACCCATGCGCTGGACTGATCCCGGAACTGAAGCTGCTAGTTATGAAATTTTTGCACTTTCAGTTGCCTTGCGTTCTGTGCTTACTTCCAGTGCACATATTTAAGTGCTCCCAATCAGCCTCATCATGAGCCAATCATCACACTATATTATCTTGTCCCCTTCTTTTGTTTCTTTTATTTCTCTCTCTCTAATCACATTTTTAAAAAAATATATAAGGCTAATATATATATATATATATATATTATGGCATAATCATCCTTGACCTCAAACATCGGAGGTATCCCACCCCACACTTAAAAATATGCATTGTCCTCAATGCATGGATAGTAGAGAAAAAATTAAAACAAGAGTGAGAAGTACTCCCTGAGACCCTCTAGGGCCTACCTAGCAGCATAATCCTTAACATTAAGGGTCGGGACGACCCCACACTTAAGCCCAAACATTATCCTCAGCTTTCAACTTCAGTTACTCAAACTTCTCCTAATCTGCGAAACAAAAACAAAACAACACGTGACACTCTAAAAAAGAATCTAAAACTATTACACATTGGGTTGCCTCCCAACAACCACCTTAGTTAATGTCGGGGCACGACGTGAAATAATTTTATCGCTTTTCTCGCCATTTGGAGCTTATGAATTAGGCACCCAACTTGGATTCAAGTTAGTGACCACGAGCGGTGGGGGGTGGTAAGTATATGAACAAGCCAAGCATAATATTTTTCATCTTACACTTCTTGGCTTTCAAGTGAGGAATTTCGTTCTGCCTTCTTGAGTTTTTGAATTGCAGGATATGGTGTTTGAACTTCTTGAATTTCGATATCCTCTTTTTCTCCCGGATTGGAGTCAACAACAATCATATTTTTTAGAACAATGGTTGACTCCAATTTATATTTTTCTTTGGCATTCCCAATAAACTCATCTTTGTGATTGACCCCCAACAAAGGGATTACCTTTTTAGATTGAGCATTGGGGAGTTCATATTGATTCTCATCTGGATCGAATGCCCATGGCAAATTTTCTTCTTCTATCATCAAACCAAGTTGGAGACTAGTTTCCAAGTATTCTTCCAAGGCTTTTTGATTTTCGTTACCCGCATTAAGCAGACATTCCAACATGAGTTCAAAATCACCAATTTGGCCATGCTCACAATATAAGTCAAAATCACTACCAAACAAGTTTTCATGGAAAGATGCCATTTCGTTATTTTTTATTTTTTTTATTTTTTTTATTTTCTACAAATAAAGTAAAACACAAAAAACAACTATACAAATATTCAAAGGTTCGGTTCAAAGCAAGTTAGCTTATTTCCTAAACTAGCCAAAATACGCCAATTGCTCCCTGGCAACGGCGTCAAAATTTGATACGCTCAATTTTACCCTTTTAATAGCGTAAAGCGGACAATGTCAAATATAGTAACCCAACAAGGTTGGGGTCGAATCCCACAGAGAACAATATGTAGACGTTTAAGAAGATTAAGAATTATCACCAACAACAGCTAGATCGTACGCATTAATGGTGGTTTTTAAATATGGTTTTGATAAAATACGAAAATATAAAATCTAATCTAGAAAGCAAGTAAATTGATCAATGCCCACAAGAATGGAATAAAGGAAACTACTTCTCAAGTAACGATCCAATATATTTCACGAATTACAGATAATGGTAATATTATCTTAATTAGCCTCGGATAATGACTCTAAATTAACTTCTCCCGAAGATTAACTAGACTACCTAAATCAATTAGGAGCATTAAGAACACCCGACTATGGCTACAAGTGGTATCACCTATTCCTAGGTCAATTTCCATTAGATGGGGGCTAAAGCCTCAAATTCATGTTAATTATTCTATCCCAACCCCGTTCTTCCTCTTCCGAATTTCAAACAAAGTAAATGGGCAAGTCCTAGGGTTAGCTACTCCCTTGAGAAATGTTGAAGAACAAGAATAATTAAAATAAGAATAACTTACTTGATTAAGAATAATGTCGATCAATAAATAAGCACAACAAGAGTTTCAATGTCAATTGTCACCAAGAAATTCCCATAAACAAGGTTCAAATAAAATAAAGAAAATATACGTAGGAACCCTAGCCTCCAAACTTGTGTTTTCTGCGAAAGATGTCTAAGAATTGTGGCTTATGAAATGTTTATAAGTGCAGGAAAAATCCCAAATAAAATAACTGAGTCCAAAACAAATTAGGAAGAGTTTAATTTCGGACCACCCTTGGTCGCGTCGCTCCTGGGCTTCTGTCCACTGAACATTTTCTTTTTGGTACTTCTCCTTGGTCTTCATTTCCTGTAGCTTCCACGTAGATAAAAGTTAAAGGAATTTTCATTGAGATGCTTGCTCCATTTCATTCCATCCAACAAGCATTTTTAATTTTTGTATGTCCGTTTACTGCTTCTTTAATTGTCATACATTGGAATTGTTTTGCTTCATCCAATCATCACTCCATGATATGCCAAACATCGGCCCATTAATTCATGTCTCTTCTTGTCTCCAACGTGACCTCTTTTATTTTCTCAATCTCTTACTTTTTATTCAATTTTGCTCCGAATCTCTTCATCCACACACCGTTTTAGTCCTACACAGTAAAAATATAATATTAGCACAAATCAGGATAATTAATACTTAAACGACAATTACAAGTATTAAAATGTGAGGCGGCAACAATGAGTAAATATATGCATTTTAGGCCGAAAATTAGTATGCCAACAATATATCAATATCACAAGTACCAACAACGGATACGCCAACAATGTATCATATCACAATACCAACAGCGGTATGCCAACAATATATTAATATCACAAGTATCAACAACGGGTATGCCAATGATGTACCACAGTTCAAATACCAACAATGGTATGTCGATTCTATCTCAATCAAGGCGATAACACAGATTTCGATATCTACCAACTACTCATGGCATCAACCATCACAATGGAACAATCAAGCACAAATAACGGGGTGACTAGTCCCAACACACAACAGGGTCCAACCTAAGGCAATATCCAACCCGAATTCGTACCCAAAGGTTCACATGTTGTCTCCAACATTATAATCTAAATATGTACTTCGCTATACGAAGTCTCACCAAAGGTAAGCCATAACCTACCTGGTTTTACGCCTTGAAAATTTTCATATCGTCATGTGGTGGATAGACTAACGCAAGGTGAGATGAATACGATGTCCTACCAGTAAGAAAGGTTACTCGGCGATTCTAATTAAGATCCCAAAGACAATGTAAAGTAAAAGTCGTGCTTTGAAAAGGGTTTGCAAAGTACCGAGCTAATGTTGATTCAATAAGGTCTTGAGGAAAAGTTATAACGCTCCTTAGTTGTTAATGAAGTGCTAAACAAGTGCTAAGAAGGTTCCATAAGAATTGGAGATCAAACGAAACGACGGAAATAATTTCAAAAAAGTGGAGTTATACGACCACCTATACGGTCCGTATAACTTTATACGGTCCATACAACTTTATACGGTCCGTACAATCCAACAGAAGATATGATTTCCCTGATGGTGAAATACGGTCACTTATACGGACCGTGTAATATTATATGGACCGTATAAGGGTCTGTATAACACCCAACGGGCTGAGCATTTTCCAAGTATAAAAATGTGTTTTCACTTCTAATTTCTCATTTTCCAACTTCTCCACTTCTCTCTAAACCTCTAGAATATTCCACGCACTTTATTTACAAGAATTCAAGGGAAATCAAAGATCAATATCATCAATTCAAGGGAATCAAGTGCAAGGGAGTTATCTAGGGTTGCTAGAAATCAAGGATCTCTTTGAAGTTAAAGTTAGGGTTTTCTCCAAGTGAGGCAACTCCATCAAAAACCCATTCCTACACAATCAAAGGTGAGTTTTATGATCATTTTATGCTGTTAAGAATATTGAATGGTTGAAAGACTTAGATTATGGAAGAAAGTAGAATATGGAGCCCAATTGTGAAATAATGGTGTTCTTGAATAATAGTTTGACATGAAACATAATTCTCGAGATATTAAGAGTATAATATTGTTATAAATAATATTAAGAATGTTAGAGAAGCATTGTATGTGGATGAATACGACATTGGGTGATAACCATAATTATGGATGACTTTGAGAGGAGATTTTGCGAATTGAATAATGACTAACTTAACGAAGTTCATGATTATGATATTGTGGGTGTGTTGTTGATGTTTGGGAGTCGTTATATTATATGGAGAAAGTTGTATAAACAAAGGAGATGCTGCCCAATTTTCGTTAGCTCTAGCTTAAGTTTCTGATTATCTAATCTTAGTACGAATTCCCTTAAATGTAGAGTTGTAAGCATGGAAGGAATCGTTTAATCAATAAAGTTGGAGAGACGTAAAGGTATGTGAGGCTAGTCCCTTATTTTTCTAAGGCATTACTCCCTTTAACTTTCCATGGTGTTCTCATATTCCGGAAACTATGAGCCTGTGATTAAATAGAGCTTCTCATAAAATAAGGATAAGAGATGCATTGCAAACATGACAATGATGACGATGAGTCTAAGTCTAGAGATTCCAAAGCTTATGATATGGTATTCTTATGAAGCTAATGATTCTTTGATGTTATTCATTGTTGCTAGACTCACCTTATCATGTTAGTTCCTTCAAGGTGAGACCCGATGATCATGACTACTCCATAATGGAATCGAGGGTTCTCGACCTTACATCACCCCGATAGAGTTGTAGTATTTAATTGATTTCTATGCATGCTTTGTGATAAGTATAATGATGAGATCACATTGTGCCTAGATGGCCAGGCAGGACACCGCGATGGCGGGCGGCTTATGATTACACCGTGCCTAGATGGCCGGGCATGACACCGCTAAGGTGGGCGGCTTAAGATAGCACCGTGCCTAGATGGCCGGACAGGACACCACTAGTGGGCGGCGTGTGATAGTTACCCGGACGCGGGTTAATGATGATGGTATATTTGATATGTATACATGTGTTTTCCTTTAAAGGTTAAGTAGGTTATATCTTCGCCTCATGTTTCATTATTTTTTTATTATGCTAGTATTATTCATGCCTTACATACTCAGTACATTTTTCATACTGACGTCCTTTTCTTTGGATGTTGTGTTCATGCCCACAGGTAGACAGGGAGACGGTGCGGACCCGTAGGAGCTTAGCTTATCAGCGGATTCACAGGCGCACTCCACTACTCCGGAGGTGCTACTTATGGTCACATTCTTTTGTGTATATATTTTGGGTATGACGGGGTCCTGTCCCGTCCTTATGCCTCAGTACTCTAGTAGAGGCTTATAGATATGGATACGTGGGTAGTTGTTATCTTATGGACACATCAGTGTATATTCTTGTATATCATTTTTTGCAGCCGTAAGGGCTTATGTATATTTATGTATTGCTTTAGAGATTATATGTGTCTAGGATAAGTATGATGACTAGCGTAATGAGTGGTGCTCGGTAGTCAGCTCCGAGTACCTATCATGGTCCCTAGTCGGGTCGTGACACCTGGACTGCCGAACCGCAATACCAACAACTCACCTCTTTGCCTTGCCCTTCCGCTGAAGCTCAGAACCAAAGTAGTCTAAACATAATTGAATTCTATATTAGAAATCATGAAGAATGATACTAATATTGCTATGATTTTAATTAGGTTAATTCTAATCCTAGAAATTGGGGAAACGGGCTCATAAGGGTAAAACAGGAAATTCGAGGACAAAATACCAAATTAAGTCCTAGGTAATTATAATCCAACCATTAATTGTTGATTTAACCCAAGGATTAGCCTAATTTCTGATTTAAGTAAAAACCCCCAAATTGGGTATGAACCCTTAATCTCCAAGTCCGAAATTCAACCTTAAAATTGGAAGATATGTGATTAATAAGCTTAAATTCATCAATTTTAGCACAACCATCATTAATTTATCATACATGACCCTAAGGAAAATTTTCCCACAACCCTCCTTCAAATTCCATCTCTAAGGGATTGTTAAATGGAAGGGGAAAATTTAAGATGATTGTGATTAAGGAAGAGTGAAGGATTAGGCAAGGTTTACCCCCAAGAATTTCTCCAAATTATCTCCAAGAACAGTTTCCTCAAGCTCCAATATCGAGATGGGAAATAATGATGGTCTAAGACTTATTTAAGACACATTTAATGAAATCACTACAAAAAAAACTGGTTTTAGCGACAGATGAAATCCGTTGCTAAACCACCCAAATCTGTTGCTAAAGCTGTTTAGCGACGGATTAGCAACAAAATTTCGTCTGTCGCTAAAATGCTCGTAGCTAAGCCTTTAGCGACGAAAATTTGGCGTCCGTCACTAAGTTTAGCTACGGATTAGCGACAAATAATTTCCGTCGCTACCTTTAGCGACAAACATTTCCATAGCTAATACATATAAAACCGTCGCTAATTTGGTAGTTGATTTCGTGCAGAGAAATGTTAGCTACGAAAATTCTGTAGCTATTCCGTCGCAATTTGTATAATATTATTTTTAATTTTATATTAATTAGTTATTTAGCTATGCTATTTTTTTTCTTATATATTTTAATATGTTGTTCAAAATCCCTAGAAAGCATATTAAATTAAATGTAGTGATAATCATAAGCATTACAAGAAGCTGCTTCCATATAAATAGTAATCTGAAGATTAACAAGTAGATCCAAAAATACATAAATCCTAAAGCATCAACGTTCAAAATTGCTCTTCAACTGATAGAATTGAAAGACAAAGCTAACTAATGTGCTGCTGGAGAGTGATGTTCATCAGGATCGAAAGTAGGACCAAGTTCATAATAGAGTTTCCCTTGAGATCCAAGATCATAAAGTCTTCTCTTCATATTTCCTTCCATGGTCTCGTAATACATTCTAGTTGCAACATCCCTTTGATCAAATGTAATTATTGTTGTGATCACTGTTGCTCTAACAATTCCGGACTTCTATCCTGTAAATAAAAGTAAATGAAAACCTAAAAAAAAAAATTATACTTTCATGTCTGATAAATGAATATGAATATTCCATCTATAAAGGTCAATAAGATCACATAATGTTTTACGTATGTGCATAACTCGAGATCGATCACCATGCACGAAATGATTTTCCATGGCATGTGTGTAAGCATGCAAATATATTGCAGCTCGCCCAACCAAAGTACTTGATACTAATTGCTTATTAGATTTATGCGCCAAACACACCACATTTTTCACTCAAATGCACCAAATTCTCACCCCCCCCCCCCCCCCCCCAGTTTATGCGCCAAATGCACTAGACTTTTCACTCAAATGCACCAGACTTTTTATAACAAAAACTGCATCAATGAGTGCAGTACAATTGAAAATGAATGCACCAGAAATCACAATCCAAATGCACCAGATAGCTATAATGGTAAACGACAGCTACAACCAAACTTTGCAAATAACATAACATATTTTCAACAACCAAACTAAACATTAACTGCATAGAACCAAGAAACTGATCTAACTTAAAAGACTCAAACATTTAATTTTCAACTTATGTGAAAAATAATGAAAGAGAAAGATATTGGTGAATCAAAGGGTTGACAATCAACATTGATTACATGTCAATAAATTGGGGGCTTCGAAAATTGCTCCAATTAGTGCTTCGCCTTCATTCAGCTTTATCCGAATTGCATAGAAGAGAAAGTTTTAGATAAGGTACTCTACCGACATACAACCAAAGAAAATAAGAAACACAAGGCCACTCAATATAAACACATGGCAATGCTCGAGTTTGGCTCATACAGTTAGCAGAAATCTCAATGTACAGTCACATGACCTCTAGTTATGTAAAAAATGATGAATAAAGCTTGAAAATAACAGCCTATATACTTTCATGTCACCACAAATGCAATTATTCTCAAAAGCTTTACTAAATATTAAAAATGCACAAGCACAACACAGGTATTTAACAGAAAGAAGACCTGCTAAAATAGCAACATACCAGAAGGGTGCACATTCACAAAATATAGCTTTATTCTACAAATTTAAAGTTTGTGAATAGGGGTTCCAATTATGTATTCCACTCTTTCATTTTATATGACAATAGATATTGTCACAAAATGACTTAACCATGTAAGATCAGTTAAACATATATAACTAGTCTTGATCTTTCTACGGGTCTTACCTTAAAGAAAACTAAAAAATTTAAATTGAGCTTGCAGGAAACAAAAGTTTGATGATTAATTGTAGATACTTTTACCTATTAGCTACCTGACAACTAGTTTACCAGTTTGCATATCATTTTCATTTAAATTACAAACCTGTTGTGTTATGGTAGTGGGGAATACTAGTAAAGGGTCACCTTTATTGAAATGAACAATTTACATGATTTTAAGGAATCAAACCAATAAATATGTAGTAATGAGAGAAAAGAAACAATTGCACTTTATTTGTCAAGATTGGAATGATTGATTATTTTCAGACAACAAACAAATCCAAATGAACTGTGCCTTCTCTATGCAAATCTGAAAAACAAAAGAGATTACTTTAAAAGCATTACTGACATAGTGCTAAAAAATGTACGATGGATCAAGACACATGAAGGCATAATTCCTGCTCAAGCATCAATTTATAGGAAAAACCGTGAAATAAGTTTGAGCAGCAGTTAAAAAAAGAATGAAAATAGCAGCAACTAAATCAAGTGTCTTCCATGGAGTGAGAAAGTGAGCGATAATCAGTTCAGTCATAAACACGTCAGCTCTCTAGTGTGGTACAAGCTGGGTCAATACAATAAAGGAAATTTCAGTGCAACCTAGACTTCCCTTCAAGATTCTTTCAAACTCCTCCCTAATAAAATGTCAACGTAGAAATATAAAAGAGCAGCTCACATGGCCATAAGTCCACCACTACTATTTCTCCCATCACTGTTACACCTTTGTTTGCAAAACTTAGATCCACAGAGGGAGGCTTGTAATGTACACATGCCAGGATATATAATAAAGTACACAAGTTATTGATATTTTTCAGGGAAGGGGGTGGGGGGGTGGGTAAAAGAAGTAAAGTACACAATCTTTATTATTCAAGACCACTGGACTGCTAAATATGGTATTCAAGACCACTGGACTGCAAAGAAAAGCAATGAACCACATGGTGTTGGAGTATGGAAACACATCAGTAGTCTCCAAGAGGAATTCTTCCAGGCTGTCTCATTCAAGGCTGGAAATGGGCTCAAGATCAGATTTTGGCAGGACAAATGGCTTGGGGACACTTTAGTAAAAGATTTATTTCCCTCACTATTTCTGATAGCTTCTAACAAAGAAGCAACATTAGCTCAATATAGAGTTAACAACTGTTGGACACCAATTTTAAGGAGAAACTTACAGGATTGGGAAGTTGATGATTTTCTTTCTCTATTAGAAAGTTTGGGACAAAGTACTTTGGTGGCAGATTTTCAGGACAGAATACTCTGGGGCAATTCTAAGGAAAAGATTTTCACTGTGAAGGAATGTTACAACAACTGGTGCTCTCAAAATAGCCTTTTAGAGGTTTGGCCTTGGAAGCTTGTATGGAGAACCAGACAGCCTCTCAGAGTTACTTGCTTCACTTGGACTGCACTGAAGGAAGCATGTCTAACACAAGACAATCTTAGAAGGAGAGGTGTAATAGTTGTTAACATGTGTACCATGTGCAAGCAGACCAATGAAAGTGTCAACCATCTATTTTTGCACTGCCCTGCAGCAGCTAGCCTCTGGTTTTTCTTCTACTCTATGCTTGGTCTACAATGGGTAATGCCCTTCAACATCAAAGATGCATATGCTAGCTGGATACTCTGGAGAGTTGACAAATCCATTAAAAGAATTTGGAGAATGATCCCAGCAGTAATTTTTTGGACCCTATGGAAGGAGAGAAACAACAGATGCTTTGAAGGAATCTCAACTCCTATTTGCTCTCTAAAGTCTAGGTGTTTAGTTAGTCTTTTTAGTTGGCATTTTTTTGCCCCTGTAAACAATGTGGGTAACTTTCTAGATTTTATCAGCTCCTTTTCTCTAGTTCAGTAGAGATAGGATATCTTTAGATTGTTCTACAGGTTTTGCCAAGCCTGCCAGCTTTTCCCATCTGTAACCTTGCATCTTCTTGATGTTTTACTAATGAATTTTATTACTTTACCAAAAAAAAAGTACACAATCTTACTTGATATCATATGTTACTATCTACATCCTCACAGTGAGATCAACCACAGGGACATCGATAGTTGTAACTTGGAAAGACATCCAAGTAAACATTCCATTGGTTTCACCTTCCGACAACCTTAATAGCTCTAGTACTACTAGGAATAATGTTGAATGAAGTAGTTCTTCCACCCCTCCCATCCTCGGATGATGGTCCAACAATTTTCTCTAAGTGATGAATTATACAAATGGAAACAACATAAGTTATATTTAAAGTTAACATACGTGTAGAACTATTTGAACTGTTATGGAGTGGACTATGGTCATAAGACCCTCTAATAGTTTCGAATTTGTCATGAATAACTTCTAAAGTTGCGTCAAGTTGAGGAATTAATAAAATTTCACTTAAATCTTCAAATGTTAAAATGAAGAACAGGGCAAGAAACAAAAAAGGGAACCTTTACCAAAGGAGCAAGGTAGTTAGTAGTACAACTTGCATCATAAATAATGTTGGGGTTTTACTAGTATTCCTTCTCATTGACACCAACAACAAGCATAGGAGCAGAACATGCTTGGCTTGTATTCCTTTTCACTGTTCTGCTTATTTTGCAATGAAAATAATTTTTTTCTTCTCAAATCTAATTGTCCAATTTCACATTCCAATAATTTTTTGCCCTAAAATCATTGCTTTAGACTGCAAAAATTGTAAGACTAAAGATTTGACCACAACAGAATCCGATTAAACACACGGATACCACAAAGAAATCAAACTAGAGTATCTCTAACCACTCCTTTAGACTGAAATCTTTAGCTTTTTCACATTTTTAATTTTGCAAAGATGGTACAAATCTGAACACGTTCAATCAACTGTTTCAAAATTAAATCGAAGAATTCAGAAAAGAGTAATTACAAATACCTCTCCCATGGAGTAATTAGTACTAAGATAGTACTGATTTAGATTCAGAGACAAGTCCACCGGAGTTATGGCCTAATTCTGCAAGAATTTCGAGAATTAAACCCTAATGCCAGATTTTGAAGCTTCCAAAATCACCATATGTGAAGAAATCCGCACCCACAACCCCAAAATCGGCTTCCATAAACCCTTCGCCCAAAAACAAGATTCGTTAGAAGATGGGTGTTTCAACTATGAGTTTAAGCAAGTGATCTATACCGTGAAATCTTCTCATCACCAAAATCAATTATGAAGATATTGATGAAAGAGATCAAATTGATGAAAAGACCAAACCCTAGACAGAGATGAAAGAGACAAATATGTTTTAACATTTAGGAGTGAGCCACTGTGTATTGTATTAGATGATACTAAAATAAAAAATTACAACACTAACGACGGATACTTTCCGTAGCAATTGCTTTTAAAGTATTTTGAAACTTAAAATTAATTAGCGACAAAATATTTGTAGCTAAATCTGTCGTTAAATTTAATAAATTTAGCGTCCAACATTTTGTGCGCGCTATTTAGCGACAGATGTTAGTTTCCGTCGCTAATCCGTAGCTATACTACATGCCTATTCTTTTATTTTCATATTTTACGACAAAATCACAATTCTGTAGCTAATCTGTCGCTATCTAGTGACGGAAATTGTTTTGTCACTAAAATTCGTCGCTAAACGGTGTTTTTTTTGTAGTGATATAACTGCCCGTCACCGCCACGGCGGTAGGGATGCCGCTCGGCAGCGCCGCTACGACGACTGAGATACCGCCACAGTAGTATAGCCAACATTACATATGGCCGCCCCAGTGGTCATCACACCGCCACAGCGGTGCCGCTGGGGCAGCTCTGGTGCCGCCATTGCAGGCACCAGACACCAGAATTCCCCTTTTTTTTTCCATATCTTCAATCGAAATCCCAGGTTATTCCCGAGGCTATCTACTCACAATCCGACCACCTAAACCCACACAAAAATAAGCTGCGAACGCGCTCGTGGTCTCAAAATTTCCAACGGAGGTCTCGTTGACCGAGTCAACCTCCGATGCCTTAATCCCAATTTCCCATCCCATGTCCCGAAATGCATCCGAGTGCATTGGGAACCGAATCAAATACACATACAAGTTCTAAATGACCATCCGGACTTCTCAAAATCGACGAAATTTCGAAAAGGGTCCGTTTGCCTAAAAGTCAATTTCGGGTCAACCATTTTTCACTTTAAGCCTATATTTTCACTAAAGTTGCCCGAATCCGGTCTAGACACCTCGGGAAGCATGTCAACGGTCCCCTCGGATCAAAATCGAGCTAATCAATGCTTGAAAACGGGCGAAAATGCCGAAGAGACTATAACGACTAAATGGGTCGTTACATCAAGTGGGTGAATCATATCTACTTGAAGGACAATGAATGGTGGCAATACCAGGCTCCAGTTGACAGCGGCTGGTATTGGAAGAAAATTTGTGGACTCAAACTAAAGTTTACAGCAGGTTATAACATGAATGGATGGATTACTCCCAATGGAAAATACACAGTGAATAGGGGCTATGAGTGGAGAAGAGAGGCAGGAGGAGAATGGCAGTTCTGGATAGGGGTGTGGAATAAAGTAAATGTGCCCAAACACAGTTTCATTAGTTGGTTAGTGATGCACAGAAGATTACTAACAAGGGATAGGCTAAAGAAAATGGGAATTAGTCCGGAAGACACTTGCTTACTTTGTGACAGTCAAGTTAAAACCATCAGTCATCTCTTCTTTGAGTGTGTATACTCACAAGCTTGCCATTCTATTATATTCCAGTGGCTACACATTCAGATACAGAAACATGATCTTATAGGTATGTGGAACAGATTAGCAAGAAGAGCTCAAGGGAAGATGAATAGAGCTTTACTCTGGGCTATACTAGCCGCGATTATTTATCAGATATGGATGGCTAGAAATGAAGCATTATGGAATCACAAAGTCCCTAGACAGCTGGTGGTGTGCCAACAAGTGAAACAAGACTGCCAACATAGAATTGTCTATAGTTTATAGAGAAGGAAAAATTGCAAGGATAGAGTCTGGATAAAGGATATACTAGCTAGATATGTCACTTAGCTGAGATAGGTTGATGGTGGAGCAAAGGCTCAGTTCAGGCTTACTCTTTCTTAATTCTGTTGCTGCATTGTACGTTTTTCTACTGGTTTTTGAGTGATAAATAATATAGTTTGCTCGACCAAAAAAAAAAAGAAATTGCTGGCCATCCTGAATTGTGGGACTTCACAAAGAAGTCAAGAAAGAAGATTGTGGGAAAAGGTCTGATGACATCAACAAATGAAATACAATCTCATCCTAGCTACTTGAAGACCGTATAAGAGTTTCTGGAATGAGTACACACGATAATTTTATAAAGAGCATAATATGTGATGGGTAGAGGGGTAGAGGATGGATAATAATTTTAGCCCCATTTGTATTTGTAAAAAAAATTAATCTCTTATTTATTCTACCAAATTATCAGTAGTGATTTTCACAAATAAAATCTTTTGTACCACCATTTAAATTTTGACCCTGTTAGAAAAATTCTTGAGCGAATAGCCTTCACGTCAGAAATCGAATGCACGCTCTTGGCGGTTGCAAGATGACTTATGGTGATTCCTCAAGATTTTAAAGCAAAATCTTGGTGATCGCCACGATTTATTATTTGATATTGGCCAAGACTTGTCTTAACAACAAGTTATGGTGATTCGTCGAGATTTCTAGTCAAATCTTGTAGGATTACCTAAACTTTTTCAGCATCAGTGGCTGAAAATCTGGCGATCCGTCAGAATTTGTGGCCAAATCCTGGTGATCACCATAACATGTTGTGTAGAAATTGATCAATATATTTTTGCTTCAAAATTCACTCAATCAAATAACTTCAAATTTAATATACAACTTTCTAATAGTAACCACAACGATTTTCAATAGTTAGATTCAACATAAACCTTCAAAAATTAATAGATCGGCTTGTCTTCTTTAAAAAGTTCCTTTTCAGGTCAACAGAACTCATCAATTGTGTTTTCAATCCTCTCCAACCATACCAATTCAAATTATTAAGAATGGATAATGGAAGCTCAATGAAACATTACCCGCTCAGATTCAACCACAAATAAGCTAATTTTGTACGGCACATATTTTATTATTTTTCAATTTTAATTGTGTACACCTGATTTGTTCTAAAGCTGCTTAAGATGCAATAATAAAGGAATTTGATATATATATGCTTAAGATGCAATAATAAAGGAATTTGATATATATATATATATATATCAGCTGAGCCAGTAAATGCATTATGAATAGGGAAAATAAAAAAATAATTACCTGAAATAGCCCATGTTTGTAAAATTATCCGAAATGGCCCAATTTGTACCCCTCACTTCAAAATCCTGTTGTATATTTGTACCCTCACTACAATTAAAAAACTGTTGTATATTGTTGTATACAATTGAATTTTCTTGGATATAAACACCTCTTATACATTATTATTATACACTCTATACATTATTATACACTTTATACAAAGTTGATACATTATCTACTTCAGATGTATAAAGTTGTATATTGTTGTATAATGTTGTATATTGTGAAAAAGTGACTATGCGGGGTGTAATTTAAAAATATGACTACACAAATATAATTTTGTATGCTATATTGTACATTATTGAAATTTGCCCTTATTAATAACCTTATCTTGTTTCAACTGATTCATAATCCTAAAGAGCTAAGTCATTTTTTGAAGATACATGCCCATATAGTTAAAGCAGAGACAACAAAAAGTTGCAACTATTGGTGCAAGGGGTCACTCTAAGATATGACTATGTTTGTCGTAAAGTTTATTACTCCCTATATCCCAATTTATATAAATGAGTTCAGAGTACAACGATCAAAATACTTAATTTTAAATATGAATTTATGTATAGGTTTCTGAAAATATTTTAAAATAAAATTTACATATTTAAAAACTGCACGAAAAGTTGTACAACTCAACTTAGTTGTTGATTCAAAATATTTTACAAAAAAATTGAGAAAATTACAGTAAAGAAAAATAATTCAACTCCTCAAATTGGGTAACATCTTTGCACATAAAATGGGACGGAGGGAGTAATAGTTAACTTTTGAGAAATGAAAGCGATTGTATTTTTTGAGAAAAAGATGTTAGTCTATTATCTAATTATTTGGGATTTTATTATCATTGAAGTCGTTAAGATTAAGCGATAGTTTTCTTGTGCCAGACTCAATTTTTCTTAATACTACTAAGAGTGCTTACTAGCCTTGCGTGAATTTTGCTTTATTTGGTGCATGGCATAGTATAACTATTAAAATGGATTGATCAAGAGGAGAAATTTCTGCAATATTATCACAAAAATCAAAATACATAGCTATCTATATATAAACAAATGATGTCAACTTGTCAAGAGATGGATACATACTCTAGCAAACTGACTTATAAATATTTATGAACTTTGTAATAATATTCAAGCAGACTGCGGACATGTTGACATTCCGAATCATGACAAAAGCAGATTATGAAATAAAACGCGAAAAGATTTTGGCAAGCGCTTGCTATATATCCAGAAGCTATCTTGCTCAGACTTTTCAAAATATTATTGCACCCGTGTGAGATCTTTCAAAGATTCACTACTTTACAGGACCCAACATGCACCTGATAATATTTTTGGAAAGTTCGAGTAACATAGTTCAGAAATAGTGGCATTCAGAGGTGACCACAATCATATTGAACATGAGCACTTGGGTTTCTGAAGAAAATTGCCATAACAGCTATGACAACAAATTTTGTCAGCATTGGTCTATTCTCAACAAGAAGGGCAGTCAGATAAGATTGTGTTGCCAGTTTTACCACCCTCACTCTCCTCTCTTTTACATACTGATCCAGTGCCTCTTCAACTTTTCCACTTCCATTCATTGATGTCTTTGCCAAGTTTCTTCCAAGCACCACTGCATCTTCTATTCCTGCTGAACCTCGTTGGGCAAGGAATGGGCCCATTACATGCATTGCATCTCCAGCAACCGTTAAAAAAATTTTGCGAAAATTTCCAAACATCAAGTCCCATGGTGCGCGATATCTCAAGTGAGTGAAAGATAGACAATCCAGATCACATCTTTCTATCATTTCTTGTACATCAGCTGAATGACCACTTGTTATCATTAGGGCTCTTTGTTTGATAAGTTCTGGATCTTGAGGGAACTTTGCATCTGAATGTGCACATTGTTAACATTTTGTGACAAAAGGGATACAATCAATGCAACAATATATATGCCTAAAATTTCAAACAAGACAAAGAGAAAATTAGTCTGCGCTCACGAAAAGTATCAAAATTTAATATATTGCATCAATTTGATTAACTGCATTATCAAATAACTGATGTTTTAGCAGTACGAATTACCTATGCCTTGTGGAACACCAATAAACCAATGGACCAATTTATCAGTGATTGGTAGTCTCCCAACTACGATTTTGCCACTTATGAGGTGGACAAATTCGAGAGGAAATGAATGGCCATTGGGTTAACTTGTTAAAACCCTAAGTCCAGAAGTGCGAAATTTTTTCGTAGGCTTTAATCCAAGGTAACTTGCCACTATTGACCTCGATCCATCACATCCGGTTAAAATCTGCAACGATCACTCAATTATAATGAAATTTAATAAAATGTTGTCAACTAGGTGCATCATGAGCAGCAACCAGCTATATGCAAGTGAAAGAAATACACTTGATTCAGCTTGTTGTCAATAAAGTTTTTTATAGCAAATTCTTAACCCTCTTGTGTCAAAGAACAGAATTGTTGTCAGCTTTTAATTAAGAATAATCTAGGGAATGAGACTTCAGTAATGTTCATTTATCCATAAAATTGATGACGCTCAACATATGATTAATTTATACAATCTATATATTTATATGCATACTTCATGAAAATAAATATCCCTAATTAATTATAAGGAGCCAAGAATTCTAACAAGGCAATTCAATAGAGTACTAGAGTGTCACAACTGAGATTTGAACATACTACCTGAAGCATTTTTTCGAGTCACCCTTACCACCATTAGCTACACCAGAAATTTCCAGTGTCAAGGGAATATATGTGAAATGAAAAATTTCGTCCAAAGAGATTCAACTGACCGAACTTCAGATCATATAGTTCCACGCGAGAATTGATACTAGTACAACACCTGTAGCATTAAACACTTTCAAGTGGTACAAGAATTGAGTTTGCTATATTTCCTTAAAAATGCAAAAAGGGTGTACTTTATACATAAAGAGGAAAGAGTGAATAAAGAAAGAGTACCTGAGCACGAATACGCTTTCCATTAGAAAGTAGAAGACACGGTAATGAAGTTAGAGGATCCATTTCTACGGAAACAATGTCATATCCAAAACATATAGTCTTAGGAGGCAAAGCATCAGCAAACGCTTCAACTATATCGCTCCTTTTCAGACAGCGAACCTCCCCAATATGCCTTTTAATTGTAAAACACATAATTACTGTTTACTTTCTGTTCTTTCAAGTGCAAAAAAAGCAAGCGAGATCTCAGTTTAATTTGACTTACTTGTTTCGAAGAATTAACTGAAGATGACTAAAAAGTCTTCAAATTACTAAAGATGACGTGTAGGGCCCACCCCACATCAAAACCCAATTAAATTTGGGATTAAGAAGATTGGGGTCCAAAATGTAATTTTTAAAGCTTCTTAATCTTTTACAAACTACAAAAAAAACCCAAAACACCCACCCATTATACTAAAACACCCACCCAATATTCAAACCGTTCCTCCCCACAACTCCCTCGCACTTCTTCCATATTTCAAAATCTAAACTCCCAAGCAAACAGTTAATCTCCTTCACTTGGACGTCTCTCATCTCTCCTCTTTTCTTGTCGTCTTCTTCTTCACCCTCGTCTATAGGTGTCGCTGCTGCTTCTTCTTCTTTAATATCAAGGTAAAGTTTTTGTTTCACTTGTTCCAAAAGTTATTTGGTAGAAATTGATGATTTTGGTTGTAGAAAAAGAAGAAGAAGAACATGGGTTTGTCTTCAATGTTGTTTATTTTGTTGTTCCTTGTTCGAGAAACCCTTATTTAGGGTATTTGTTTGACTTGTTGGGGTTTTTGCGTTTGTAAATAGCGTACATTGTTCTCAAATTATGGTTTTTTGTGATGTTTTTGTTCTTGTTCTCCTTAAGATTTCGAAAAAATGGCTTGCAATCTTGTTGACTTTTTCGAACAGATGAGTAAGTTGCTGCAGCAACTTCAACACTTGTTTGACAGTTGCAGATAGTTTCTGAGGTTGCTTGCTTTAAAAACCTCTATTTAGTGTATTTGTAGTGAAATATTGTTGTTGGTGTTGGTGTTGGTGTTTGTATTGGTGTTGATGTTGATGTTGGTGTTGGTGTTGTCCTATTATGGTATGGTTTAGGAAAAGAAAGGATAAAGAATTATTGCACATACATTTGGTGTATTTTGTTTAACTTGTATGATTATGTGTCTGTAGTAGACGATTTGGCTGTTGTCTTGGAAGTAGATGCTTGTTGTTTTGGTTTGGTTAAGTGTTTAGGAAAAGCTTGGATAAAATCCATCTTGTTGTTGTTATTGTTGTTTTTGTTGTTGTTGTTGTTGTTGTTGTTGTTGTTGTTGTTGTTGTTGTTGTTATGTGTTTGTAGTGAAATAAATGGTTTTTTTCTGTTGTTGTCCTGGTATGGTTCAGGGTTTAGGAGTAGATATCCAATAGATGTTTTTTTTTTTCTTTTCCTAGTATTTATCTGGTTCTGTTTATAGAAGCTATGTCCAAGAAATTTTTAGTTGTTGCAACAATTTCTACACTTGTGCCAACAAGTAGATAATATGTTGCAACAACTACAAATCTGTTGGACATAGCTTCAGTTTTTTTATTCTGTTTGTAGAAGATATCCAACAGATTTTTAGTTGTTGCAACAAGTTATACACTTGTTGCAACAAGTATACAATATGTGGCAACAACTACAAATCTGTTGGACATAGCTTCAGTTTTTTGGTTCTGTTTGTAGAAGATATCCAATAGATTTTTAATTGTTGCAACAAGTTATACACTTGTTGCAACAAGTATACAATATGTTGCAACAACTATAAATCTGTTGGACTTAGGTATATAATGGAGAAAAACCATGTTTAGTAAGCCTCGGGAAGGTTTAAGACTCGTCGGATCATCGGAGTTAAGTTTCGGTGGAAGTTTGGTAAAATGTCACATTATGGCGCACTTTGTGGCTCAACATGCGAGCAGCAAAGCGCGCTTTGCGGCCACGCAGTTGCGCAGCAAAGTGTGACAGTGAAATTTGGTGATGTTGCGAGGTATGCGACACAACATGCAGCTAGCAAAGCACGCTTTGCATCTAGTAAAGCTAGCAGCATGTTGTGTCGGTCCAGAATTTTTGGACCATTATAAATAGACCAAATTCGACCCAAAATCATATTTTCACCATTTTTGGTCATAGAAACCTCTAGAACACTCTCCATTATTCATCCACAAGAAACCAAGCGAAATCCATGATCAACTACACCAAAACCACGAAATCAAGTGTATGAAACCTAATAAAAGTTCATCTACACCAAGAAATCTCAAAGGAAATAGACTAGGGTTTTTGTGCAAGAAGAGGATTCCCACTCAAGGCTCATTCATCTATTATCTAAGGTGAGTTTTATGATCATTCTTGGTTGTTTAAGGAGTTGAAAGTTAAAAACACATGGATTGTAGAAAGATATAGAAGTGGGTCATAAATGTGGGAATAGTGACATTGTTGGGTGAAGGTTTGGACTGAATTATGAATATTGGAATGTTGTGGTTGTAAGTATGTTGTGAATGACATTTAGACCATGAAATAAGTATTAGATATGAGAAAACGCGATAGTGAACTATAACCACAATTATGGAGAAATTGAAGAGGAATTGTGAAATGTGGATAATGTAGATGAATGATGATTGTTGTCTATTATATTGTGAATGTTGTTATGAATGTTTGGGAGTTGATATAGAATATGGGAAAAGTTGTATAAACAAAGGAAATGCTGCCCAATTTTCTTTAGCTTTAGTAAGCACGTTTAAGTAATCGATTAGCTAATGTTCATGCGACTTCTCTTGAAGGTAGAAACGTGGGCATCAAAGGAGAACAAGCAAGTGATAGATTAGTTAAACGTAAAAGGTATGTGAGGCTAGTCCTTTCTTTCTATGGTATGAATCCGATGGTATGATTTTTCCTTCTTCTCCATCAATCCTCTATATTGCGGAAAACTAATAGCCTATGTTCATGAGTAGCCATATGAGATGAGAGATATATGAGGAGTTAAGTATAAAGATTCTAGACTTCATGATATGATGTTCCTATAACGCTAATGATGTCACATTGTATACACTCACCTTATATATTGTTTCCTTCAAGGTGAGACAGAGTACCATAAAGTTAATGATGTCATATATTGTATACACTCACCTTATATATTATTTCCTTCAAGGTGAGGCAGAGTACCATAAAGTTAATGATGTCATCTATTGTATACACTCACCATATATACTACTTCCTTCAAGGTGAGGTAGAATACTTCTAAATGTTCCATAATGGAATCGGGGGTTCATGACTTTAGGTCACCTCGATAAAGTATAACTATCTTGGAGTTATTATACATGCATTATGATGAGTATATGTTGATGATATTACACCGTGCCTATATGGACAGGCAAACACACCACTGCAGTGGGCAGCTTATACCCCGGACGCGAGAGGCCTGGACGCAGGTTAATTATTATCACACCGTACCTATATGGACGGGCAGCTTATACATTTATACATTTATGCATACATGACATGACGACGATTATGAAGTAAGCCAGCATGCATTATTTCTTTACGATGGACAGTCAGTTACAGTTGCTCTTTATTTGATGCTTTCTCTATCTTCTTGACATGTTATTATTACTTATGCCTCTCATACTCAGTACAATGTTCGTACTGACGTCCGTTTTCTTTGGACGCTGTGTTCATGCCCACAGGTAGACAGGGAGGTGATCTTGATCCAGACTCGTAGGAGCTAGTAGCTGATTTGAGAGCACTCCATTATTCCGGAGGTGCCTTTGACTAGTCTTTTGTGTATATATGTATATTTTGGGCACGACGGGGTCCTGTCCCGTCCCTATGTCTAGCACTCTAGTAGAGGCTCGTAGATACGCAGTTGTGGGTTATATGGTCTCACAAGGTTACTACTGTATTTATGTATATATATTATCATTTTGATAGCCGAAAGGCTTATGTCTATACAAGTATCTATGTTCGTAAATGAAAAATGATTTTCTTATGATTGAGTACGAATTTGATAAAAGAACGTTTAATGAGTATGATGAGTAGTAGAACGAGTGGTGCTCGGTGGTTAGCTCCGGGTACCCGTCACGGCCCCTAGTCGGGTCGTGACATATTCACTTGTTGCAACAGTTACATCATTTGTTGCAACAAATTCTTCAGTTGTTGGAGAATTTTGTTACTTGTTGTATTTTATTTGATCAAATGCTGCACTTCTTATTATCTGTTTACTTTGAATGATGCACAAATCAGTTGAAGCTTCTTTTTTTCTCCTGTGTGTAGATAAAATGTCTCCTGCCAAAAGAAAAGTTGAGAAATCAACTGAGGGTCATAGAGATAATAAAAAAGCTAGAGTGCAATCATCATTAGAGAATCTTGCTGATTTAGCAAAATCTATTGTTGAATCAGCAAATATAAAGGAAAGAGACAGTCAAACTGACAATCAATCCTCAGAAAGAGAGGAAGTACAGAGCCAAGAAGCAGTAGATACAAATGAACAAAGTGAAGAAGAATTAGAAGCTGAAGAAACTGCTGATGGAGTAGATGGATTGGATGAAGATGATGAAAAGGGCAGTGCTTCCGAAAATACAGTTCACTTGTCGACGTTCATAGCTGAATTAAGAACAAAGAAGAGAAATAGTGTGAATGACAATTTAATTGTAGAATCTTCTAGTAGATTGGACATAGATCATAACAGACCTTCCATTGCTGAGGTCGTTAAGGTTTTCAGTATTGACAAGTATGCCGTGAGGATGCCGTTGAATGAAAATAATGATTTGACCGTTGATCTTACGATCAAATCAGTCATGGGCAAGAACTTTGATATGTTTAGGCTAATTCTTAAAAAGCAGGGGTTGGAGGATTTCTTTAGGAAAAACTGTTTTGGGGTGTATTTGGATCTGCCTGAAGAGACCGGTGCACGGTTTCAAATGAAAATGGTATATGGGCTTATGAAGCGTAGAATTCTTTCGGATGCAAAGGATGAGCTTTGGATTATTTACTGTGGCATGCCGGTGTGCTTTGGCTTGAAAGAGTTTGCCATAGTTACTGGCCTTAGATGTCATCCTTGTGAGCTTCCTACTGTTGTATTGAATAAGCCAGCCCGGACTAGAAAGACATCCAAAGAAGCCAAGAAAGTAGGAAAGGGTGGAAAAGATAAGAGTGAAACTGGTTTGGTGGAGTTAGTTGGAAAAAGATACAAAGGAGATAAGCTGCTTGTAGATTTGCAGTCCAAAACCATATCAAAAAAACATAAGCAGTCCTTGTGTTTAGTTTGGTTTGTGCACTGTGTTCTTATGGCAAAAGATACAAGTCTGAACATACCACTTGGTTTTCTTAAACTTGCAGAGGACTATGAGGCATTCAACAACCATGGATGGGGCCGGGAAAGCTTCTAGTTGACTGTTGACTATTTATCGAAAGAGCTTAAGCCAACAGTGAAGACAGTCAATTTATATGGCTTCCCTTGGGCTTTCATGGTAAAGCATTTGCAATGTCAATTTCTTGTACTTTTTGTATTTATATCATCATTTTGATTTTGATGGTATCTTGTTTTATAGGCTTGGGCATTTGAAGCCATTCCTCACCTCCGAAAACAAGTGAAGGACTACCCTTCGGAAGTGTCTTTTCCAAGAATGCTTAGATAGCTGACTGCAAAGAGCAACACAAGATTGAGTGTTGATCTTTTTAACCCTCTTTTGGAAGAGGTAAGCCTTAAGACATATATATAGAATAAACCTGGTCATCTGTTGGATAATGTCCAACAAGTATGACACCTGTTGCAACAAGTTACTAATATGTTGGACAATGTCCAACAAGTATGACACCTGTTGCAACAAGTTATTAATCTGTTGGACAATGTCCAAAAAGTATGACACCTGTTGCAACAACTTAGTTATCTGTTGCATTTCATGATTTAGGACCATTTTAATATATCTACTTTTTTGTTGTAGGTTGTGCACCCGTGGCTTGTCCCGACAGTACGGGAGTTGGAGATGCCATTCCTTGCTTCCTTTGAGCCCTTACAATTTGTTCCTGATAAAATGATTGAGGGGATGAAATTAGAATTGGTTGGAGTGACAGCCATCAAAAGGGAATCAGTTGTGGTAGATGTTGATGGTGGTGGTGTTATTGCTAGTGGTCAACCTGCTGTTGATGACGTTGCGGCAAAAATTGCCGGTGAAAAAATAATAGATGATGATGTTGATTTTGGTAGACAAACTCCAATTGTTGGTGTTGTTGGTGGACAAACTCCAATTGGTGGTGATGTCGGTGGACAAACTCCAATTGATGGAGATATTAGTTGTGGCGGATTTGGTGGTAGATTTTCTTTTGGTGGTGCCGACACATCAAAATGTGCTTGTGAATGCACCTATTGCAAGCAGCGAATGGATGATTTGATAAATAATGTTGAGGAGTTGGTGAAGGCACAAATTCTGCTTTACAGAGTTTGTTATCCAAGAGGGGTGTCAATCCATCCAAGAAGCTAACCTCACCCTATACTCTTATTCGCATTCTCAAGAAGGGAAAAGCAATTTCCAAGGCACTTGCCGATGTTAGGTCAAGGAAATCTTCTACACCCCACAAGGCAGCTGTTGTTGTTGATCTTAAAAAGGTAAATGTGTATAAGCATGCAGATGCTCAAAAAATGAAAAGGCTTGAAAAATTCATCAATGCCAAGAAGAGCAAGGGTACAATGTATTCATTGCATGAATTTAAGGTCGATGACTTCAGGATAATGACAAGCATGGAAGATTGGTGGCTGGCCAGTGTAAGTTTGAAAACAACAATTATTTTTGTTGAAACAAGTCTTATTTTGGTTGTATTAGTTGCAACAAGTTATATATTTGCTGCAACGAGTGGAACACTTGTTGCAACAAGTATTGGTCTTGTTGCAACAACTCACTTAGTTGTTGGAGTTTGCTTACAGCAGTTGGGGAAATAGACCCAACTGTTGTAAGCAATCTCCAACAACTAGGAGAGTTGTTGCAACAAGACCAATACTTGTTGCAACAAGTGCACACTTGTTGCAACAACTCAGTTGTTTAGGTGACTGACATTCCTTATACTTTTAATGCAGTATGTTGATGAAATTATGCTCTTAATGCGTGTGAGGCAAAGAACTTTCACTGAGCACTATGCTTCCACAGATATAATCTTGGATCTCAACTGCTACAATATCATGCTCAAGAGATACACAGAGTTGTCGGATGAAAGCACACAGCCGGAAGCTATTCCATTCAATCAAATGCTTGATGATTTTATATGGGATGATGATGTTATCGCTTACTGTAGAGTTACTGCACCAGCCAAAGGTGGTCGCGAGTGGGTTGGTGCCAAAAGGGTGCTTACTATCATGAACATAAATGTTAGACGATTTGTCACCCTCGAATTCATAATTGAGGAGGGGGTGATAAATGTTTATGACTGCAACGTCCCAAAAATCCAAGAAGATGAGTTCTTCATCCACATCCAGCCAGTCATTGAATTATGGCCGAAACTACTGAAGCAGAGTGGCATGTTTGAACGCTTGCCTGAAAAGCTGCTCAACGAAGCTTGGAAATTTGTGCTGAAGGAGAATATCCCCCGCAATGAAACTGCAATGGCATGCGGATCGTATTCACTTGCTTTTATTGAGCATTTGCTTACCGACACTAACATGATGAAGCCTGAGACTCTATTATGCGACAACTCAGTGGCGAGGATGCAGTGGCGGTGGGCAGTGGGTGTGATAGATAATGTTTTGGAGCCCTGAGCTGGCTGTTTAACAAATTACTACTTGAACAATATTTTTTTGTCCTTGTTATTATTTATGAATGTTGTTGCAACAAATGCAACAGATAGTACAGTTGTTAAAAAAGTTGCAAAAAATTACTAATCTACTAATCTGTTTAGAAAAGTTGCCTAAATCATTGCAACAGGTCATACAGTTGTTGAAGAAGTTACTAATTCGTTCCGAACAAGTAACTAATCTCTTTAAACAAGTTACTAATCTGTTGCATTAGATAATACATTTGTGAAAGGAGTTGCAACAAATTACTAATCTGTGCCAACAAGTTACTAATTCGTTCCAACAAGTAAATAATCTGCTGAAACAAGTTACTAATCTGTTGCAACAGACCGTACAGTTGTGGAAAGAAGTTGCAACAAATTACTAATCTGTTCCAACAAGTTACTAATCCGTTCCAAAAAGTAAATAATCTGCTGAAACAAGTTACTAATCTGTTGCAACAGATCATACAATTGTGGAAAGAAGTTGCAACAAATTACTAAAAATTTCTTAAGTATATATATTGATCAATAAATATGATTGATTTCCATTGTTTATCACTAAATGTGGGCGAATCCCATCAATTCACTCCAATGATCACTCCATTTAGTGCGTATTGGACTTAGTTGATCATCTATCCTGACCTAAAACACCATGAAATTGCTTAAGTATATATATATATATATATATTGATCAATAAATATGATTGATTTCCATTGTTTATCACTAAATGTGGGTGAATCCTATCAATTCACTTCAATGATCACTCCATTTAGTGCGTATTGGACTTAGTTGATCATCTATCCTGACCCAAAACACCATGAAATTGCTTAAGTATATATATTGATCAATAAATATGATTGATTTCCATTGTTTATCACTAAATGTGGGTGAATCCCATGAATTCACACAATGATCACTCCATTTAGTGCGTATTGGACTTAGTTGATCATCTATCCTGACCCAAAACACCATGAAATTGCTTAAGTATATATAATGATCAATAAATATGATTGATTTCCACTGTTTATCACTAAATGTGGTTGATTCCCTTTATTGATCACTAAATGTGGGTGAATCAAGTAGTATCTGTTGCAACAGATGTAGTATCAGTTGGAGAAAGTTTAGTATCTGTTGCAGCAAGTGTAGTATCTGTTGCAGCAAACTGAGTAAGTTGTTGAACAAGTCCTTACTCTTGTTGGATAAAACACAACAAGTTACCCATTTTCTGTAACAAGTCACTCCACTTGTTTGATTTTCATTGTTTATCACTAAATGTTGCTGATATACATTGTTTATCACTAAATATGGTTGATTCCCTTTATTGATCACTAAATGTGGGTGAATTAAGTAGTATCTGTTGCAACAGATGTAGTATCTGTTGGAGCAAGTGTAGTATCTGTTGTAGCAAACTGAGTAAGTTGTTGAACAAGTCCTTACTCTTGTTGGATAAAACGCAACAAGTTACCCATTTTCTGTAACAAGTCACTTCACTTGTTTGATTTTCATTTTTTATCACTAAATGTGGCTGATATCCATTATTTATCACTAAATATGGCTTATTCCCTTTATTGATCACTAAATGTGGGTGAATCAAGTAGTATCTGTTGCAACAGATGTAGTATCTGTTGGAGCAGGTTTAGTATCTGTTGCAGCAAACTGAGTAAGTTGTTGAACAAGTCCTTACTCTTGTTGGATAAAACACAACAAGTTACCCATTTTCTGTAACAAGTAACTCCACTTGTTTGATTTCCATTGTTTATCACTAAATATGATTGATTCCAATTGTTTATCACTAAATGTGGTTGATTCCCTCTACTCAATAATTAAAACTTGAGTCACTCCACTTGTTAGAAAAAACCCAACATATTAGTTGCATCTGCTTAAAAACTCCGATTTTTTGTAATATGTTCAACGACTTACTAGTTGCTGCAACAAGTCCTGTTACTTGTTCGATAAAACCCAACAAGCTACAGAGCTATTGCAACAAATTCATTACTTGTTGGAAACTGTATAACAATTTATTAACAAGAATATACACATTAGTGATTTGAACACGAACAACATATCATATAAACCAAGTTCATAATCACCAAGAATATAACTTACCATGTTAAGAAAGAATAACATTAAAATGTCATAAAGATCCAACAGATAACTATTATTACAACACAATGCAATCTACAACTATGGAGCATTTCGGCTTGGACATGTTGTTTTTTTGTGGCCAACTGTTTTGCATAAGGAGCATTTGTTTTTCAGCATATCCCTCTTTGTCCACCTTCTTCCGTGTTTGCTAGAACTTAAAATCTTCACATCCCTTGGCCACCACTTGCACTTTAGATGTTCACATCTAAAGCAATACACACTTCGCGAATTGAATGACATTCCTTTATAAAAACCTGTTTCATCATCTTGAACATGGCTGGACTGTGACGATTGTGCAGCACACGGTGTATTACTCGCAAGTTCGGGTATAGGGATCGGCTCACCCCCACTTCCATGGGGTTTCGCACTTCTATTATTTGGAATATCCATATCCACCCCTTCCAATTTATCATTTAATACATCTTGTTGGTCTTGAGCTAAATTATGGTTCTCGACCGGGCTTCCAACCACGTATACCCTTAAAATGGGCCTAGCTACATCTTTCAAATAAGTACGCAAACGACTCTGATCGGTTATCTTAAAAGGCAAGACCCTCTGGTTTTCAAAAGAGCTATGCATGTAAGTGATGACAAGGTCTTTCGGTTCACAAGTTAATTCACAATAGTTAATGATTAAGTTCACAAAATCATCAAACTCAACATCTCTTGGGACAGTCATCGCTATCGTCTCTAACATGTGACTACCTTTCCATCGCCAAATATATCAATTGTTCACCTCGATCCATTCACCATGGTAATCAACACCTATTATTATTGAGTCCCCCATTAATGGAGCCTGAAGATATTTTGTTTTAAGAAAATCAGTCATGAACAGCGCAAGTCAAAGGCCACTTAAATTTATGATTAAGTTAATTATTGAGTGGTTTTTTTGAAATTTTGGACCCAAAGTAGTTAACTTAATCACAATTTTGAGCGGCCTTTGAGATTGGATGTTCAAAGTTGTCACAACTAGTAATTAAAATGCTTGAATGTCAAGTGTTGAAATTACTCTAGGTGACAGGTTTGACCACCCCAAGCCCAAAGGCCACTTAAATTTATGATTAAGTTCATAGTTGAGTGATTTTTTCCTGTAATTTTGGACCCAAATTAGTTAACTTAATCACAACTTTAAATGACTTCTTGGAACAAATAACTGACTTGTTGCAACAAGTAGGTTACTAGTTGCAACAGCTCGCTTATTTGTTGGAGACAACTTCAGTTTTTTCTCTGTCTCATATCAAAATGGAACAACTATATGACTTGTTGGAACAACTAACGTACTTGTTGCAACAAGTATGTAACTTGTTCCAACTACTTGGTAACTTGTTGGAGACAACTTCTGTTTGTCTGTTTGATAACAAAATGCAACAACTAAGTGACTTGTTGGAACAAATAATTGACTTGTTGCAACAAGTAGGTTACTAGTTGCAACAACTCACTTATTTGTTGGAGACAGCTTCAGTCTCTGTTTCATAACAAAATGGAACAATTATATGAATTGTTAGAACAACTAACGTACTTGTTGCAACAAGTATGTAACCTGTTCCAACTACTTGATTACTTGTTGGAGACAACTTCAGTTTTTGTCTCTTTCATAACAAAATGCAACAACTAAGTGACTTATTGAAACAAATAACATACTTGTTGCAACAAGTAGGTTACTAGTTGCAACAGCTCACTTATTTGTTGGAGACAACTTCAGTCTCTGTTTCATCCAACAACTGTAAAATATGTCCAACAGCTGCTATAATTGATGCAGCAAGTATCATACTTGTTGCAACAAGTAACTCAGTTGTTGGAAAGAGTAGGAGCTCTCCAACAGATTTCACAGTTATTGCATAAAGTACAACAGCTGTTGTAAATTATTTATTCACATTTTTTGTAATTGTTGCAACAGATTAGTAAATCTGTTGCAACAACTTCATAATTTATCAACAACTCTTGCAGAAACACTAGGACTACAACAGCTGATGCAAAAAGTTCAGAAGCTCTTACACAACAGCTTTAGAACTTGTTGCAACAACTATACTGCTGTAACTACGAATCTGGGAAAATCAGCAAATAAGGCAACTATACCCAGATGAACAATTGAAAGAAACAGTATTGTTTAACTTATCAATGGACTCGAAAACACTTATGAAGTAATGCCAGTGCTACACCGATGACATTCAATCAAAAAATTGTAAAATCGGATGATTTTTTTTTTCTTGAGCAATGGCGGAAGAAGAAGAAGAAGAAGAAGAAGAAGAAGAAGAAGAAGAAAGCAGCACGAAGAACAGATGGGAAGAACAAAAATGGAGGAAACGGCGCTGAAGAGGATTTTTTTTTTCTCGGTTTTTGTATTTTAAGGTTTATAGTGGTTGGGTCAAAGTGTTAAAAATAAAACTTTGGGGCAAAGTGTTAAAAGTAAAGTTTAGGGTCAAAGTGTTAAAAATAAAACTTGAGGGAAAAGTATTAAAAATAAAATAGAGGGCCAAAGTGTCAAAAACGAAACTATTGGGCAAGCTCAAAGCCCCTTAATCACTAATCAAATTTAGTCACCTCTACTCAATAATTAAAACTTGAATCACCTCCCTTCAATTTTAAAACTAAAACATCACCTATAATTAAATGCCCCTACTTGTTTGGTGTGTATTTTTCTTTGCCCTTGTCGATCCATGTCATTCGTGTCCTGTTTTAAAAGTGATGATACTTTAAAGTTAACAAGAGTAGGGTAGAGTAGAGTAGAAAAGCAGAAATTAGCGACGGACAAATTCTATAGCTAAACATCATGATCCATCGCTAATCCTATTTAACGACAGATTAGTGAGTAGAAAAAAATGATGTAAATCTAATGGGAGAAAAATGTATATTACCCTTGAAGAGGAAGAGCAGTAGTTCTTAGGTGAGAAGCAACACCAAGTTGATCAAGTGCTCTCCATCCATTAGGCATTACACCTATGGCTGCTCCTGCTGCTCTTAATGTTTCTGATTTCTCTAATACCACACTCTTTACCCCTTTCCTGCATTTTATTTTATATAGTATATATATTTTATTTCTTCAGTAACCTACTATATTATCTATAACTTGTCCATAGAAAGTAGAAGAATAGGAAGAAAAAAGGAAGTAGAGAGAAAAAGTACTTATGCAAAGCAAGAGCTGTGGCAAGGCCAAAAAGGCCACCACCCACTTTGACTTTTTCGTGCATTTCTTCACAACCAGTCGACTCCATCTTCTTTCTCTTTCCCAATGATTTTGTGACTTTTTGATAGGAAGTGATCACTTGGATCTATCTATCTATATAAATAAAATTGTTACCTAAGTAAGACGATTAGAGTAGTAATAAAGAAAATGCCCAAGAAAGGGTTGACTTAAATTATTCCTACCTCTGTATGACGCAAATTAACATGATAACATGCAATGACATCATTCGAAGTATACAATCTAATCTGTTTGGCCATGACACTTTAAACAAAAATGTACTAAGGTTTAAACAAAAATGTACTAAGATTTTTTGGAATACTTGTTTGATTATGTTTTTCCATTTTCTTTCTGGGACACTATTTTTTTGAAAAAACAATTTGGAACAGACACAAACTTTTAAGCTCTCCAAATATAAGGATGTTTCGATTGGAGAATCTGTTGAGATATATACTATTAACTATGTGTTTGGATATAGTATTTCTTATGGAACTATTATTTATTCATTGTTTAATAAAGAATTAAATAGATCATGTACTAATATGTGTGTCCTTTACTTATATAGTAGATGATTTAGTGTATAGAGTTTAGCTTATACACGGAAGATTAAATCGTCGGTTCTTATAAGTATAAAATTTATGTTCACAATCTAAGATGGAAATTAGACAAAGCCATCGGTATGATTGTAGCCCAAGATTAATATAATGTATCTTCATTATGGGAATGATATAGTTCCGTCTTCTTGTGCTAGTACATTTTGTATGTATTGAAAGGACCAAGTAGAGATAAGTGTTTTTGTACTGAATATATAAAACAAATTCTCTAGTTCATTAAATGTACTTATACTTTTAATCTTGATATAATTATTATGATCAATGTGATTTGTTCATTATTTTGATTTATTAAAAGGTACGACTCAATTGTGGTCCATGTATTCCTGGTAAATTGGATAATGACAAATTACATTTGTGAAATAATAATTAGTTGATAGAATCCATGTCTCGACTTTGAGATTGATGATACCCCTTTATAGATGCTTATAAGTCTCATGTGAAAACTCTGCAGGTGGACTTTGTATCCGTCACATGATGTAAGTTAAGCAGAAATATAAAAGATTCAATTAGTCAATGAATTAAATTGTCAGTAATTTAATTTAATTGATTGGTATTTGTAATCTTGACATGGGGAGTTAAATAAGATTTAATGAAAGATTTCGAAATTGAACCGAGGAGTGCAGTTACGATTTTTCAGTGGAATAATTCGTAATTTATTATGGTAGGATTAATTCAGATATTTCGAATTAATTCCATAATAGGAAGCCTCGTTAATTAAATTTTGTGGTCCCTGTTGTGCCCGAATAATAGAGAATTAAATGAAATATTATTTCTTGGTGGAAAATAAAGACCCAGCAGGTTTTGGAAAAGGGTGAAAACTTTAAAACCTATAGTTATAATATAGGGGTCTTATTCCATAAGGAGGCAAGGGTTTTAGAAGTTTCTTCAACTTTTACATGGAAATTCGCCCACACGAATTTCGCAAATTCTGGTATTATTCGGGTTACACAGCAGAAGACTGTGGAACTGAAGGATGAACACGTGGACAGCTTTTGCTCGTGCTTGAAGGTTCGATTTGTAGCCACGATCACGCTCCAAGAGATAAGTATCGATTTCATGTTTGATTAAAATCTTTGATTATGTGTTGTCTATATTACATGCAAGTTGAATCTTGGCTATTTGTTTCCGCTGCGTATGCCTGTATTCCATCAGAATCATGAGTCGAATAAGGAACTAGTTTGAAACATGGAAAATTTCGTGAATTAGGGAGCTGTAGCTTAAACTTTTAAAATACTAGCCTTTTATGTGAAAAAAAACTGTTTAGAGATCGATGTATGATTTTCTCTACAGACTATTAAAAAAACTCAAACACTAATGACCAAGGAAATACTAAAGTAAAATGTTCAAAAAGAGTAAAACAAATGAATAAAAGAAAATTATATAACAAAGAATAAGATGCCATATTTTAGGGGAATTAAAAATCTCGTATTACAACTTTAAGTGAATTTATTTAAAAATATTTCAGTCACTTTAAGAATCTTTTATCAAATACATTAAGGGTGTGTTCGGTATGGAGGAAAACATTTGCCAGAAAATGTTTTCCAATTTTCTCATGTTCGTTTCGTCAATAATTTTGGAAAATATTTTCTTTAGGAAAACAAGTTCCTCAAAAATGGGGAAAATGACTTCCCTAATAAATTTAGGAAAAACAAGTCCACAAGTACATTCCTCCAACCACCCAACCCCCACCTCCGCGTGGACACCCCCTCCCCCCAATTTTTTTTTTCTTTTTTCTTAAAAAACGTTTTAAAAGTTTCTTTCTTTTTTTTTTTCACCCCACCCACCCCCATAACCGCCCCCCCCCCCCCCTCCAGACACCCCACCTCCCCCTCCAAAACATTTTTTTTTTTTAAGTTTTGAAAAGTTTGCTTTTTTGATTCTCTACACCCACCCCTTACCCCCTCCCGAATTTTCTACTTCCTATTTAATTTTATCTTTATTAAAAAATTATAAAAATTAAAAGTTTGCGTGGTTAAAAATTAAAAATTTTGGAGGGGGTGGTGAGGTGTCAGGGGGGTGTCGCGGGGGTGGGTGGCGTAAAAATCCAAAAAAAAAGTAACTTTTAAAACTTTTTTTAAGATTTTTTTTTTGGGGGGGGGGGGTGTGGTGGTGTAGAAAACCCAGAAAAGAAAATTAAAAACTTCAAAACAAAATTGGGTGGGGGTGGGTGGGTGGGGGATGGTGTGGTGTGGGTCCACGCGGGGAGGGGGATGTGGTGGTGTAGAAAATCCAGAAGAAAAAAATTAAAAACTTCAAAAAAAAAATTAGGGGTGGGGGGTTGGTGTGGTATGGGGAGGTGGGGTTGGGGTGGGGTGGAGTTGGTGGGGCTTGGGTGGGTAATTTCTGGAAAATGTTTTCTGCCAACCAAACGAACATAAGAAAATAAGTAAGAAATTTACTTATTTTCCACTACCCAATCGAACATGAGAAAATAAGTAGAAATTCACTTATTTTCCAAAAATATATTTTCCAAGAAAACATTTTCCTTGGAAAATATTTTCCTCCATACCGAACACACCCTAATAGTTTATTTTCAGCTGCAACACTTTTATCCAAAACTTAACTATTTATCTATAAAACCAACTCCAACACTTGGTGTTTTTCAACATTTGGTACTTAAATTTTACTTACATTCAACTAATTTGGTGCTTAAATTTTACTTACATTCAACCAATTTTACTTACTAGCTCCCCTCCAGTGCCCCTTTCCTCCAGTTTATCCAGTACACCTTCTAATTCTAAACATATGACATTTATTGAATCTAGTGGATCTGATTCTCTCCATTCTACTCATACTTCTCCCCCTCCCTCCACACTATAGCTAAACCGTGACAAATACAGATTTAGCTCTCCTCCAATGCCCCTTTCCTCCAGTTTGCCCACTACAACTTCTGGTTCTAGACATGTGGCATTTATTGAATCTAGTGGATCGAATTCTCTACATTCTACTCCTCCTCTCTGATCCCTCCCCCTCCACACTACAGTTAAACCGCGACAAATACAAAGAGTGAATCTTTTCTAAGGCTGATTTTTTAAAAAATTTGCAAACTCCGTCGGGAAATCTTGAAACTATTAGAAATTATAATAAAAATAGAGAGAAGAAAATATTTTAAAACAATTCTGCCCTTTTGTAATGAGAATTTGGAAGAAAAATATTTGCTTCATAAAATTTTGAAATATTACAAATCACTATATTGACCTTGCCAATTTAATTTTGCTTCTAAAAGCACATAGAAAAGAGCGCCATATTAACGGAGGGTATTAATACCTCCGCTAATTGCATCAATTTACGGAGGTTAAAAAATCCCCAACAAAATTATGTAATTAGAGGGGGTTGTAAACCTCCACAATCTTAAAAAAAAGAGCGCCATATTTAAACCAAATTATAATAATTTAACGGATGTTTATAACCCCCGCTAGATACATAATTTATTGGAGATTTAGACAACTTAAAATAAAAAGGTGTTCAATAGCGGGGGCCAGTCTAATCTCCGCTAAATTATATCAAATTGCGGGGGTTGGGACCCTCCACTCTCTTATCTTATTTATAAAAAAAAAAAAAAGCGCGGCATTTAACCCAAAAAAAAAAAAAAAAACAAGCCTTTTTGTTTCCCTCATTTTTTTTTTCACCTAAAATATTTCTCACTCTCTTTCTCACTCCTATCGCTCTCTTTCTCACTCTAGCAGAAGAGAAAATTATTTCCCTCATCTAATTGCCTCTTTCTCACTCCGGTAAGTGTATTTTGTTTTCGCTTCTTCTTCAATTGCCTCTTTCTTAAGGTTAATTTTTTTATGAAATTTTAAGTAGATCGGTGTAGTATTTAGCTTTGATTCGTTTTTCCTCTTTTTTTCGTATGTATTACTCATGTGAAAACATTAACTTAAATTTCAAGAGATTAGCTCAAATTTCATGCTTCATTCTACTTTAATTTTCTCATAATTGAAATTTTTGTGTGTTTTTAAATTGAATGTGGTTTTCTCGTTGTTGATTTGAAATTTGTTCGAAATTTGAAACTTGTTTTCTGCTTTGATTTTGATTTTCTTCTTTGATTTTAGTTTTCTACTTTGATTTACTTCGATTTTAGTTTTCTGCTTCGATTTTACTTCGAGCTTAGATTTTGCAAGTAAAAGCATCTTTTCGCATAGGTATTGTTCGATGTTGCAATTTTAGGTATTATTTGTATTTTAGGTATTAGTGTTGCTTCCTTTAGGTTAGATTTTGCTCTGATTTGTCATCTAAAGCTCTAGCCTGAGTGATATATATATATATATATATATATATATATATATATATAATATAACCCCCCTATCTCATTTTGGTATCAGAGCGAGAAGATTTTTGGACCTAAATCTGTATTTTAAACCCATATTTTAGACAAAAATATAAACTAGTTTTACTTATTTTTTTTTGGTAATGAAAGATAATTATTTAGCTGTAAAACAAGAGTTAGAAAAATTATATCCGGAATATACTAAATTAAGCAGTACCAAAGAAAACCAGTTAAGACTACAAGAGTTAATAGATATAATATCAGGATTAGAATATAAATTACTACGATATATAAAATCTAGAAAGACTTTAAAAAACCAAAAGCGATTTAGACCATATTGATTGTATGAGAACACTACCCTTTGTCAAACAAATATAAATTAATCATTGGTATTTATATAGAGATATAAAGAAAAGACGAGAAAATCAACAAGTAGAAAAAGCCCTAAGTGCATATTTAGAGATAATAAATTCAGAAACATTATCATCACTAATACAAAATAGACTTTTACAAAGTCAGATTAACGAAGAAACAATCTCTGCTATAACTTGGGAATTACACGGTATAAGAGAAGATATAGAAAGACTTACAACTAGTATAGAACATCAGAAACAAGTTTGTAAAATAAAAATCCCGTTAGGATAATAAATAAAGCTAGAGAGATAGATATCTTAAAAATCTAGAATACTTAGACTTAAAAATATACCCAGAAAAGAAGTATAGAGCATTAACAGACCATAGTATTATAAAGTGTAATTTTAGTAACGGAGATCATATATTACATAGTGAAGATAAACAATTAAATACATTAGTAGATTTAGTCATAAATTTCAGTGAAAAAGTACAAGAAAATAATAAAGATATTACTAGAATATTAGAAGTAGTAGCTACATCTCAGACTAAGCAAAAGAAAACCTTTGAAAAATTAGAACAAAACCTAGATTACTTAAAAACACAAGAATTAGAATTAGAAAAGAAAGTTCAGACTCTAGTTAATAAATTTAATCTAGAAAAATTACCTACAAAAACGGAAATAGAAAAGTTAGTTAAAGTTATTATAGAAAAACCAAAAGAAATAGAACAAAAAACAACCCACATAGTCTCTAAAATAACACAACAAGTAGAAGTTTTAACTAGTGACATTAGAGAATTAAAAAAGACAGTAGCAGAACTAAAAGAAATCACTCTTTCATGAGTAGGCCAACATTAGTTCAAGAAGAAGCCTCAAAATTAATAGAAAAATCTATACCTTTACCAGCAGACTATAAAGATTATATACCTAGCGCTAAATCGGACCAAATAATAATACAACAGAATACTACTATAATTTCATTAATATTAGAAATAATAAAGAAAATAGAAAAAATAGTACCAAGGTTAGAATTATTAGACGAACGCATCTCGTGGTTAACTGAACAACAAAGAGAAAAAAATAAAGAGACGTTTAAAAATAAAGAAGTTGACGAATTAATAGACCAATTAAAAAAGGTAGAAATAACACCTCAAAAAGATAAAGTTAAAGTACTTAGAAAACCACAAAAATGGACCTTCTTTCAACTAGACAAAGAAACGAAGGAGGATCAGAAAGGCAAGAAAGACAAAGAGTAAATTTTTCAGATAATAGAATAAGTAATAATTTCTTATCAAGAATTTTAAATAGAAGAACCCCAGAAGAAAATAATCAGCAGTTAAGTGAGGTAATAGACGTAGATAGAGATATACAAATTTTTCAACAAAACCAATTGAAACTGTTAAATCCAAAAACTCTATATAATATAAGACAGTTTTCAAGTACAGCTCAATTATATAGACATTATAGAGAACAACAAATATCAGCCATAGGAAATAAAATTACTACCATAAATTTAATAGACCCAGTAGCTGTGAGACAAATAAAAAATACTAGAAGAAGTTTAATGCATATGGGATTAATAGTAGTAGGATTAAAAGGACTAACTAGAAAGAACTTAGGAACTAAAGTTTTAATAGTAATTTATGACGATAGATGGTCAGACATGAAAAAATCAATAATAGGACTAACGGAAGTAGACATGACAAATAATGGAGGAATATTTTATATTAGCCCAGATTTTATAATGAATTTAGCAGAATTTGGAAAGCACATAAAAATAGGAATACAGACCAAGGGATATGAAGAGATGTGTGACGGTAATAATTTATTAATATGCGTAGGATTTCTAGGAAAAATGACTAATAATAGTAATACAAAATTTAAAATTAAGGTAGAAGATGTAGTAGAAATAATGGGAAATAAAGGAATAAGACTAATAAAGTCTATAAAAATAAATCCTGAAGAATATGCAGGGATGGAATGGAATCTAGAGGATTTTAATACAAAAAAGATTTTACAGCCAGAATCCCACCTAATGTACACTAATTCTAAGGGAGAGACATCTGTACGTTTTACTAATTATAATTATATGCCACAAAAAGACATAGAAGAAGAAAGTACTTTAGACGAAAATGAAATTACAGACACAACTTTTATGAATATAGAATTAATACAAGACGAGTTTGCGGTAGACGAAGCTATAGAAAAAGCAAAAAGACTTCAAAAAGAAAATAAAAATATGCTTTTTAAATGTAAAGGATGTAAGTTAGGAGAATTAACAATAGAAGAAACCATAAGTCACTTTAAATTATGTGAAGCCCGAACTGATAATTGGGGATATAGAGTAGAACAGATAAACCAAAGAAAATCAGACGATTTTGATAAAATATTAGAAGACATGCAAAACAGTGATGACGAACTAGAAATAGACTCTATAATAAGTCAAAAAGAATTAATGGAATCTAGTGCATCTAGTTCTAGTCCATTTCAAAGAACAACAGGAGAACAATATACTATAGATACTAGCACAGGAAATGTACCTAGAAGAAGAGTTTTTAGAACAGGAGGAGAACCTTTAAATAATGTTAAACCATCAGGAAAAAGAATGCCTATAGAAGAACCCATTATTCTTCAAGAAGGAGGTAATAAAGGTAAAATATTAAATATAGCAGCACATGACCCGCAAAGATGGAATTCAGTGATAGATCTTTGGAAAGGAATAGTAGTAGCAGACTATATAAAAACATATAGTGAAACAGACGCAGAAACAATGTATAAATATTTAGAAACATTTTTAGGAGAATCAGCCAAAGCTTTATGGGAAGCTTATAAAGAAAATTTTCCAATGGAATTTCAACACCTAGTATCCATGGGAGCAAACCCATATAATTTTACTAATAAAATACATACTTTGATTACAGGGGAAGATCCAAATAGTGGATTATTAGTACTACAAAGAAATGCAGTAATAAAATTAGAACAACTAAGCATAAGTAGTTGGTTTCATATTAAGAAATTTTTAAACGATTATTTTTACTACTGTACTATTAGTGGAAATGCATTTGATCAAGAATTAGGTAAAAATTTATTTAATAAACTACCAGGAGCCTTAGGAAGAGAAATAGAAGATAGATGGAATAAGAGAGACGGAGTAATGCAGAATCCTAATTTAACATGGTCCATAGGACATAGGATACAACATATAATGGATATACTACAAGAAAAATGTACTCATATACAAATACAAAAACAGTTAAAAGAAAATGAAATGAACTTTTGTAAAAGCGTAGTTTACACGACACAAAGTTATGATAAAGACAATTATAAAAAGAAAAAGCATAAAAAATACCGAACGCAGTATAATAGAAATTATCCTCAATATAATAGAAAGAAATATTATCTTAGAAAATCATCAGCTAGAAAACCTTATTTAAACAGAAATAGGCATGTAAGAAAGTACCGAACAGAAAGAAATTATAGAAATAAATTAGAATGCTTCACTTGTGGAAGTGTAGAACACTTAGCAAATACATGTCCAAAAAGAATAAATAATAAGACAAGAAATTCCCAGCTAATTGAAGATTTTCAAGAAACATTAATAAATGTAGACGAGTATATGTCAGATACAGAAAGCATATATTCTATAGTAAGTGTAGACACTGAAGAAAAAATCAAAACAGACTCATCAGACTCAGAAGCAGACGAATTAATTAATGAAATAGGATTAGAAAATCTAGACTTAGAAGCCATGGATAATTTAGCAAATATAGCCGAAGACTGTAACCATGAGTTTGAACGAAATAAAGGATTGGATAGTAATGCATGTTTCTTTTGTAAATGGTATCCTAGTAGAGACAAAAGAGTTAAATGTAAAAATTGTTACATAGAAGGATGTACAATGTGTATAGAAAAAGAATTTAAAACAAAAATAAATAAAGAAACAACTCATAAGAAAATTGAAGACCCTACTATTAGTCTAAGAATAATAACATTAGAAACAAGAATAAATGAATTAGAAACCAGATTATGTAACCTAGAAAGAGGAAAACAAAGAGAAGTAGATAGTGAAGACGAAGAAATAAGATTATCAAATATACAACCAATAATGAAACCATTAACAATAATACCAGAAGAATCTCAAGCAGAATTAATGAGCATAGAAGACCATGAAGCATTAGTATGTAATGAAGATAAAAAATTAGGAACAATAAAAATACTTGCAAGAATTAAAATAGATGATTATGAGATAGAAACGTTAGCATTAGTAGATTCAGGGTGCACAAAGTGCATAATAAATAAAAGAATAGTTCCACCTAATTTAATAAAAATTCTAGAAAAACCAGTTGCGGCCATGCAAATGGATGGAACCCATAATATATATAGACATTATGTTCATAAAGCCTACATTAGCTTTATAAATACATGTTCAGAGTTTTACAAACCAAGTTATAAAATGGATAAGATATGGGTAAGAGACCTTAATATAAATGTAGACTTTGTCATAGGATTAGACTTCATGTTACATAATAATGGTAGCTGTATGATTACAAGAGATGGAGTAATTTTCTTAAAAAATATTACTCATACACCAGTACAAGTTCTTAAGACTGAAACAAGGATTCGTCATAAAAAGATCCCTACCACAGACCTGCAAAAGAAAAAAGATAGTTGTTGTAAAGAATGTGAAGAAAAGAATACATGTTGTAAAGAAAAACAAGAAATAAAAAATTTAACTTTAGAAGAAAAAGAAATTCTAGAAGAAGAGGAGTTGCTAGAAAAAGATTATACTTTAATAGATATAGAGACAGAGTTATATAATTTTAAAACAGGAATAGAAAAAATAGGAATAATAAAAAATCAAAAGGACCTAGATAATATAATAAAAATTCTAGATGAAATAGAAATTATTGGAGAAAAACCATTAAGACACTGGAAAAATAACAGGATTGTATGTAAATTAGATATAATAAATCCAGACTATATAATTAAAACAGCATCTATTGAAGCAACAAATCAAGATGTAGAAGATTTTAAAGTACAAATAAAAGAACTATTGGACTTAGGAGTAATACGGAGATCTACTTCTAAACATAGATCAGCAGCATTTATGGTAAGAAATCATAGTGAAATAGTAAGAGGAAAAGCAAGAATGGTAATAAATTATAAAAGACTTAATGATAACACTAGAACAGATGGATATAAGTTACCAGACAAAACAGAACTAATAAATAGAATACAAGGAAAGAAAATATTTAGCAAATTTGATTGTAAATCAGGATATTGGCAGGTACGAATGCATGAAGATAGTATAGAATGGACTGCATTCACCTGTCCTGAAGGACATTTCGAATGGTTAGTAATGCCATTTGGATTAAAGACATCTCCACCAATTTTTCAAAGAAAAATGGATAGTATATTTGGAGAATATAAAAGGTTTGTATTAGTATATGTAGATGATATATTAGTATTTAGTAAAGATATTAAAGAACATTTAGGACACCTACAAACGGTATTTAGATTATTTGTAGAAAATGGGATAATAATTAGTAAAAAGAAAATGGAATTATGTAAAAATTATATAAACTTTTTAGGAGTAGTACTAGGAGAAGGTAAGATAAAATTACAACCTCATATAGCCAAAAAAGCTTTAGAAATGCCAGACAAGTTAGACAATGTTAAAGAATTACAAATTTTTTTAGGAATAGTCAATTATGCTAGAAATTTTATAAAAGATTTAGGAAAAATAGCAGGACCATTATATTCAAAGACTGGATCAAATGGTCAAAAACACTTTAATACTGAAGACATTAAATTAGTACAAAAAATAAAAGAAAAAATAAAAAACATTCCAGATTTAAATATGCCACTAGAAACAGACTATTTAATTATAGAAACAGACGGTAGTTTTGAAGGATGAGGAGCAGTATTAAAAGCAAAACCTAGTAAGTATAGTAATAAAAATGAAGAAAAGATATGTGCTTATCAAAGTGGTAAGTATAAAGAAAAAGGAAATATGAGTAGTATAGATGCAGAAATCTTAGCCGTAATATATGGATTAAATAGTTTCAGACTATATATTTTAAATAAACCAGAAATACTAGTTAGAACAGACTGTGAAGCTATAGTTAAATTCTATCAAAAGATAAATGATAAAAATAGTAGTAGAAGACGATGACTAAATTTTTTAGATACCATTTCAATTTATAATTTAAAATTTGAACATATAAAAGGAAAAGATAACAATTTAGCAGATCAATTAAGTAGATTAAATATTACTGCTAACTAAATTTTTTATTTGGACAGCATGAGACCTTCCAGTTCTCAGACAGCAGACAAGGGGAAAGGCATAGCCTCAACCCAAGACACATACAGACAGACAGTATTAGGTAACCTTCATTTTAGACCTACATCTTTATTAGAAAGAAATGCTATGGAAGAAAGAATACAATTCGGAGCCAATAATTTAGTAGTCTATCAGTCATCAAATTGGACTTTTAAAGTATTACCAGAATATGTAATAGATAGACAACAAAGATGCTTAGTGGATAATTTATGGATTTCGCGTAATAAAAAAGACGGAGCTAAACATTTTGTAGCCACTATAAATGCACTTTGTCAATATTTTACAGACCGAAATTTAGACAAAAAATTTAAATTTTATGTTGTAGTTCACGGTAAAACTAATGGTATTTTTCAGACTTGGATAGAAGTTGTAGACTCTATTAAAGACATAAGAAAACCTCTTTTTAAGGGATTTAATAATTTTACTGAAGCATTAGATTATGCTAGAGGGACATTGGGTCCAAATTATTATATTTCTCCAGCTCTCAGACAAAACCCAGACAAAATCCCCCAGTACAATGTACAAAAAGACACAGACAAAATAATCTTTTGCGACCATTGTTCTACCATGACTGATGTAGTCAAAAGACTAAACCAGCAAAAAGAGACATTGGTTCAAGAAAAAATGCAACTCTTGGATCAGGTGAAGACATTAGAACAAAGACTACAAGCATTAAAATTCGAATTGATGCAGTCTCAGAGTTCTCCATCTCAGAAAAAAATGGATGAGACGGGTGTGCATTCCCCAATGAATGCAATTAGACCCACTGTATCGGGTAAAGATACAGCTAGTCCGGTTCAAACGGTAGCCGGTAAAGACTTATCAAATCCGTTAATGGCTGTCACTTTGCCAAAAAGTGAAGACGAGGGATGTTCATCTCTCCAAACCAGACGGAGACTACCAAAGACACTTACGCAAGGAGCGGCTTCTACAAGGAAAAGCACACTTGCAAAAAAGAAGAAAAATGAAAAAATAGAAAATATAGTAAAAGAGACAGTAGAAAGATTTTTTCAGACAAAAGAAAAAGATAAATATATAGTCAAAGATCCTAGTCCAGAATTATCTCCAAGACAAGAGATGTCACCAGTCCATTCAGATTTTGAAGGAGAAGATATTAATTTTCAAGACTCGCAAGATCCAAATGATGTAGATTCAGGCATGAGTTTTGACTCAATTGCCCTACACAATTTAGACACTTAGATCAGTTAAAAAAAAAAAAAAAAAAAAAAGAGAGATTTGAAAAGACATGGTTAGACATGGTTCAGAAAAAGATGAAAGAAAAAGACAAAGGTGAAGTAGAGAAAAAGTCATGAAAGGAAAAGACAAAGTGAAGTAGAAAGAAAGTCATGACTTGGAAGATTTAGTTCGGTGGATCATGAGGACAAAGACATAGAAAAGAGAAACAAGGACATTAAAAAAAAAATGACAAAAGCATCAATAATTAAAGACAAAGGTATGGAAAAGAGAGAGACAAGGACATTAGTCATCTTTTAGAAAAATGAGATGAGACAAGCTCAATAATAGAGGTAGAAGACTTTTGACTTTGGACTTTGTAATTTTTCAAGACACGTTGGAGCAATAATGTTGACAGTTCAGAAAAAAGAAGACCAGATTTTATTAAAGTAGCTGTAATAAAGTAGTAGTTTTATCTAGAAATGGGACAGCTCAGCAAACGGACAAAATTATAAAGTATCTTTTGAAAAGTTTCATGTGACGATGGGGCCCTAAGAGTACCCGGCTGAACTCAAAAGATTCTTCACAAATTTGAAGTCCGCATTTGAAGTCCGTCAGACCCCTATAAATAGCAGTGTTTTGCAGAGAAGGAGGGCATCAGAAAATTAACATCAATCAAGAAAGAAAGAACAATCACCAAGAAACACTCAGCGAAAATCAACGAGAAATTCTCTCACACCAACCACTCCATATTCCTCTTCCCTTTCACAAAATGCCCCAACTCCTTTTCCCAATAAAATCCTTTGTAATATAACTTCCCTGTAAAATAGTTTTAATCTTTCCAGTAATTTTCTTTTAGTGTGAAGTAGTTTTTCGGGTTCCCCGAAAGGGAAACCTCTCTCCATCTTCAGACATGTAAGTTTTATCTACGTTTTCTGTACTAATCTCCCTACTATGTAAATTATTTTATGTTCAATATTATGTTGAATTAAAATATTATGTTGATAATATTTGAGTAATTACTTACCTGTTGTTATGAATCTATTACTCTTAGTATATGGTTATTCTCTTAATTTCTTAATAAACTCGATGGATTAACCTGTAAATTCCTAGGTGTTTGAAAGGCCGTTTTAATGTCCAAATGATTAAAGGACGATGTTGGCCATGGTAACCGGGGTGTGGTTAAAGAAGACGGATATTAAGAACCAAGATTAAGAGAAAGAGATGAACAGTGTAATAAAGATTCATAACTAAAACAGATTTTTCTAAAACAAAAAAAAAAAAAAAAAAAAAAAAAAAACGAAAATTATAAAAATTGGGAGAATAGGCAGAAAATAAGAAAAACACCTACATGATAAGAAGATTCAAGGAGTGAGGAAGTACCGAGTAGGATTGTTTAAAACATTAGTAAAAACCACATAATATTGCTATCTTTCTATCAAAATAATATATCTACTGAAACTTATATATCTATTGAAACAAAAAATATGTATTAATTCTATGTTCATAAGGGTTGACTCAGTAGTTTCATTTTCATCTAGAGTACTTTCTTCTTCTATGTCTTTTTGTGGCGTATAATTATAATTAGTAATAAAAAGAAAACAAAAATATGCTTTTTAGATATAACGGGTGTAAGTTAGGAGAACTAACAATAGAAGAAACCATAAGTCATTTTAAATTATGTGAAGCTCGAATTGATAATTGGGGATATAGAGTAGAACATATATACCAAAAGAAATCAGACGAATTCGATAAAATATTAGAAGATATGCAATATAGTGATGACAAAATAGAGATAGACTCAATAATAAGCCAAAAAGAAATGGAATCGAGTGCATCTAGTTCTAGTGCATTTCAAAGAACAACAGGAGAACAATACACAGTGGACACAAGCACAGGAAATGTACCTAGAAGAAGAGTTTTTAGAACAGCGGGAGAACCTATAGACAATGTTAAACCTTCAGGAAAAAGAATGTCTATAGAAGAACCTATTATTCTTCAAGAAGGAGGTAATAAAGGTAAAATATTAAATATAGCAGCACATGATCCACAAAGATGGAATTCAGTAATAGATCTTTGGAAAGGAATAGTAGTAGCAGACTATATAAAAACATATAGTGATACAGACGCAGAAACAATGTATAAATATTTAGAAACCTTTTTAGGAGAATCAGCCAAAGCTCTATGGGAAGCTTATAAGGAAAATTTTCCAATGGCACTTAGTATCTATGGGAGCAAATCCATATAACTTTACTAATAAAATACATACTTTAATTACAGGGGAAGACCCAAATAGTGGATTATTGGTACTACAGAGAAATGCGGTAATAAAATTAGAACAACTAAGCATAAGTAGTTGGTTTCATATTAAGAAATTTTTAAACGATTATTTTTACTACTGTACTATTAGTGGAAATGCGTTTGATCAAGAATTAGGTAAAAAATTATTTAATAAACTACCAGGAGCCTCAGGAAGAGAAATAGAAGATAGATGGAATAAGAGAGATGGAGTAGTGCAAAATCCTAATCTAAAATGGTCTATAGGACATAGAATACAACATATAATGGATATACTACAAGAGAAATGCACCCATATACAAATACAAAAACAGCTAAAACAAAATGAAATGAACTTTTGTAAAAGCGTAGTTTACACTACACAAAGCTATGATAAAGACAATTACAAAAAGAAAAAGCATAAAAAATACAGAACACATTATAATAGAAATTATCATCAATATAATAGAAAGAAATATTATATTAGAAAATCAGCAGCCAGAAAACCTTATTTAGACAGAAATAGGCATGTAAGAAAATATCGAACAGAAAGGAATTATAAAAATAAACTAGAATTCTTTACTTGTGGAAGTGTAGAACACTTAGCAAATACATGTCCAAAAAGAATAAATAATAAGACAATAAATTCTCAGTTAATTGAAGATTTTCAAGAAACGTTAATAAATGTAGACGAATATTTTTTTTTAGGAACGACTAAGCCAGAGCTTAGTGTGATATATTTTATTTATAGTAAATAAAGACAAAAGTATAAAAGTTCAGACACCAAGAAAAGGAAAGCAACAAAAAATATGTGAAACCGACAACCCTAAATCTCTACTACTTCAGCTCCTCTTCAATCGATCTTCATTTATACACCAAGATATGTCCCCATCGATGAAGAACAATACGATTTTGAGCTTGTCAATATCATCAGCTACTTCAGCTCTTCTTCAATCAATCTTCCATTATACACCAAGATCCGTCCCCATCGATGAAGAACAATACGATTTCTAGCTTGTCAAGATCAAATGTTATCAAAATTCAGCTACTTCTGCTCCTCTTCAATCGATCTTCAATTATACACCAAGATCTGTCCCATCGATGAAGAAAATACGATTTCCAGCTTGTCAAGATCCAATGTTATCAAAATTCAGCCCAAGTCGACGGATTTCAACAATCAATCTCTCACACCAAAAAGGTAAAGAAGCTTTCCGATTTCAATCTTCTCTTGATTCGTAACAGAGATTAGACATGATTATCACCTAATCGGGTCCTTAAACCATAGAACCTCAATTTTAGCTCTGCAATGTCTTGATTCCTGTTCTATTACCATATATATACATCTGTTTGCATTGTGTTTTGGTGAATCCTAGTTTGATGAATAATATCTCTGCCGAAAGAGCTGAAATATGTATTATCCCTCTCTGTAACTAACTGAAACTGTTAATTTTTTCTAAAAAGCACTTATCAGCCTTTGGTTGACCCCAAATATATGCCCCTCAAGCTCTCACCAGGGACTTGGTTAACAACCACCAGGAGTATGCCTCCAGGCTCTCAGTTGAACTAATTTTAGACAAAGTTTAGCAATTACTGTACTAACCAGATGGAATCTCGAAAGCTCATAAGATCCCAAAATTATTTCTCAATTCAACTTCATAAATTTCCCTTTGAAATTGATATGAATTCTGCTCTTCAATTATTGTTAACTCTTCAACAGAATGAGCTTAAAAGCTAATACCACACCTTGGAGAGTTATCAATAGCTGAATTACATTATCACATCACATTCCATTGGGTCTTCCATTTCTTGAGTTTCTGATTCTTAAGTGGGGTACCTGTTGCTTGTCTAGGTTTAGGATTTTTCTCCCTGCACTAGGCAGTTCAAAAAAATTATAAAACTCTGATGTACCTGCAAAATCAAAAGCAATGTTAGATAAAAAATTAGCCAGCATGTTTCCCTCCCTGAAAGTATGTTGTATTATCACATTAAAACTCTCTATTAATTTCTTTATTCTCCCAGCCTCTGTGATAATACACCATGGTGCTTGCCATGCTCCATCAACTACATTTTTCAACAATAAAGAATCAGTCTCCAAGATGAGTGGTTGAATGTCTTGTTCCACACAATATTTCAATCCCTCCAATATTCTCCTAGCGTCAGCTACTACATTAGTAGTATCTCCTATCTCTGCACATTGTGCATAAACCAAATCTCCATCCCAATTTCTAACACAAAATCCATATGAATTGGGCCCTGGATTTCCCCTTGAAGCCCCATCTGTGTTGCATTTGAACCACCTTTCATATGGGAATTTCCAGTGTACAACCTTAGAAATTAAAATGGGATTATAATTTTCTAGGAAATCAATTAGATCAGGCCAGATGAAAGGAATGTTATGTAACCAAGGATATCTCATCTTGGTAAGGTAAAATAAGTTGTTATTCACATCATGAACAACCCTTTTGAAGCTCACCCTACCTCCATGCCTCATTGTATTTCTCCTTTTCCACAGTTCCCAAACAATCATAGCAAGTAGTGCTTGAATTATAGGCTTGAGTTTCTCTCCACACTTTACTCCCCATAGAGTTCTAAAAACCTGATGAACCTGTACCATGTGGATATGGATACCTGCTGCTTCAATGAATAATTTCCATACCCTTGCTGCAAAGTCTCCTGTCAGAAATAAATGTATCATTGTCTCTTGTTGTTGAGAATTGTTGCAACAGTAACATCTTGACACCACAGCTGTCCTCATCCTTCTTAGATTATCATCTGTTGGGATAATACCCTTCCACAACCTCCAAAGAAAGAAGGATATCTTAAATGGAACTCCCTTGATCCATAACTATTGAAAATCAGCCTATATTTGCCCCTTATTCCTTAATAGCTGCCAAGCACTATTCACTGTGAAATGCCCTGAGCTTATGGGCATCCACCATGGTCTGTCCCATACACATTGAAGCTGTTCAATATAAACTTCTTTCTTAATGTGCTCTACAATATCTGTAGGGAAAGAGTCTTGAAGCAGCTGTTCCTTCCATCTTCCATTCTCAATAAGCTGTGCTACATCTTCTAGACCCTCATTTATAGGAAAATCATTAGACACCACCCAATGTAATGGCCCTAGTTTTGACCAGTTCTCGAACCAAACATTAACAGATCCTCCTTTAATTTCCCACCATATTTCATGCTCCATATCTTCTCTGGCTTCTAACATCTTCTTCCACACTTGAGTTCCCCCTTTCCATTGAACCAAATTAGGAATCTCTTTCTTGCAATATTTATTCCACATGTAGTTTGCCCACAAAGAACTTGTGGTCCTAAATCTCCACCAAAGTTCAGCAAAAAGGGCTTTAGAAACATCAAATAGAGATTTAAATCCCAATCCTCCTTCCTGAATAGGTAAGCATACATCTTTCCATGCAACCCAGTGTTTACTTCTCCCCTCTTCTTTATTGCTCCAAAAATATCTAGCAAATCTTATGAAGCTCATTCAGCACACACTTAGGGGGAACCGGTACTGATAAGAGATGTAATGGCATAGTTTGCAATACACTCTTTATTAATACTGCCTTTCCACCAAAAGATAATAATTTTCCTTTCCATCAGTGCAGTCTACCTTTAATCCTCCTAATAAGATCAACATAATACTCCTTCCTTTTCCTAGAGTTGAAAATTGGACATCCTAAGTAAATAAAAGGAAACTGGCCCCTAGTAAAGCCTGTGATATCAGCCACTGATTGGAATAATTCATGACCTACTTTAGAGTACATATAAAAAGAACTCTTCTCCTTGTTAATAAGCTGACCTGAAGTTTGTTCATACCTACTCAAAATTCTCATAATACCATGCAAAGAATCTGGTTGAGCAGAGGCAAATATTATAGTATCATCAGCATATGCCAAGTGGTTTAGAGGATTGGACCCCTTTGGCATTCCATATCCAATATACCCAGCATCATCAAACAGAGAATTCAAAGCCCTTGATAAAACCTCAGCAGACAGAAGAAATAAAATGGGGGATAGAGGGTCCCCCTGCTTCACCCCCCTTGTGGATTGGAAAAAACCTGTTGCCTATCCATTTAGCAAAACTGAATACCAATTGTTGCCTATTAATCTCCAAATCAGATTGATGAAATGTTCTGCAAATCCCATTGCCCTTAACACATGAAAAAGGTATTTCCAGGAAACCCTATCATAAGCCTTAGCCATATCCAGTTTAATAATTACATTAGCAGGCTTTCCTCTATTTCTAATGTCAGAAACTATCTCCTGTGTGAGCAAGACATTTTCAAAAATACTTCTTCCTTTAACAAATCCCGATTGGTTTGCAGAGATCAATGATGGTAAAATCTTTTCCATTCTTCCATGCACTACCCTTGAAATCACCTTGTTAATGAAATTAGACAAACTAATTGGTCTCATATCTGAGAAGGTCAGAACAGGATGCCTTTTAGGAATAAGCACTAAATTAGTATGAGTGATAGATTTAGGCAGTTCTGCACCATCAAAAAATGACAATACTACTGCATGCATATCATTCCCCATAATGTCCCAGCACTGTTGATAAAAAACACCTGTGAATCCATCTGGCCTACTTGCACTATCACCACTTAGAGCAAAAACTGCCTGCTTAACTTCTTCCTTAGTTGGATATGAGCATAACTGCATGTTTTGCTCATGATTGATCAAAGAAGGAACAACCTTTAACAACTCAAAATCATTAATTTCCCTGTCCTGAGTAAACTGAGACTTGTAAAAATTAACAGCTTCCAGCTTGATTTCCTCCATAGAATCCAAACATATACCATCTCTATTCTGAATTGTTTTCAGTTGTAGCTTCTTCCTCTTATCAGTAACATAGTTGTGAAAGAAACTAGTGTTTCTATCTCCTTCTGTATACCAAATAAAACCTGCTTTCTGCTTCCAATATTGTTCTTCTAAGCTGAGATAATTCTTCAACTCAGCTTGAGCCTTTTGAAGAACAATTCTATTAATAATGCTCGGATCTTCTTCAAATACAGTTTCCTTTACTTTCACAACTTCTTCCCTTATTGCCAATTGCTGAAAAATATCTCCATAAGTATCTCTACTCCATCTAGATAAAACCCTTTTAAGATTCTTTAACTTCTGCTTGAAAGCCAAAAAAAGGAGAACCTATAAAAGGTGTTATCCAATTTTGCCTAACAATCTCCTTAAAAGATTCATGCTTAGCCCAGAAATTCAGAAATCTAAATGGTTTTATGAAACTGATAGCCTCCTCTCTACAAGATAAGATCAAAGGGGCATGATCAGATCCTGTCTTTGAAAGGTGTTCCACTTCAATTTGAGGAAAATTATTTTGACATGGAAGATTAACCACTACTCTGTCAAGTCTTTTGAAAATGCAATCCTCAGCAGCTCTCCCATTCCACCATGTAAAAGGACTTCCTTTGAAACCCATGTCAAATAAACCACAAGAATTCACACAACATGCAAAGTCTTCACACTCAGCTAGTGTAACTGGCAGTCCCCCCAACTTTTCATCCTCGAATAATATCACATTAAAATCCCCTCCAACTATCCAAGGAAGATCCATAGTACTAGCCAGATTGTACATGTTATCCCAGAGTTCCAATCTTTCCTCTTCATCACATTTGGCATACACAAAAGTAGCAATTATTTCTTTGCCAATGTCCTGGTGAAATAACTTCAAAGTGATTTGTTGTTCAGTATCCATCAACACTTCCCATTGCACCACAGCATCCAGAAAAACCCAAATCTTTCCATTAATATTAGGAATTGCAGATTCCATTCCCAATCTTCTTTTATATTTCTGAAGATGCCTACAGTTTTGAAAGAGTTCCATCAAAGCAATAATGAAACACTTGTATTGTCTTTGTAGCATGACCAACCTCTGAAAAGCCTGTTGTGTATTAACAGACCTTATGTTCCATATTAGGGCCTTAATCATCATTTATGCTTAGAATAAGTAACTCTCTTTGAGGCCCTCCTGGGTTGTGATGTATCTTGAGCTTTTGAGTTTTTTCCACTTTTTGCACTAGCTTTTGGAGATAAACCAGCCTCGTTAGTGACTTTCTGAATTATTTTAGGGTTAATCTCAGTCCCTTGCTCCTCTTCTATTTTCTGAGACTCCTCTATGGCCATTTGAATTTCAACTTCTGTCACTTTATGAGCCACAATGTCTTGCAGCTTTGCATTTGGAGAAGTTTGCTTGGTCTGAGTAATCAATTGCTTCCCCTTTTCCCCTGCTTGTACTTCTAGCACCTTTAGTACCTCTGTGTTATTCAATTGCTAAGTTTCTGCATCTCCATTTGTACTAAATTCTTTGTCACGACCCAACTCCGTAGGCCGCGACTAGTGTCCGTGCTGGACACTCAAACGTACCTATTAACCCAAATTAGCAAACGACAGAATATTTTCAAATATAGAAGTCGCTTAGCGTTAATAATAACCATAAATGAACCGACACCGTACATGGAAGCCGATGAGGCTGTCACAGATCATATCATACCCAAACATATACAGAACCCACACAAGTATGTCTATAGACCTCTACAGATCATAACAAAATCATAAGACGGGACAGGGCCCCGTCATACCCCTGAATAGCATACATATATGTAATAGCGACGGACTATACCAAAATATAGGCTCTGGACAAAAGAGCGCTCCCAACATAGCAGAATAGATGTCCTAGGCAGGCGGTCAGCAAATCTATCTTCTGTACCTGCGCGGCATGAAAACGCAGCCCCCGAAGAAAGGGGGTCAGTACGAAATATGTACCGAGTATGTAAAGCACAGAACGTAGTAAACAAAGTCATAATCAGAACAGAAGGTACATAAAATGGACAGAATATCCAGATTAGCAAAATTTTGATCATAAAGCATAAATAGTATTTGTTGAAAAACATATGTCGTACCTGGTCCCAATACAGAACAAGATCATAACCGAAACAGGACTTACCGAGAAGTGAGTATGACATCCGAAGTATCAAATGCATATTTTCAAAACATGAGGAGTGTGTTCAGAAACATATACCATATCATGTCCGGCCCCTGACAAGGGCTCGGCGAAACAGAACGTGGCCACCCCCCGACGCTGGTGCCACCATACATAAGGAACAGAGTAGGGGGATAACCCCGTAACATAACATATCATATCAGATGGCCATATCAGATCATATCATATCAAAATGTGTGTAGATGGCACAACATACTCCAAAACCCATGTACATATATACCTGCCCCCTCACATCGAGGCACGGCGAACAATGCAATGGAATACGCTTGACAACATATTCTGGCCCGGGCTCAGTGTGGGAAACATTGAGGCATCCACGAATGGAGTAGTGAGAAACTAAATGCAATAAAAATATCATAGATTTCCAGAGACTCAATGAGGCATATCGAAGGACAAATCAAATCAATGAGATCGGACAGACCCATAGTAAGTGTATGTCATAATGAGTTACGGAAAATAATCCCTCTGGGATCGTTTTCATATTCCAAAAATGGTTTACCAGACTCGACGGAATCATTAAAATAATTTTCCTTCAGTAGTTAGAAGGATAGTTAAAACATTTCGTTTTATATTGTTCGAAAATAAGGCAATAGTATAATAAAAGAGCAAAGCGGGAATAGTGGGAAACTAATTGTAATACGAAATATCGTACCTTTACAGAGACTCAATATAGTATTCAGAATACGCATCATTAGTAGTTGGAAAAGTAGTTAAGACATTTTCTTAAAAATCGCTTGAAATCAAGTTACAAATCGTCATAAGGGTAAAATCGGAAATAGTGGGCCCGCCTCGGGACAAACAAGGCGGCGGGCTCAATTTACGTATTTCAAACTTATGGAGTCCCCTACAGAGGTCTTAGGGATGTTCCATAACTTTCTAGGCAGTTTGGAGAAGTTTTGCATAATTTTTCAATAAAGCATACTAAAGGGGTTCAATTCTATTGAACGAACATGTGACAATTTCAGACGCGGATTCCGATGAGCAGAATATTCTCCGAGGCGTGAATCCGATCCTAGTACATCTAGGACATGCCAAAAGAAGAATCGGGGAAGCTTTACATACCTTTTACGCACTTTACGCCTTTCCAAGTTCACTTCCCGTTTCGTCAAAAATCTGCAAATTGTCACATTTACCAAATGTTAACCATAAGGCTTTAGGCTTAAATCTAAAGTCAGCACTTTTCTACAGAAATTTGGGCAGCATTTCCCCTATACATATAACATCCCCGAGAATTCAACTCGGCCAAAACAATCAACAACAACCCAACAACAACACTAACAACATTAACCATAACTACAAAACACACAATATGGCACAACTAGCCTTCTTTCCGATGTAATACGATAACTTTCATTCCGACTTCGCACTTCCAAACTAAGCTCAATATTTTCATATTCATCACTACTCAAGATCATTACAATACAATTTAGAAGCATTTCATATCATTTCTACAAAATGTTCATGAGATATACATAATATACAAACTTTCCACCGAAGTCATAATTCATTCAAAACATCTAATCTTTTAACATACTTATTCATAACATGTTTTCATATCCCAAGTTCATCAACAATCATCATAATTTGCACCTTAACAACTCCATTTCCATAATGTCATAAAATCATACTAAAACGACATAAACTTCTTCATTCCATTTCAATGCAAACTTACATCATTTTATCTTTATTTACATTGCAAGCATCACAACAACACAACTAACATGTTAAACCAAATTAATTCATTCTCCTTCCAAACTTCAAATACCACACGGCCACATTCCATTTTTCCAACTTCAACCAAATTCATTCCACTTTCATTCTCAATAAGAATTCCATCCTACACACAACTAGAATACAACATAAATTTCAACTCATCACACTTGTACATTAATACACACACACGGCCACACATACATATGCACACCCACTTTGCAAACTTCCATCTTTTCATGAATTTTAATCATTTTCATACACTAC